>NC_041807.1:42563557-42863557 GCF_900964775.1 Scleropages formosus | reverse complement strand
AGACACGTCTTCGCTCCGCACGCGGCAAACACATGGTTACGACACATTTCCTGTGGTGTTGCTCCATCACCTGCAGGAGGAAGTATGTTTCCATTAGTAAGTCCTAAATGACATAAACAAACAAAGAGAGGAAGAGGTGCTACGGACCGGAACACAGCGGTGAGGAAGAAGAGGGCGTTCGTGCCACGTGCACACCACCCGAGAGTGGAGCGCGTGCAAGTTTCTATACCCCTTTGTAACCTTCTTTCACACCTTTCATTCCATTTCTTTTGTTCACGGCCCTCTTATTTTAGTCACCACGTACTTTATGAAGGGAACATATTTTCCCGTTTTGTTTTCTGCATTTACCGGTCAGTGGCTCTTTCTCTCCATTTCCAGTGAGCGCTTTGCCATCATTCTGGTGGCTGGTCGCCTTCCGAAGCGTAAACAACTGGAAAAAGTAGGCAGAGGATCTCCTTTAATGGAAAAATCTCTGTCGAATCCCAGTGTCACAGTGTACAGCGTCCTTGTGATCCAGCTCTCCGGAAATAGCGATAGAGGACATTTGGTGACGCGTGCAGCCACTTTCAACACGCACTCGAGTCTGGTACATTTTCGGAAGAGATCTTTGTCTTGATGATGTAAGCAGGTGAAATGTTTTGGAAAATGGGGCTGGCTGTTTGATCCAGGTTTGTTTAGAGCCACTTCCTTTGAGCGCGTGGCCTGTCGCACTCAACTCAGTTTGCTCGATGAAACAAGCGGCTTGGTGAGGGCTGCTGCTATCCATCTCATGACACAAAGGGCATGCGGACCCCCGAGATGCCCTCAGGGTGGTCGTTGAGTCAGGGTACACTTACATTTATTCATTTAGCTGACACTCTTCTCCAAAGTGACTTGCGGTGTTAAGCGACTTACACTTATTAATCCATTTATACAGCCGAGTAATTTAATTGGAACGATTTAGGGTAAATACCTCGCTCAAGGGTACGACTGCTGGAGGGGAGAGTCAAACCGACACCCATCAGCCACAACAGTTGGGGTATATTAGGCAGCAAGCAACTAGTCGCTTCTTGAATTCGACGGGTTGGAAGCAGGGAAAATGGGAAAGCGTACGGATCCGCGCGCTTTTGACGAGGGCCGAACTGCATACACGCCGCAGAAATCGTTCAGGAACGGTTTGAGGAACATGACAAAGAGTTCAAGGCGTTGACTCGGCCTCCAAATTCCCCAGATCTCAGTCTGATGGAGCACCTGTGGGATGTGCTGAAAAACAAGTCCGATCCACGGAGGCCCCACCTCACAACTTACGGGACTTAAAGGATCTGCCGCTAACGTCTCGGTGCCGGATACCGCGGGACGCCTTCCGAGGTCTTGCGGAGTCCGTGCCTCGACGGGTCGGAGCTGTTTTGGCGGCATGAGGCGGACCAACACGAAATTAGGCGGGTGGTCGTAACCTTTTGGCCGATTGGTGCGTGACCTTCGCTTGAGCCGAAAGGCGGCAGCTCTAAGCGCTACGCTATTGCTGCCCAAGGAGGGACGTCCTCTGCAGGACTCGCTCGCTCATACAGTTATGCTATATGGTGACATTACGTCTTAAATGCAGAGTGGCAAAACTCAAACGTACGCTTAGTATTAAAATATTCTGGTTATTATTTTGCTTAGATGTATCAACACACGATTTATGTAGTTCATTTACACTGCAACACATCGTATGATGTTGTTTACTTTAAACATAGTCTCTCGAACCAGAGAACTGCTCGTCCACCTCCTAAAAACTCATTTTTATTGTTAACTACTTTATACGAGGCCCATATCCAGTCTACAGTATGAGCCCTGTGCACCTAACTACTTACACTGATTTACCACTTTGCACAGCTGGATCATTTCCGCTGTATCAGTTCGGGGTTAGTACCGCGATCAAGGTGCTACAGCGGGAGGTGGGATTTGAACCTGAATCTTTGGATTGCACGGCCGTGGCTGTAAGCGCTACACCACCCGTCGTCCTCGTTTACCTCCCGTTTGCTGCAGTCAAAGTGCCTCTGGGCGTCAGACGTGCCGCTAACCCCGGTGTAATCCCCCCCCAGCAAGCCGTGTCCCCTCAACCGATCCACGCGCAGCAGCGGCTGCCCCAGGCCTCCCAGCAGGGACCCCCTGCTCAACAGCGCCCCTCCCCTCAAGGTAAGGCAACAACAGGAGGCCAGCAGGTGTAGCAGGTGTAGCAGGCAGCATCCCCCTTCACTTGCACTCGGCAGCAGGATGTTGTTCACGTTGTGATGACAGGTGCTGCTCAGGTTTCGACAGGGTTCCGCTCCGAAGACCCTGTCGAAAGTGCCCTCGTACTGTTCGAACTGTGACAATATTTAATGTTAACAGGCAGGAATGTTGTTTCATATAGTAGGGCTTTGCTACATTTCTTCGCTGACTTCACACATTATTCCTGCTCACATAATACAAATGTGGAATAACAACACTATTATTATTGGACTTTCATGCCGCACTATGTTTTCACCTTGTTTTCTAAATCTCCTGTCTTTCACTTGTTCTTTTGTGCGCCTCCAGAAGACACTTTTTCGCTTGCTACCTATTTTAAATGAAAAGTTTTGCACACAAAAGGCTCGCTGCGACCCCACAAGTGGCACGCACGGTAGTAAGCGCAAGTTATCGAAGCGCAGACGAACGGTCGGCGTTAGGCGTTGCGACCAAACGCTGGGACGGGAAATAATGTCATGACGATGAGACAGCTGGTCACGACACTTATTTCCGGAGCGCGCGTGATGACTGTAGCCATCTAGACACCACCCTGCCGTGAAAGCTCGCCGTGTCGTACCTGCAGGCGGTCCCCAGCAACCCCCCGGTGGCCCCCAGGCCCAACGGCAAGGCCCGCCTTCCCAGCAGCGGCCTCCCCCACAGGGCCTGAGCCAGCCGCCCCCTCAGTCCCAGCCGCACCTGCCCAGCCCGGGATCCCAGCAGCCCTCTCAGCCGCTGCCGGGCCAGCAGCAGCGACAGGCGGGCCCCGGAGGTCCCGGCCAGCAACGCCCGCCCAGTCAGGGGGCCCAGCAGCAGCAGCAGCAGAGACCCCCATCAGGGCAGGGGTCCCCCCAGCGTAGCCAGGCTGGATCTCCTCAGATGCAGAGGCAGCAGCAGCAGCAGCAGTTGCCGCAGCAGCAGCAGCAGCAGCAACAGCAGCAGCAGCAGCAACCAGCGCCCCCCGGCGGTCCTGGCCCGAAGCCCGCTGGCGGTCAGCCGCAGCAGAGGCTCCCCCAGCAGAGACAAGGGCAACCGGCGAGGCAGCCAGCGCAGGGGGGTCCGCAGCCAGCCCAGCAGCAGAGACAAGGGCCTCAGCAGGGACGGCCCGGTGGCCCCGCCCCCACCACGCAGCAGCCCCGGCCCTCGGCCCAGGGCCAGGGCGGTCCGCTGGGCATGGGGGGCACCGGCGGCGGGCGTCCACCCCTGCAGCAGAAGCCACAGCCCCCGCAGAAGCCAAGTCAAGATCACCCGGGGATGGGCGCCTCGCCCCAGCTCAAGTAAGAGCAGCTGGAATGTGGTAAACTGGCCCATTTTTACTGGCTCTGGGTGGAATGCGGTTCGATTTGAAAAGAACACCGTAGCCCTGTTGGCCTTATGTGGCACAAAGTTTTCACACTCCAGCGATCCCGAAAGTACGCGGTGACTGCCACGGGTCAGCCGAGCCCCTGGTCCCCCAGCACAGCAACACTAACGCGCAGTTAACGTGAATGGTCTGCAGCGTTGACACCACTCGCAAGTCGTCCACAGTGTTAACACAATTAACTAGTAGTCTGCAGCGTTAACACAACTAACACTAGTGCTCCTCAGCGTTAAACTTTCTGCGAGTAGTGTGGAGCACTGACAGCGCTAACGAACACTAATTAGTCTTGTTGGAGGGCTTAGCACCGGTTGGCTGTGTAACACGTCGAAAAATGTGCCGGATGCCGATTGGCTCCGAACGAGAAGGGGCGCTCCTCAGCCCGTCACCTTTCCTTCCAGTCAGGTTTGCGGACCGCTCATTTGTTCGGTTAACTTCATCACGATGAACCGGTTTTCACCAAGACTAATTCTGGTCTACTTTGGGTCACGGAGAGCACCGGAGATGCATGTCAGCTGAGCTTCGGTGGGGACTAAGCTAACAGGGACATTACAAAGTCTTTATTTAGAAGATTTGGAAGAATTAGGCAAAAAGTGAATCCATAACATGCAACAGACAACATGCACAGTGGTGCAGGTGCGATATTTAACCTCCTGGTACGTAGCAGAAATGCAATGCCTAAACCCATCACGATTTTTCATCTAGCGCTTTCGTCGTATATTTAAAGTGCACTGTTAATATCTTTGCCTTGCAAACGGACCGATCGTACGACGCACGCGGTACGCGTTGCCTGGCCCGGCTCTCCCCAAGCCTGCTTGACTTGCAGAGTCTGACTGGTCACACCAGCATGATACCAGCATGATACCAGCATGATACCAGCATGATACCAGCATGGTTCTATAAACCACATAGCGACATCTCACACCTCCAGCCTCCGGCAGACAGGCAGCACAGTCTACTTGTCCACCGGTTTAAGGTACTAATACAACGGTGCTGAAAATGATTTGGTCAAACCGCTCTTCAGAGGGCTTGACTAAGCTGTTGGAAAGGTGTTAAGAATCTTGGTGAAAAAGTTTTTTCCAGTAAAATGGCTTTAGTGGGACTCCTACCTTAACTTTACTCTCTATGGGACTAGTGTACGCTACTTGTTCATTAGTGTTACCTGTTACTTATGATAATGGGCCGTCCAGTTTAACTGGCTAGCGATGGATCAGTTAAAGTCATTGCTTCAGATTGTTGTGTAACCGAGTTGAGTAACTGAACTGGGTAGACCTGTAGGTGACAGGACTGGAGTAAGTTACAAGACTTAACCAGTATGTCACTCAGCAGAACTCCAAACTTCAGCGCTGGGTTGCAAAGTTTTGTTTTTGAGTCGGAAGAAAGAGAATTACGGCTGTTGTTGGAAAAGCGACCAACCAGCAGCAGCAGCAGCAGCAGCGTTGCGTTGCGTTGCGTTGCGTCTCGAATTCGGAGACGAGAAACAAACCTTTGCACCCATCTGAGTTTGCTCTCGGAGGGGCTGTCTGTGAACTGTGTATTAATCAGTTACCTGTGTTCAAGGTAAAGTGACGTGACCGAGAGCGCAAATGGTAAACTGTCACCTCACTGTGATGGGGGGGCTGCGACGTCCACATCCAGGAGAAACGTCATCCAGATGTTCTGTCACAGCTTCACCATTTCCTGCCCCCATTCCATGGGTTACTGCATGACTTTAATAGCCTTTTCCTCTCCTCTATTGCCGTTCTCCTCTCTTTGTAGCAAATCCCAGTCTCTTACCAATGCCTTCAACATTCCAGACACTTCTCCAGCTCCCCGTTCCAGCCTTAGCCAGGATGAGGTGAAGGCTGAAACCATCCGCAACCTGCGGAAATCCTTCGCCAGCCTCTTCTCGGACTGAGCTGCCCCGCACAACCCCGGACAGATGGACGGACGGACGGACGGACGGACTGACTGACTGACTGACTGACTGACTACCCTCCCCTCCCAACCCAGACCACAGGACCAATTGGACAAGCCCACTGAAGCCCCACCTCCCCAGAACCACCAGTTAAGATCCTCTGCGAAGAAGGTACACCTGTCAAAGAATTCACTGCCTGTACTGTTGTGCGACGACGCCTGCAGGGGGCGGAGCAGCAGGCTCTCCAGGGAGCCATGCCTGTGTCCGTCTGTATCTGCTCACTCCCAGGAACCTTCTGCAGAGGAAGCTCGCTCACCCGGCACCCTGCTCTTCAACTTGCATGTTTGGTTGTGGACTGTTAACAAAAAAGAAGCTCAGCCACATGGGTGGCTCGATGTCTCCGCCCTCTTTCTCCTCACTGCCCCGGGTCCTTGCGGCCCTGTAGGCACCGCGTGATTTCAGGCCACCAGGCGCTGACAGAGGTTCCAGAGGATTGTGGGATGGCTGATAGATGCCAACTCTGAGCTGCCCTGTAGTTGCCCATAGTGTCAAAACGTGTCTCGACTTCTAGAAGGAAGTCTGTGAGGCTGATCTTATGCAAGCTAACCTTGATGATCTCTAAGACTCATGGGCTTAGTGGACAGACCTCAGTATTGACTCTACTTGTCCATCAGCGTTGTGGAATTCAACACCAACGCTAGTGGAAATGGCAATAACACTTATGATTCTAGAGTACCACAGTCTGACTTTGAGATAACTTCAGTAAATAATGGTGACAGCCAACAGCCTATGCTCACGAAGCCACTCGTCCTGCTTCTCGATTGGCCGCCAGTGCCGTCTCAGGAGAAAGGGGCGGATACTCGGCCACCCGGCGTGGAGCTTACGAGCTCGTCATCACATCTAGGTAGCTGTTGTGAAAACGTCTGTGCTGTTTGTTGTGAATATGCCGTTGCCGCCTCCCTGTTTCCCACTCCACGCCCCCACCTATTCAAAGGGAAAGTCTCTGAAGTTCTAATACTTATGTCTCAGGGATGTCCCTTGGTTGTGACACACTGGAAAGTAGCACTTCCAATGCGCCGGCTGCTAAGAACATCCACAGGCCAAATGGCTGCAGATCACATCCCTTGGTAGTCCTTCAGCCAAACTTGCCATTTCGACGTCTTTATGCACTTTGCCTCATAATTCACAAGCTGAGAGACGAGGGAGTGACGAAGGGGTCCTGCCTTCCACTGATGTGGACTCATTGGCGCAGCAAGGCTAGGCAACTTATGCCAAGCAGCGGCTTGGCCAGCGCCAAGACCCATTCCAAAGAATGCTCAAGTTCTTTACTGGAGAATTGCATGGGGTAAGCGATGGCACATCCAGGTTGGACACATCACCCCGGCATAAACGAAATGTACACATTATGTCTATTTCCTCTTGGATTTGACACGTTCCATGGAGCAGTGCATGGTTTCGTTGCCACACACCCTCATCTATCTGCTGCCATAAGACTGGTGTGCGCAGTAGGTGTGTTCCAATTTGGGAACCCTGCTGCCATTCGCCCATGTATTAGACCCCATTCTTCTGCATCCCCCCTTCCCTTGTGACAATAGTGCATAAACGTGTAAACGTTGTACTGTATACTGTAAACCAAGTGTTGTACAGATAGTGAGTAATGGATGATGCACATGTGTGACGCTTCTTTCCTCTGCCTGTGCCCGTTTTCCCGTGTTGATGAATGGCCACAGTGTCCTTCTTCCGCATCTCGCCACCACTTACCTTTACCGGGTATTTAGCGCTTTACTTTTGATCGAGTCACGCAGAACGATATCCTTTAGTGTTTCCCAACACGCACACGTCCTTCCTCGGATATTACAGTTGTTTCTGGCAACAAGTCATGCTCTGAGCGTCGTCTTATTGTGGGATCTGAGTGACTACGGCTTCGAGCAGCTTTTTACTTTAGTTATGGCAGAATACAAGTTATGCACAGAACCATTCCTGGCACAAGTAACATGTAAGTACAATGAGTTAAGACTTGAATACTTTGCAATAAGATGTATATCAGGTGATTTAAAAAAAAAATGACGAAGGCCATTATGATGAGCAACACTGAACAATGAGTGTGAATGCTGTAAAAAACACCTGGTTTCTGCTTGCATACTGCAGGCTTTGGTGGACGTTCTGTCAAAGACTGTCTTGGTTTTAAATGAGAAAAATGATACTGTAGCACAGAAATGTTGCAAATGTGCAAAGCCCCGTAAGCAGCAGGTTTGCGCAGCCCGCCACATTGTAACCATAGTCAAGGCAGAAACTCGCATTTTTTTGTCAAGAGACGAAACGGTCCGGTAAACATACTCATTACAAAAATGATTCTCACCGATTCTGACACCCATGAATACACACAACGGCACACAAAGCAGATTGACATTAGACAATATCTACGTATCTAATATGCATTTAAAATATTGAAATAAGCTTTCAATATTTCATGTTGGTTGTTCTATTGTTGTTTACATGGTTTATTATTTTTTTTTTCTCACCTTGTTTTCCTGCATATAATGGGTGTGACTTTATTGTGTAAACAGTTCTGAATGTATTTATTCATTGTGCAATGATATTTTTTCAGTAAATTGATGTTTGTCTGATGCTTGGCTGTTATATAAAACAAAATGTCTATATCTTTGGCATTATAGATATATATATATATAATGATAGAAATTTACTGTAAATTGTTTTAGTAAATTATGCGTAGAGATGTTTCTGGTGTGATGGTAAATGTAGCTTAGTTACTGTGGGGAAAAAACACTATGCTATAGAGATGGAAATAATTAAAAACAGAAAATGAATAAAGTCTATAATGAACCTAAAATATCCAGAGTACATCGTCTAAGCTTTAAAATCAATTTGTTGCGCAAAAAGACAATTCTGAATTCTCTCCCTCTAAAGCACAAAGCTGACGGCAACTAGAGGTGAACATGCCAACACTCACAGTAAACATAAAGTAAGACAAATGTTACACCAAGGCAATACTTCAGTGGGTTGTAAAACTGTGGGAACTCAAGATTCAGATGGATCTGTGCCCATATATACATCGGCTACTTAACACACTTTGGACAGATAATTCTCTCAATTTCTTTTGTTTGTGACCCCAGAGAAGCTTTAATCCCCAGTTCACGATCAACAGCAATACAGACGCCCTTCTATTTGCTGGTTAGCGTCCGGAAAAATTTCACATATACTAGCTGTAATCAAAAGCACTCTAAGACTTAGTACTTTATTAACTTTAAGCTACAATAAAATTAATTTTCAATTTATGTTTAGTCATTTAGCAGATGCTTTTCTCCAAAGCGACTTACATTGAACATTAGAGAAAACCATTTAGTGTTTAGCTGACACCTTTTCACTAAAGGGGACTTACAGTGTTAGATGCACTACAGCTCAGTCACTCACTCATCCGTACACCACAGCAACATTCTCTCATACAGACGTCAATTTAAAGTCAGTAATTCACTTGAAATATGTCTTTGGACTGTGGGAGGAAACCAGAGCACCTAGAGGACACCAATGCAGGCATGGGGAGAAGATGAAAACTCCATAATGACAGCTGGGATGTAACCCACGTCCTCTTGCACTGCCCACAGTGCTACTCATTGCACCGTGCTGCCCTTGATGACTAAAAATAAAGATATCTCTCACAGTTTACTTCTGACAGCTGACAGAGTGATCCCATAAACATGTACTGCATTCCTCCTCCTGATCTCTGACACTTCAAAACAGCAGACAGGTGCTGTAAACACTGAATGTGAGACAAATTCATTCTGTCCAACACTTTTTGTTCACTCTGCTAAGAGTGTTTAGAAAATAGATTAAAGAACATATACAGTATATTGCGGAGAATCTAACTTGTCTATTTGCAAGATGAAGAGCTGCTGGAAATCCTTCGAGAACACTGTACACCAGCTAATTCTAAAGACACTACTATACATGAGCAGAGAGACGTTGCCTGACAAACAATGATAAAAACCCAAATGAAAATGTACAAATATACCATCTGGAAAGTGAGACAATCTCATGTCTTACATTCTCAATTCCAATTTCAACTGTGCAGCCCATCAGCCATTTCGCCGCAGCAGTGGCTGTTTCGTAGCGCACTCTTCCCACACTCCTGAAACATACTTTGTAACGCCAACTCTTATAACTCCAAGACGTCATTACCGTAAACCAGTTCCAATGGTAAACAAACATCTTCAGGTGTTTGTGACCCCCCCAGCACTGACACCTGGTTATGCTAAATTCTTTTTCAGATCCTGTGAAAATGGACACAGTCACTTCAATGGTGAACAGTCATTATTACTTTTATTCAATTAGCTGACACTTTTGTTAAGCTACTGACAATTATTACCAATTTCTACAGCTGGGTAATTTCACTTGAGCAATCTAGGGTAAGTCCCTAGCCTTAGGGTATTTACAGCAATAGGCAGGATTTGAACCTGCAACCTTCTGCTCAAGAAAGCAGTTCTACCCACTATGCTATCATCTGCCTTTCCAGTTTCCCTCCATTACTCCATAATACTGTATGTCTGTCTATCTGCTTTGACTGAGCTCTTGTGTAGCTGTCACACACCATACATTTCAAGTTCTGGGGTTCCTTCAGGTGCCCTAATTCAGCCCCACAGTCAAAAATGTGTTTCCGTTGAATTGCTGACTAAATTGGCCATAGCGTGTGTTTTTGTGTTACGCTGCTCTGCTGTATAAATGCGTCACTGTTTGTAGGGAGTTCACTGTAGTAACGTGCCCAACTTGGCTTTGGTGAAGCAAATTACTGTTATAAACAGTACTTCCGAAAACAATTGAATTACTCCATATTACACTCTTACAAGGACTTTACTGATGTACCATTATCCACAGCGCTCAAAAAACATTCTTCAGTGAAAGAGGCACGTTTGACCGTACTGCCGTGTTATCAACGTCAACAGAGTTCCAAAATGAATTTTGCAATAGACTTTAAAAAAATAAATAAAAAATATTTTCAAATAGTGGGGGGCGTGGGGGCGCAGTGGGTTGGACCAGGTCCTGCTCCTGCTCTCCGGTGGGTCTGGGGTTCGAGTCCCGCTTGGGGTGCCTTGCGACGGACTGGCGTCCCGTCCTGGGTGTGTCCCCTCCCCCTCTGGCTTTACGCCCTGTGTTACCAGGTGGGCTCCGTGACCCCGTATGGGACAAGCGGTTCTGAAACTGTGTGTGTGTGTGTATTTTCAAATAAACTGGTTGACTGGCCACCCAGCCTGTCCTAAGGTATTGCAGCAAGTTAAAACATTTGAGATTGACTGAGATTTTTGAATTCAAGCGCAAGAACTGAGGAATCAGATCAACTTACCACATGGGACAATGTGAAGAGAAAAAACATACCTGTTTGATGTGCACAAGTACAGCTCTAGCAAATGGTTACAGTCAGTGACACTGAACAATTCTGTTGTGTAAGTATAAAAACTTGCATGAAAAGTGTTTGGTGCACCATTCTGGAAGGGCTTCGCTGCTGCAGTTGTCCTTTACACACCATCCTGGAGCTGACTGGCAGAAGGAAAGGAAGGAACAGAATAAAACAGCATTCTTACATTCCACAGTTTTATTTTAAGAACAAAATCCTGCAGCCATCCATTTTTTTTTTTTTACAAGAAAAAATCCTAAAAAAAACAAAAACTAAGATTTGTCTCATTTTAAAATATTTTTGTTCTTTTTTAAACCATCACACAAAAATAGAAACAAGTTTTTTTTTTACATTAAAAAATGTAACTGTACACATTAGGATATACCTTTTGTATTGCCAACATACAAGCCCAGATCCCTCCTCCGATACTGTACAATTGCTGTGAGCTACTATGGTAAAGATATTTGGGACTCACTACTGTGACATATCGGTCAGCTCAGTGACTACTTGTCCAGTTCGACAAATGGCCGAGGGGAGCCGATCCAATAAGGCCATCTTCGACTGCTTCCATGGGATGTTGTACTCTAGGGGAGTCCCCCTCCATGCAGCCCGTCAGCACCATGACCACCACCAACCACTACCACCACCAACACCACCACCACCACTACAATGTCTGGGTCACAGTTATGGAACTCCACTAGTAAACAGAAGGCCCAAAAGTGAGATCCACAAGTGTGGTGTGCTTCACCTCAAGGGCTTCTGAGAAATAGGCTGCTGTATGCACTGTGAAGACTAAAAATTTAAACCTGACTAACATTTAATAAAAATTATATTTGATTAATGACAATGATTTACTTTTAGTTTTAAAAGCCCCAAATAAATAGTTAATAAAAATACAAAATTGTTTTAAGAGCAAAAAAAAAAAAAAAAACAGAGTTGGTAAATGAGACTGACTGCATGACCGGTGAACTTGGTTCAGGATTTATTTTACTGGGTGATGCATCTAGCTGGACTTCTTTGATTGATACAGAGTCCAACACCCATAGCAACACAAGTGCAGTTGCTATCTTGGGCCTGTAAGGTGGAAAAAGCAGAGAACACAAACTACATCCATTAAAAAAAGTGTCATCACAAATCTGATGGCCCTATAACGATGTGACTTTAGATGAAAGCCATTAACAAACTGATGTGAAGTGCAAGCACCCCAAGATGTAGCCATGAACTGCATAACTGCATGCACCATCTGTCCCCTTTTAACACAGAGGGATTTCACAGGAAAGGGGGGATGACTCCAAAAAAGGGATGTATGGCTATATGGCCTCTAGAACACAAGTGAACATCTTTCTCCTCAGGTGACGTTTATTATCTGTGAATCCCACAGCGAGTTCACTTTGGTCCTCTTTCAGGTGTCCACCATGACCGACACCACTGCCTTTCAGCCAGGTTGCTGAACTTGAGTAATCACCAGGGGACAAAGGTACAATTTCCAAAAAACACCAGAAGTAATTTTCTATTATTAAAAAATCCATTCTGATATTTCAGAAATACATTGGCTCCTCACCTTACAAATACAACTGGGACTTGAAGTCTGTCATTTGTTGCTTTTGTGGCCTCCAAGTCAATTTTTGCTCTAATTTACAATCAAAACCTTAATACCCCTCAGTTTATTCACTAAAAAAATATACTGTGCATGACAACTTTTCAATTCAGTGCTGAACATTTGGTTACTGCCATCTATTGGTTGGAAATATAATTGAATTGAAACGAGAACAGGTCACGTTCACTCTGCTACAGACAAATTTTATATTAGACAAGACAATTAAAAACTGCCGGAGAATGCTTTTATCAATGACAATTTGTAACTTGACCAATCGTAAAATGAGGAGCCGGAGCACATCATAAATAAATCCAGATTTGCAGAACCTGATACCACAAATAAATAAAAAAGGGAAGTGTATGCTATACCATTAGTTAGCAAACCCGTAGAACAGACTAAACCATACCACAGTGAGTCACTAAAAGAAAGAGGGTTATCCAGCCCCTTGTCAAGAACTAAAAATCTCACAATTCAGATAATGTACAGTTTAGAAAAGCAGTCAGTTATATCTGTTACTAAACCACTAATGATGACAGACAGTGCTGTGTGCAAAATGAGGCGCATCAAGGATTACGCAGCTTGACATTCACAGTAACACTACAACGTGCACAGCAAAGACCCTGCTGAACCCACCTGGGCAAAGGTTGTCTGCAAGAGCTGTGTGTCCCACCACAAACCCTGCACAACGGCATCATTGCCCTGCGCTACACCACCTGTAACCCACGACCAGCTAAAGATGTCTTATGTTCAGTTTCTCAAAACCACACTGCTAAGCCATATACTTACACATGATAAGGAAAACATGTCAAGTGGACAGAAAGTGTCACATCTCAGCTCTTTTCTGCATAGAATGAGCCCCAGAGTCACATGTGGCCACAGTCTCTTGCGGGAACGATGTGGCCACCATAGAGTGCTGAGAGATCAAGTCCAGGTAGAAAGAGGAATTTGGACATTTTCTGTTGGGCATCCTGTGATGTAAAGCATTCACGGACCTTGTCGTGGGTCCCGTACCCTGGGTTCCCAAACAGCCAGGGCTCAACCATTCTGAAAGGGACAGTAAATCAACTTTTTTCAAGAATAAAGTTACACAGATATTTAAAAAGGAGCCATATACTTGGTAACTGTTCCTGGCCTAAACAATTTCACAACTATGTAAATGTTGAAATCCACTATATAGTCTATCTGCAGCATGAGCGCCCCCCAGGACCTTAGTGGTACTTGCAGGATGGCAAATCATAGAGAACTTTTCCATTCAACACCACTGTGCTTTTGGCCCAAAACAGCCAACACCATACAGCCAGTGTCGTGTAAAATAACAACGGGCTTAGCTATAGGTCCAGCCGTGTGTAAAAGCCACTGGAGCCCTTCGGAATGGTGGAGAACACAAACAATAACAAGATGAAAATAAATTTAAAGAGCAACAACTTTAGAGTCTCTCAAATCACAGCAGTACAAACCAAGAAAGCCACACGAGCTTGCTTACAACAACGGGAATAGGCAAACTACAGCGCCTGGTCCCTTGATACCAGACCATCATTCATGGGGCTGACTAACCCCAGCACAAAAAAAAATCCACTGCAGGTTCTAACAGGTAATGCTCGCATTGTTTCTGGGGCTGCTCTTCTTCGGTATGAGCAATAAATTAAAATAAAATGACCTATTAAAACACCTGTTCCAACACTGGACATCTGCATGCCTGGAAGTGTCAGTGCAAACACACAGTGAGCTGCCATGGTTACAGGCAGAACTTACACCATGCCAGGATGGTGTCAGATGACTCAGCAATGCCAGCACTCCCCAGGACTTTGTGGAAATGTCCTTCTCCAGGGAAGGTGAATGAGGCAGTGGAGCCTCAGTGAGAAACCAAAAGGCAGCTAAGGATTGCACACCAGGTGTGCATCCCAACAAGGGGAAATGGACCAGAAGTCACCTGGTGTCCTGTTTCAAGCCTTAAAGAGAGGTACTACTGGAGTACACTAAACTGTGCCAATACACTGCATGAAGCACATCATCTTACAAGTAACTTTTATGTGATGCGGTGGTAGATCTTCGTTTGATATTTGTTGGTATTTCTATAAATTTAACTGTCAACATTCATGACTACTGGTATTTTTCAAATGGGCTCTTTGTATTTCAGTATGTCTTGTTAAAGGGAACTGAAACTGCAAACTGTAACTCAGGTGACGTAATCCAGTATGTCATCTGCAGCGGACATTATAAAACTAAAGAAAAATGACCAAGGTCTCTTTAACAAAATACAAAACAAACAAAACAGTGAGGCGCAAGCAGCTTCTTTTGCTTTGTAGTCGAGCTGAACAAGGCCTTTTCAAAATGTCCATTTCCTTTTGAAATCCGCTAAGAAACAAAGGTTTGGGCTGCATGGTGCCATCACAGGATGGCATACATGCATCCTACCCACGGTGGATTATGAACCTACAGGGCAGGACGTAAGAAGGGTGTTTATTCTGCATTAAGCGCTTTACTCTTCCGTGCCTCTCCGTGGCTCTTGGGAGTCAGCTGATGTTCACAACAGTGGTGGAGGTCCGTCATGTACGTGGTATGTGAAGTGTGGACCTCTACCATCCTCCAGGAAGTGAAGAATGGAGCAGCAGGTCTGAGGACGGGACCACATCCTGGGAAGCCGCTCCCAGTGGAGAGCAGCAGCATCACAGTGGCATCAGCCGGGTGGTGTGGAAGAGAAGGGGGTTGAGGTCCTCGGCGTGCACAGCACGGTGCAGGGATGGCTCCGAGGCACTGCGCTCGATCTTCGGCATCAGGTCCTGCACCTGCTCGATGCTTACCAGGATCTAGAGACAAGGACAGAGTCAGAGTATAAGTGGATACGGAGTCAGAGGCAGTTTGGGGACAAGTCACAACAAGAGAAAACACGTGATGGCAACAGCAACAAGTGTAGCCTTTTGAACAGCTGCAGGGCTAGACTTGACCCAAAGAGCAGACAGCAGACTGAAGCAGAGACTCACACAACATCATACCCTTTTCCCCTGGAGTCCTGATGGATCTGATAGGCAGAGCGTCTCACCTGTGGAAAGAGGGGCCGCTCCTCCCATTTGAACTTGAGGCAGTCAATGATGAGCCTTTTCATGGCTTTTGGAGAGTTGCTGTACAACTTGCTGAGGTCAGGAGATAAGTAGCCACGCCCCACCATGAAGATTATCTAATGACCAAAAAGACTTTTTATTTTTTTGGAAACCCCAACAGTTACCTTTCAACTGCAACTTCCGGGGGACGAAATCCCACTTTCTTCAGTGCAGAAGTAGTATTATAGGTAGTAAGGGGGGGGGGGCTCACCTGGTCCCGGTTGTTGATGTTAGAGTAAGGTAGTGTTCCAGACATCAGCTCATACAACACCACACCGTACCCATACACATCGGACTGGAAGGTGTAGGGGTTGCTATCCTGCATGCGGATCACTTCTGGGGCCTTCAAAAGAGGAGCCACAGGGATTTTAGACTGGCCTATCATCCTTCCCACAACCCTGCTAAAACAGTACCCACCATCCACAGGATTGAGCCACTTGGCTGCTCCACCTGCTGCGAGCCACTCCAGCGTGATTTGACCGTTGCCAAACCAAAGTCGCCAATCTTCACTGTCCATCCTTCATGGAGGAAAATATCTGACGGTTTGACTTAAGGACAGCATGCCAGGCTGTGGAGCTCAGTATCCCAAGAACAAAACTAAGAGGTAAATACAACCTGACCATTAACTTAAAACTACTATGCTATTACAGGCTCACCCATACACCGATACATCAATTCTCTTTTGTGTGCTCCTCATTGCCATCTATTGACATGGAGAATAAGCACAGGCCACTTGTGCTCCAACACAGACATTTTAGGAAATAGGAAAGTGAAAAAAACCTATTAAAATTAAACCAGAAAAACATTTTATGATACAAAATTCTCAATTCACCATTTGTACTCTGAGAATCCAATGTACAGTTGAAAGTAAAACTTACCCGTTATTAGCCTAGAGGGTCATATACTTTTTCCAGTTTGGACTGTGAATTTTTAAATGATATATTCAATACTGACATCAGGAAATACAAGTGCTTATGTATTACTAGATTAAGCAGACAGTTTGTCTGTTACTGTGACTTAGATGAAGATCATCCCACATTTTGTGAATAATTCTATGGGGCAGCTGGTAGCTCAGTGGTTACAGCTGCTGCTTTTGTACCCAAGGGTTGCAAATTCAAATCCCATCTCCAACAGAAGTAACCTTGAGCAATGTAGTAACCCTAAACAGCTCCAGTAAAATTAGCCACCTGTATAAAGTAAGCTCAATGTTTCTTCACTCTGCAAGCAAACAGGCAGCAAAATAAATAGACAAGGTGGTTAGAAGAAGGATACTGTTCGATTTCAGATCTCGGTGTATGATGTTTTTGGCATGTAGGTAGCTGGAAAGGAAAAGCAGTTTTATTTATACTTCCTGTTATGGTGGATAAAAGGCACATCAGAGTTGAAATAAAGGAACAGATAAAGTAAGTATAGTACACAAGGAACACCGTGATGGAGTATGTGCATGTATGAGGGACCCAATAACTGCGTGTCCTCACAAGGGACCCCCGAACGCCCTTGCCCTTACTCCATGCCCTGAGCAGTCTGGCGTGCCACATCAATACGGCGCATTGTGTCAAACTTAGTCTCGGTGACGTGCAGGTGACGGTACAGGCTGGAGCCCTCGCACCACTGTGTGATGATGGCAAAGTTGGGCTTGGTCATGAAACCCATGAACAGCAGGATGTTCACATGGCGCGTCTTCCTGTAAGAGCAGGCAGGTATTACTCCCCTTGCAGGCTAGTGTCTGCAGTGCCAAACCATGATGGGAAAAGTCTAGACACCCTGCTCAGTCAGATCATATGACCATCTTTCCACACTGTGGAGCTGCAGCACTCTTCAGGAATAAACAAACAAAACTCACCTGAGGACCTGCATCTCGTTCTTGAAGGCCTGCAGCTGCTCGGGGGTCGGGTCTGTCACCTTCAGGATCTTCACAGCCACATCGCCATGCCACTTGCCCTTGAAAACAGTGCCAAAGGAGCCAGCACCAATGCGCTTCAGCATAGTCACCTCGCTCGGGTGCACCTCCCAGTAGTAGCTGGAGTCACGGTTACCCCCGCGGTGCTGAAACACATGCCCACAGTGGTGTCTGTTAAGGACATTTCCCTGGTGACAGTTCCACCAAATCACGACAGCTCATCCTAGGGAAGGCCCCAACAGCAAAGCTCCCCAGTGCCTGCAAAGATCCTCACCACTTTTTTCTTGTCATCTGAGGACGAAGACTTGCGCTCCTTGTGCTCTGAAGGGGACTTGGGGGGCCGCCTTCCTGGTGAGCCCAGCAAAAGGGGGCTGGTTGAGGGATTTGGTGACGGCTCCAGTCCTGAGCAGAAGCAAACATACACAAGGAGAGTGTGTCATTACGTAGGGGTGTGATTCCGAACAGTTATGGGTACTAACCTACAGTGTTTGAAAAATTTTAAAAGAAAAAAATCAGAAAACTCACCAATTGTGTTGTTTATTTTTAATGCTTCCTACAGGGCAAAAGGAGAAATACAACAAGGTATATGAAACAACTAAACAAAATGTTACTCTCAAAAGAGGGTTCTTGAGAAATGTACACCTTTAGCCAACCTAGTTAACCTACCTCAACTAGATTAAACTCATTAAACCTAAAATTTACACTGAACAACAAATATCTAGGAGCAAATAATTGTTTGCATTTATATTTATCGGACACTTTTCTCCAAAACAACTTACAATCTTAAGCTATTTACAGTTATTCAGCCATTTATACGGCATGGTTATTTTTTTTACGGAAGCAATTTAGGCTATGTGCCTTACTCAAGGGTACTAAAGATGGAGATTCCAAAGGCAGCAGCTGTAACCATTGTAAGTCAATTTGAAGAAAAGCGTCAGCTAAATGTATAAATGTAAATGTGAATGTAAATGTAACCACTACGCTACCACCTGTCGCAGTACCAATTTGTTCCAGTACAAATTCAAAGGAGACTGCCACAACATGCAGTCACTGTCTTACATAGCCCTGCCACTGAAAGGTTGTCTCGCTGCAATGTCACGCTACGTCCACGTGAGGGGGTGAAACTGACCTCGATGGCTCCAGTCCCAGCCGGTCCCACTGTACTGACAATGTGGACGTTGGGAGTTGACGTGGAACGGTGCCGCTGGAGGGACTGGCCGTCAGAGCCCGGGAGGGGGAAGTGGAAGTCCAATGGAGGGGAGAGAAGTCCTGGCCTGCGGTGGCAGGAGGGGAGGGACAGGGATGTGGTGAGCGACTTCAGCAACCACCAACTCACAGTAATGACCAACAATAAAACTCACCCAAAAGGCTCTGGGGTTAAGGCCATGTCACTCTGGGATATGGAGGTATCTGGTATCAGTGTAGGGATCGGAGGGTACTCATCTGTGCCAGGGTTTGGCAAACCCCTACCCAAGGCACAGAGACCACCACAGGTAAGAAGGAAAAGTGAGGAAACTCACACAGAAACACACACACACACACACACACACGCGACACTCACTCTTTGTTCAAGTCCAAACACACAGTGGGGACTTTGCTGCTACAGTGCTGGTGGAATTTGTAGCCGCAGGTCTGGCAGCGGAAGCCATTGAAGAGGAACTTGTGGCAGAAGTCACAGTAGGCCAACTTGAGGAAGGTCTTGCGTACCTGCAGAGCATGAGACGACGTACATAAAGTGAACTTTCCCTGACATACAAACACACACACATCACATCCATGTACTCACAAAGTTGTGCATGGTCAGCGGGACATCATCCAGGACCTCCACCAACAGCTCCTCCCCGACCAGTGGTGTGATGTCTGTGCTCCAGTCTGTCAGCCGCTTGCGACTAAGGGGACAGAGACAAAGCTCTACAATACATGTGTAAGACACCGAGGGGGTAAAAGCTGAGGAAAACCACATTTTCCCCAGGCGCCACACCTTCAAGCCCCAGGAGACCAAATGAAACCTCATTCGTGTGGTCTAATTAAAGGGTGGAGGCTGCAAGGATATGCAGTGTACGGATGACTGATTGCCCCCATCCCCTTTCTTTTTTTTTTTTTTTAAACAAAACCCTCTTGCTGTATTTCCAAAGCACTAGTCCTCATCAAAAAATTTTGTAGGAAGGTGATCTGGATTAGTCTATTAGTCTATCCTGAGTTTTGTGCACCTATTCGTGCAATGAACATCAGTGCATAAAGTGGAAAAAAACAACCCAAGTTTCCTTAAGAATCACGTCTGCAGCTATGTCTTTCTCCTAATGTAATGCACAAATTGTATTTTCTGTGAGATGTACATTACTTTGGAGAAAAGCATCTGCTAAATGAATAAATGTAAATGTTACATGAAACATGCAGATTGTTCACAATAAATGTAAAATCACTCTTGTAAAAGGACCACATTGCTTTTAACATGGACTTCTTAGGCAGAGGGAGTGTGCTGTGTTTTAGCAGCAGGGAGTACAAAGTGAGCAGGTACAATTTCAGTCTCCACTGAGGAGCAGGATGACTCACCCCTCGAGGAGGCGGAACACCGCACAGCACTCCTGGTACAGACCTCGCACCTTTAGGGCCTTATCCAGGCTGTCATGGACTGTCTGCCCAGGGCGGACGTTCACCTGGAGAAATAAGCAGGGCCAAAGTGCTAGTCAACACACATTCATACAGCAGAGAAAAAAAGTCATCATCGCAGTGTGGAGTCAATTCTCATCTACAAAAAAACAGCTCCTCTCTCAAAGGCATCATAAAACTCTCACATCAGTCAAAACTCCACTGAACTTCCACAAGTACCATGTAGACCCATTTAAACATGTGTTTTTACTACAGGTCTAATGTTCTCACTTTATTCCCATGTCCTGTACTATATGGGTTTGGTTAAAAGCACGGACCGCACTGCATCGTACACAAAATAGTCTCAGCATTCTCATAACTTTGTTTTCACAACTTTGGAACTGAAAGCCTTGTTCCTTTTCAAAGAAAAAAATACTTCTGCTGGTGTTGCCTTTTTACCACTTAGGCTTCTCAGTTTTTGCTTTGAGGACAAAATTATTTTTGATAATTCAGAAAACAAATGCAAACAGTAAGTGACTTTTCAGCTCTTTCTTAGTCTTAGTTACTGTTGAGTTGTTTACGACTCATGGCGACTCTACGTGTAACAGCGCGAAATGTTGCTGATTTTGCGCCGCATGCCTGATCATTCCAACATTTTGAGCCAAGTAGAATAAAATCACTGACGACTTCAATTTCTTCTCCATTTATCATGACACTGTTTATTGGTCCATTTGTGAGCATCTTTGTCTTCTTCACATTTAGATGTAGCCCATATTGCTGACTACAATCTTTGATCTTTATCAACAAGTACTTCAAGTCTTTTTCATTTCCATTTATTCACTTAGCAGATGCTTTTCTCCAAAGCAAGCAAAGCATTTCTAGCAAGCAAAGTCATATCATCTTTATATCATAGGTTATTAATGAGTCTTCCACCAATTCTGATGCCACGTTCTTCTTCATACCGTGCAGCCTCTCACATCATCTGTTCGGCATACAAGTTGAATGAGTATGGTGAAAGTATACAACCTTGCCGCACACCTTTTCTAATTCTGAACCACTCAGTATCACCATTAACTGTTCTAACAACTGCCTCTTGGTCCATGTACAGGTTCTGCATGAGCACAATTAAGTGCTCTGCAATTCCTGTTTTTCGTAATGTTATGCATAACTTATGAGCCACACAATAAAATGACTTTGCGAAATCAATGAAACAAGTAAACATCTTTTGATATTCTTTGCATTGAGCCAAGATGCATCTGACATCGGCAATAATATCACTTGTACCACATCCTCTTCTAAATCTTGACTGAACTTCTGGTAATTCTCTCTCTCAATGCAAGGCTGCAACCGTTGGTGAATTATTGTCAACAAGATTTTGCTAGCATGTGAAATTAATATTTCACAGATAACTGATGATCTGTTCCGCAGTCGGCTCCTGGCTTTGTCTTTACTGTTAATAATGAGCTTCTCCATCATCTCTTTCAAAAAAACTTTTGTCAATTTGATTCCTATAGAATCCATCCCGTGAGGTCCATGTGTATAGTTTTCGATTGTGTTGTTGGAAATAAGTATTATTAATAAATAAACCACTGATCTTGAAGAATGTCATGCAATCGCCAGTATCATTTCTGTCACCAAGGCCATATTTTCCAGCTACTGATCTTTCTTCTTTATTTTCAACTTTCACATTCCAGTTGCCAATAATTAGTAAAGCATCTGGAATGCATGTTCCATCAATTTCAGATTGCAACATCTCATAGAAATCTTCAATTTCATCATCTTCAGCATTTGTAGTTGGTACACAGATTTGAATAGTTGTTGTATTAACTGGTCTTCCTTGTAGGTGAATGGATACTAATCTATCACTGACAGTGTTGTACTATAGGACCGATCTGGAGATATTCTTGACAATGGAAGCTGCTCCATACCTCCTCAATTTTCAATTCCCTGCACAGTATACCATATGATTGTCGGATTCAAAATGGCCAATTCCTGTGCACATCAGTTGACTAATGCTTAAGATGTCAATCTTCAGACGTTCCATTTCATTCTTGATAACTTCCAATTTTCCATGATTCATACTATGTACATTCCATATCCCGATTATTAATGGATATTTACAGGTGCTACTTCTCATTTTGAGCCATGCCGCATCAGCAAATGAATGTCCCAGAGGATTCACTCCATCCGCGTCATAAAGGTTGACTCTAGTTTGAGAAGGTACCTCTTCCTCAGTAGCATGCTGAGTGCTTTCTGACCTGAGGGACTTATCTTCCAGCACTACATTACAAAACAATCTGTTATGATTCATAGGGTTTTCTCATCTGTGTTTTTTTCAGGGGTAGATCGCCATGCTTTTCTCCTTAGTGGGTTCTTTGTGTGAAAGCTCTGCTGAAACCTGTCCACCAGAGGTGACCCTTCTGGTAGTGGAACTACCGGTGGCATAGCTTCCAGCATCATAGCAACATGGAAGCCACCACAATACGACAAACTGACCTTATTGGTCTAAATATCTGATTTTGTCCGTATGCAAATTTGGGCTGGTACAACATTTCAGATGAGTATATTGTATATACATAGTATCTATATGCTATATTGTATGCTTAAGAGCAAAAGGACTTCATTGCTGGTTCATGCACTTAGTTTCACACTTGTCCAGACAGTGGCCTCATGATGAACTGAAAGATTGTTAACCCATTGACCAGGATGGATTTCTGAATTCTAACATTACTGGCCACATTTACCATGTTTTTTTTTTTCCACCTCCAAGTACCATAAGAAACTGTTTTTTTTTTTTTTAAATAAAAAAAATTTCTTATTATGTTACCAAGTGGAGTCAAAATGATTGGCATGGGAACACACCACAGTGCGCTGCTTGTTGGGGAGGTAGACGCGGATGGTACCGCCCCCTCGGGGAGTGTCCTCCGGACTGGTCTCCAGAGAAGAGGAGCAGGACGAAGAAGAGGACATGATGGGAGGCAAGATGAGAGGCGGGGGCCGTGCTGACACACTGGAGTTGCTGGACAGCTTCATTCACAGTGGGGGCAGGGACATGGACCCTCAACTGAAAACTGGGAAAAGAACAGGTGAGGGATCAGTAAGATCTTAATGGAACAGTGAAGAGTGTGGGTCCCGGCTCTCGGTGGGCCAGGGGACGAGGGTTCCAGATCATCCTTAACCTACTACAAAATGACAAGCACACAGGCTCCTCAGCTTAAGAACAAGAGAGCAGAACTTTGCATCATTTGTTTTGTTCATAAGCACAAAGACACTTTTACCATTAATTCACAATCCATAACTACTTTCCCTACTTGCCTCCATCTCTCTCCCCAAAGGGAGGTGCTGTTGGAGAGAAATTCAACAACTGAGGGTTCATATGCATGCAAACGAAAGGTCACTGCACCTCAGTAACCAAACCCATCAGCTAAACCCACTATAGTTAGTGTCAGGTGCACATCACAGTGACTAAAATCAGTGAAATCGTTAGTGTTTAACACAAACATTTTGTATTTAATATTTTCACTGTTAATCCATAGTGGTGAAACAAGTGGACATGGTGCGAAAACCTTTATTAAGCAGCTCTAGGCAGGAAAGCTGTTGCACAATCTGGCCCACTAAGACAGTTTTAAAGCAAATAAGTATTTGCGAATACTGTACGCATTTTTTTGGGGGTGGGGGTCTGCTTTTACTATCTCCATTGCCACAGCAGACCATTACAGTAAATTTTATTTTGACATTTCAATGTTTGTTCATGCCTAAGGCCGGCACTGCTGCCTTCATCACGGATAGAAACGTACCCTTTAAACACACATTAATTTACATGTGGCTTTAGAACACCATGACTTGAACCGCTCAACAGCTCCTAAGCAATTGTTTCATCGCAATGTCATCACCCAAGCACCTGAAGGTGGCTTACTGAAAAAGAACATGAGCACGA
Organism: Scleropages formosus; assembly: GCF_900964775.1. Lineage (NCBI taxonomy): Eukaryota > Metazoa > Chordata > Actinopteri > Osteoglossiformes > Osteoglossidae > Scleropages > Scleropages formosus. Next base: position 42,839,549 of record NC_041807.1, on the reverse strand, counting down.
GATGCTCATCTCAGCAAACTAGGTTGTCACTGGCACCAAGCAGGACCTCAACATCATGGAAGCTGGACCACCGTGCTGCCGAAGCAGGATCTCCAAAGTAAAGGCATCCAGCGAACGTGTGGGTAGAATTCATCATGATTTAGTTCAATTTCTGGGTGTCACAGTGAAGCTTCAGTGGATGTTCAGCTGTAGGGCCTCAACCAGAATGGGCCTTGATGGATATTTTCTGACAGAACAGTGGTTTTTAGACAGAAACATATGGTATTTTGATAACTATAAATATATATTCCTATTTAAATGAAAACACAGTTGTGTGAAAAATATACTTTCTGACAAGAACGATGCAATGGTTTTCCGACAGGAATATGAAGTTTTCTGACAGAAAGATACACTTTGTGCACAACACAGAAGGTTCTCCGACAGAAATATATGCTTTATTTTTTTATTAAGGCAAATATGTACCTTTTTTTGTACCAGACTGAGTGAGGACTTCGAGGCTGACGGAGCGCGAGCTGGACGAGGCGAGCAGGCCGCCGCGCTCAGTGTTTCTAGGTACAGAACGAGCAGGCTAACCTTTGACTCGTGTAAATTAATACACTTCCCCCCACAAATTATATACTGTACGTTAACAACACAAATAGAGAAAAGCAATTTACCCGTCGCTCGAGCTAGTAACGGTTACTAGGCACAGGTCCGACGCGACGGCCAGCAGCGGGCTGCAGGTGTCAGATGGACAAATCAAGTTTAACGAAAAAAAGTGCTTTTGTTTTTCGTGCCGGAAAGGGGACAAACACAGCAGAGAGAGAGCGAGAGAGAGAGACCAGGGGGGGAAAACGGGAGACACTGACTGAAGACACCTCGGACAAGCTCGGTGGACCGGAGTGTTTGCGGCGCGGACGCCGCTCAGTCAGTGCCCCGAGAGTGCCGGCGGCAGTCGGCGACCTGCCGGAGTCCCTCGGGAAAAGCCAGGGAGCATCTTTTCCGGGCCGGGGGAGCCTGCACCCGCGTACACCTGCCTGCCTGCGCCCCCTCCACTACTCTGGCGTGTCCGTAGCGATACAGATTAGCTGCCGAGGTCTAGCGCTCTCTCTCTTTTACGCTTCAACTTCAAGTTTAAAAGTAGTAAGTGGACCTGCCACGTGGCGCACAACCGGGTCTTTATAAACCGAGAGAATGACACAAAGGGATGTCGACGCCCCGAGGAACGGACACGGCGACTGTTCCCCTTCGAGTGTCACGCAAGTGTTTGCGTTTTGTTTCTGGAAATAAACACCTACCTGAGGCAGCCATCTTGAATACTCTCGGCCCGAAGAACGAGGCAAGAATGTGCGCGTCGTCAGGGCGGTGCCACGGCGCGCTGCGTCCCCATTGGTCCGTTTGCCTCAAGGGCCGCGCTGATTGGACACCACCCAGCCATGAATTCGACAATTAGCCGGACGTGCGCGCAAGGGGCGGTGAGGCGTTGGGAGTGACGTCACAGAGTAAAAACTTTACAGATTCTATGGAAAGATCACCGATGACTGGAAGGATGTTGGCTGGATTGTAGACAGTGCACAGAATACGAGATGGCAGAAGAGGAGAGGAGGTGCTTATTCCAACTGATTTCGAAAAATGTGACTATATTTCATAAGATGCCTTAAATTCTCTAGTTGGCATAGGAAATGTAAACACGTGAAATAATGAGGACCAAAATCATGATGGTGATGCAGAGCAAAGTAAAGCGCTCCGTTCCTGCAGTCAAATGGCTTCACTGCGTGACAGGTCAGCATCCTCTGAACCTCTTTGTCAACAGTTTTGATTTTTTGTTGCATGTACGTATGTTCATATTGCATGTGGCTGCAGCAGCTTCCCTTGGGAACGACTAAACTTTTCCACTTGGGAGAAGGTCGGAGTGAGAAGGCACACTCAAATCTGTGTGCTCCACAACTAAAGGTAAATGTCCATTACCGTGAGCCTGCGTGTCAGAGTCGTTCCTCCTCGGACTCCCCACCCTACCCCACAGCGGACACCGACCTGCTTCACCCCTCCTCTGTACAGATGTTAAGTGTTCATCAGTTCCTGTACTACATCCCTTCCCTGTGGTGCTCAGTAAGAGCTCGCGTTTATGAATGGTGACAGCTGGTAGCATAGTGGTTAGAGAAAAGCATCAGCTAAATGAGTAATGTAAGTTACTGCAGTAAATACAAACTGCTACCCACAGAAGAATGGGAGCAAAGTCCATCACAAGGTAGACACACACCGTCATACACGCTAAGCTCAATTTACAGTGTCACCAGTTCACCCAAATTCCATCTTTCTAGACTCTGGGAGAAAAACCACACAGACCCAGGCAGAACATACTGCATTCTGATATTTACTGAAGCACTTAAGCTAAAGAGACCTTTGTGACGTAAGCATTCATTGTTGGATTTGAAATCTGAAAATCAACACATTTAAATATTTATCACAAACACAATAATCACAAAAATTCATTTCTCTATAAATTTATTTTATTACACATTGACCAATGTGTACATCAAATAGAATAGTCTTCATTCTGACAGTACATCAGAAACAGGAAATATTCTTACCAAGTCAAGGAAACAAATAAAAAAAATGGAAAAAAAAAAAAAACACACTAGTGTGCCGTTTATCAGCAATTAGAAGTGGAACAAAACCGAAGATGAGCGGGTGAGTAGTGCAATGTCAAACCTCTAAATGTTAGGAGTGTCTGCGCACTGCAGTGAACTACCTGTGCAGCGACCCAAGGGAGAAATCCAACATTGCAAGCCAACCCACTCTGCCTGAACATGACAGCCATCTCTGTCTCTCCAGAACAAGCAACGTTCACAGCGAGAGCTCCCCTCTGGCAGCCTATAGGTGGCGCACATGTGTCAGGCTACTACTCCACACTGAGGAACCGGCGCTTCTTGGCTGTGCGCGTGTAGCTGTGGAGGCGCCACTCCACATCGGCTGTGTTCTCGTTCTCCAGTGTGCCCAGCTTGATCATGTACACTGAGGGAGGAACACACACACGATCAGGCTCTGATGTACACCAGCCCAAACATCTCGATTCAATGCATTTCTATAGAGTGCTCTTCTCACACAGTGACACACAGCACTGAACAAAGGGATAAGACAAATAAGATAGATGACTATATACTAGAGTAATGCATTATTAATCCCAATGCATTTACTAAAGCTGTAAGTATCCCTACTGGCCACAGAGGAATGGAACAAAGAACTCCCAAGTGCAAGTCAAAGGAGAAAAAAAAAAAAACCTGGGGGTCCAAGTGCCAATGGCTTCCCACCTCTCCTAGATTAAAAAATACTGAAATCGGTTTACAACTAATGAAGTCTAACTTAATATAACTTTTGTGTGTTTAAGGCAGTCGTGAACCTCACACTTCATCTCGAACCTCGGCCCCACTTCTGCCAGCTCGACATTCTTGTGGTCCTTCTTCTTATATGTGTGATGTCTGTGAAGCAAAGCGACGGTTAATGTTCAACACACACAAGCTCTCCACAAGCACAACCACAAACAAGATGAGGTGTCACCTGAAGGAGATGTAGTCCTCCTGGTTGGCAAAGGTGATCACACGGTGGCTGTCCTCCTTGGGGACCGGAAACAGATACTTGAGGATGTTGGACACCTAGAGAGGAGAACATTAGCGAAGCAATCCACATGGCCAGATAGGAAGCACCTGCCAATCTTACCAACCACAGAGTTCACCCTCCTGAGCAGAACATCCCACAAACATGTGCATGGGCCACTAACCCTGGTACCAAGACGCGAAGTGAAGTTGTGGAAGATGAGGTGTGGGAAAGCCTCCGACATGGTGCCAATGTGTGGGATGTCATGCCTCATCACCACGTTGTAGAGCGTGAAGTAGGCTGTTGGTCCGAAGGGCAGGTGACACACTACCAGGCCGTCTGTGGAAAGCACCGGAAACACCAGCAGTTCATTTCTTTATCCTGCCCATGAGTCACCCGACCCCACAGGAGATCTAGGGAAGCCTTTTCACCATAATACCTGCCATGGGCAGGGCTTCACCACATACCTGGCTGGCCTCTCGTCTCGTGCAGGATGACAAGGTCGGTAATCCCTCCAGCCCGACAGGCCTGTACCAGTGCCGGCACCTCGTGTTTTCCCCTGTTCATCCGCTGGGACCCCGGGAAGATTAGCTTCATCTCCTAGCAGTGACACAGAAAAAGTCCACAGCACATGAGCACAAGAACAGCAGCCTGCCCCTGCCATCCCTACCTCCCTGCCTGCAGGACATCAGTAGTACAGTGTGATATAAGTGTGTGTATAGCACCCTTTAGCCAATGCCAATTCATCTGCATTTTACATGAGGCACCATTCCGGAAAGATCACATGTAAACTAAAGAACATTACAGTGCAGCTCCTGCACGAAGACCCAGGATATCAGTGTGGACAAACACACAGAGAACCATAAATCCGCTTGTAACTGTTGGACCCCTTCCTGTCTTGTTCTGCTTTCCCAGAAGATTCCTGTACTGTAGTGGAAAACCTTCTCACTCATCTCCACCCACTTCCTTCCAGCAGACCTTAGCAAACATCTTCAGTCTGGAGCTAGGGTCCCTGGACGTCGTGATCATGATTTTGGGGTCCTCCACTCCCGCCCATTTGTACTCGTCATCCATGTGACTGCTCACACCTGATGAGAAATTCAGATTCGCCTGGGTTTACAGTCCCTCGCAGCAGGAGACCTATAGCGGAGAACATCCACGGGCGTGCAGTACTCACCTTCGGCACCCTCATCATCATACTCAAGCAGCTTCTGGAGCTGCAGAGCCTCCTTGCGAACCTCCGTAGGGATCAGATGGTTCTCTGAAAAAGACTCGGGAGCGTTACTTCCTCAGAGTACAGACTGCTGCATCACATACCCAAAAATTAGAGAGGGAAAGGGAGGATGAGTGAGAGAGATGGAGTGCTTGGACAGGGTGTTTTATACACCACAGCTGGGACACATCATCTCACATTCACTTCTGTGTTAAACATGAGGCAACTTAGGGCCTTTATTTGTACATTACACTGAAAATGTACAATGCAAGGATCAGGAAATGCAGCTGATAAGTGAAAGTTCTTCAGGTGGACAGACACATGCATGCACTGCTCACCATCAAGAGCATTTTTCAGCTTCTGCTTCTTCTCCTCAATGGTATGTAGCCGGTCCTCCTGAGCCTTCCGGTAGAGGTACTCCCTCCTCAGTCGGGCTTCTCGTCGCAGCTTCACACGCACACACACGAGCCACTATGAACCATCACTTCCCACTCAGACACGTGTGTTTCTACGACACACTGCCACCGCACAAACAAATCAACACTGTAACCATAAAACTGACACACACAAGGTTCCAAAATAAGAAGTCCATAAATTCTCAGTTAGGTCACCAGGATGGTCAAATGAGCTCCCTCTCTCCCTCAGAACTGCTGGATCCCTCACAGCACTATATACACCAATCAGCCATCACATTAAAACCACTGACAGGTAAAGTGAATAACGTTGATTATCTCGTTACAGTGGAATCTGTCAAGGGCTGGGATATATTAAGTAGCAAGTGAATAATCAGTTCTTGAATCTGATCTGTTGGAAGCAGGAAAAATGGGAAAGTGTAAGGATCTGAGCGGCTTTGGCCAAGGCCAAATTGTGATGGCTAGGTGACTGGGTCAGAGCATCTCCAAAACAGCAAGTCTTGTGGGGTATTCCCAGTATGCAGTGGTTAGTACCTACCAAAAGTGATCCTATGGTAAAAATTAAGTGTAATTTTGGGTATGTGACCTGAAACTGGCCCAGGCAAGAGCAAAAATAGCTTAGGTATGTGCCCTTTGGTGAGGGTAATCTCAATCAGTGTCAATCAACAAAATTCCTTGAAGGCAACAAAATCCTTTTAAGGCAATTATGTCTGGAAACATAACAGTGGAGTAACAAGAATAGTAGGTGAGAAAATAGAACCCCAAAGTAAGGGATCCATGCCACCAATAAGAATTAGGCAGACCATAGTAGGTGCTACCGTGACTGAAGGGCCATTAACCAAAACTGATGAAAAAAATAATAGGGGCACAGGTCCAAGGGGATCTGAATTATGTAAAAAAGGGGAGTGTCAATCTGAAATTGTGTAAAAGGAATTGTTTGAGAGTTGCCTGGCAGTTGCTCTGCAGACCAACTCGGCTTTGTTACTTTGTAACAAAGTTTACTTAAATTTACGAACTACCCGAAGAGTGACGTGTCGTCTCTGGAAACCACGACAGTCCAAAGAAGGACAACCGGTGAACCGGCAACAGAGTCACGGGCACCCAAGGCTCATTGATACGCGTGGGGAACGAAGGCTAGCCCGTCTGGTCCGATCCCACAGAAGAGCTACTGTAGCACCGATGGCCGAAAACCTTAACGCTGGCCGTGATGGAAAGGTGTCGGAACACACAGCGCATCACAGCTTGCTGCGTATGGGACTCTGTAGCCGCAAACCGGTCAGAGTGCCCGTGCCGACCCCCGTCCACCACCGAAACGAAAGCGCCTACAATGGGCACGTGAGCGTCAGAACTGGACCATGGAGCAATGGAAGAAGGTGGCCTGCTTTGATGAATTACCTTTTCTTTTAGATCATGTGTTGTCAGCTGAGTGGGTGTGGGTCGTTTACTTAGGGAAGAGCTGGCAACAGGATGCAGTGTGACGCTCTGGGCAATGTTCTGCTGGGAAACCTTGGGTCCTGGCATCATGTGAATGTTGCTTTGACACAGATTGTTGCAGACCAGGTACACGCCTTCATCATGGCAAACGTTCCTCCAGGATCCTGCCTGGTGCTACACAAAAAAAGCAACACAAGCTGGTCCGGAGCGGCCGCTGCGTCCTATTGCTGGCTGCGCCCCATCTTTCACCATAGGCAAGTGGTTCAATGTTGTGGCTGATTGGTGTAATCTATCTTGTGTCTTTCACAGGTCTCTATTTTAGCGCTTTTGTGAGAAGCGTCTCAAACGTGAATCAACCATGTAAAAGTCAGAGCTGAACGACGTGCAAGAAGATCATGCGAAAGAATATCCGTGATTCTCGGCCAAAACCCGACGCCGGGCTGAAACGTAGCCCAAAGAGAAAGAACACACATTTTGTTCTGTTGCGGCGCACCGTGGTCGAAGTAATGCACAGAATACTAAACTGTACCCATCATGTATCCGCTGTTTTTATTGCTTTTTTTTTTTTTTTACAATGCCAAATCATGGAATGGACAATCATTTCAACTCCTGAGCAGCGGCAGGATCATCAGGTCAAACAAAGTAAACCACGAAAAATATCCGAACTGCTGTGTAAAATGTTCGCTGTTCAGCTTCTTCATCTGTCCTCAGTTGCTGTGTTTACAGTGAAATGAAATGAAATGAAAAAAATAAAAGCAGTTTTTCACATTTTATCGCGTTCACTTACCATTCTGTTGGAGCTGTTTTTGCACGCCTCGTGCAACGGACAACGTCAGAACAACAGCATTTCCTATTGGTCTCGCCGCCAGCCAATAGGGGCGCGGCATCGTTATAGCCAATAGGACTCCCTGTAAGAAAATGGCTGCTTATAGTGGCGTAGCAGAGACTGTTTCCGTGGTATTCGGTGTCCCTTTTGTAGCTCCGCGGAGCGGGTAGCGTTTTACAATGTCACAATATGAGTTTTACTGGCGAGTGCGCGCCCTGCTTCTCGGTTTACCGAAATCAAACGTGAAACTCCAGAATCAGAGTTCTCACGCAATACGATTTAATTCAATGAGTGGAAAAGTACAGACCTAAGGCCTAGACTGTACAATATTATAGCCGTGTTGCCGTGACGTGAGCCGGATCGGGATTCGGGCCCGAGTTCTGACCAAAGTGAACAGTATTACAAACGTAAGGATCAGTGACATTTAGCCGACGCTTAGTTTTCTCCAAACAAACTGCGACTTACAATGTAACGTTAAGGTCACAGTTATTACAAGCTTACAGTTATTTACCCATTACAGCTGGGTAATTGCTGGAAAAATTAGGGTAAGTACCTTGCTCAAGAGTACTACAGCTGGAGGTGGGGACTTAACCTGTGACCTTTGGATCTAGAGAAAGTAGCTCTAAGTACTACTACCAGCTGTCCCTAGAGCATACAGAAAACACAGAACTAGTTTTACATTTATTTAGCAGATGCTTTTCTCCGAAGAGACTTCCGGTGAACTCTGTAGTGTCGTCAGCCCACACACTTTATCCACCAGGGTGATTTACACTGCTAGATACACTGCTTACAGTGGGTCACTTCTCCATGCATCAGTGGAACACACACGCTCTGGGGAAACCTGAACAGCATGTCTTTGGACTGTGGGAGGAAACCCGTGCAGACACGGGGAGAACATGCAAACTCCAACCAGATTGAAATATTACAACAACCAACAATGCCAGCTAGAATAAACAAAGAAAAGAACATTTAAAAATAAATGAATTCGTCCCTTGTCCGCCCGGCCTCGGTCCCACAGCTCGGCTCCTTGTCACGCACGTATCCGGATCGCTTGGTGGCGCGGTTCTCGCCGACCGCAATGAGCTCCCCCACCGCAGCTGCTCCGTGCTGTCCCAGCTCCGCCGTTGGTGGTGAGCAGAACACCCCTCTCGTGTGTCCCCCCCCCCCCCGTGAGAGCGGCTGCTTCCTTTTGCGGCATTAAAATAAATCGAGCCGCCGTATCGGAAGCTCGCCGCGATTCCGGCAGCGTGGGTGCTTTCTAATGGGCGATCATTTTCAAACGTGGGTGAATTTGTGGCCGATCGAGGGTTCGCCCTGCCCGTCCGTCACCGAGGTGCGCTGTTCTGCACCCCCCGCAGCACGTCATCTGACCCCTTTCACCCTGGGCGCAGGGAGACCCCACTCGACCTGCTCCCTGTTCATCGGCACCTCGCAGCTCTTCTCCGCCACAGCGCTCTCTGCAACAGCTCCCCCGCCTCACTCTCCACCGTCGCAGGCTCTTCTTCCACCAGACACCATTCCATCGTCCCGCTGGCTTCTCTCCTGGTGCCGATTTCCCTTCTCCATCTTCGGTGTTCCATAACCCCTGAATGCAGCCTCATTGTTCTACCCCATCCCACTTCTAACACCAATGTGGCGGTCAACATTCTGCATTCAGATGGGGTGAAAAAGGATGCACAGGCAGCGTTCATTGTGAACATTTTATTAAAACACAGAGAAATAATACTCTTGGGCCAAGGACTCTGTTTCTTCAAGGATCTGCACCTCAAGTCAGCCTTCGTAGCCTGTTTGGTGGCCCTAGGCTTTTCACATGCTCCCAAACACAGTCACCCCATTATATTCCCCACAATTCCCCCCAGTGGTTGAACACTTTACTCCAGTTTTCCCACAATTCAACTATTTACAATAGACCTGTTTTCCCACCTGCTCATTACAATATACAGAAAAAGTAAATAAAGATTTATTCGTCACAAATGGGGTTAGATGCCATTAGAATCACAGTTCTCACAGCACTGGGGTTTTTAGAAAGTACAATAGTGCTCTAATAATGTTTAACTTCTTGTAGAAACATGACTCATTCATCTAAACCGTCAAAGATGAACAAGACTTTGAAATTTGAGAGCTGAGTGGGTCCAAACCCTTTCAGTTATGGGAGAAAGTAGTGAAGCAGCTGTATCAGACTGAATTCTTTATCCTTCATCAAATTCAGGTCCCGGAAAGGAAGAGGAAATATGAAACAAATGTCTTGGTTTGCTTTTCCTTCTGTCCAATTCAGAATAAATTTCTGCACAGAGACTGTTTTTCCGATGCCTGCAATCCCCTGCGTCAGCACAGTTCTTATATGTGTTGCTTTTCCAGGTAAAGGTGTAAAAATGTCACTGCATTTGATTGTAGTTTCTTGCACAGCTGGTTTCTTAAGTGTTCTCTCAATGTGTCTCACTTCATGTTCATCCCTGATCCCACCAGTACCACCTTCAGTTATGTAGAGCTCTGTGTAAATATCATTCAGAAGGGTTGGGTTTCCTTGCTTAGTTAATCCTTCAAATAAACACTCAAACTTCTTCTTCAAATGGGATTTCAGTTTCTGCTGACAGGTCGTCGGGAGTTCATCTGACAAAGTAGATTACAGTGCTTACAATAATTTTGATAAAATTAGCACATTTTGGACCCACTGTCTCTACAAGGCATTGATTCAGCACTCTTAAAAGACGTACAGATGAGACCACTGTCTCCTTCTGGACACTGGGAAGACAAGAAAAGACAGGTACTCTCATCCCCCAACTTCATACTAAATTCACATAAAATACAAACCATCTAAAAATTTCAGAATTAAACTGCCTACTTCAGGTATAACAAATAAAACTTCACAAACTAAAAAATTAATGAATTTAAATTTTAATTTATTCCAAGGTGTGACACCGTGTAAATTAAATGCTCTATCTTTTTAAACACAACTTAGAGATTTAGAGAGAGATTTCGATTTAGATCCTGGAGATATTTCATACAAGAAACCGTTTACTTTTCAGCTGTAGGAAACTGCCTTTCACTGGTGTGCTTCACTGTGAGAGGAAACCCACGCAGACATGGAAAGAACGTGCAAATTCTCCTCTGAAAAAGCAGGGATCAAACCATAGCCTTGAAGCTATGAGGCAACAGTACAGCTACTGTAACAAGCTAATTTCTGTATTTTAATTTATCGTCTTATCCTCAAGAGATCTGGGATGGTGCCAGGTTTAGATGGCTTTTCCATGAAATTCTGTAAGAAATTCTGCTCCGAATTATGCCCTGTACTTGTGCCGATAATTAACAACATGCTTCAACTAGTCTTCTTTTTTTTTTAAAGAATGCTCCTGCTTTTGACCTATTAGTTTGCTGAATGTGGACTTTAAATTTAACCAAAACATCAGCATGTAGTCTCGACACTGCCCTCCCAAAAATCACCAAAGCCAATCAGACTGGATTCATTCTAGCCAGGTTTGGCTCCGATAACATATATGCTCCGCTTTACACGTAAACTTCATTGCTGCAAAGCAAGAACCTGCTTTGACCATCTCTCGAGGCAGGAAAAACACTTTACAGGGTGCTAGCAAGGCTGTCTGCTTCACGCTATCAGAGACACCGTATGTAAAATCTCTTCCTTTCATTCGGAAATGCAATAATATCCCCCATCGTTATCCCAAACTTTTGTCCTATTAAACACTCTGTCTGAAGAGATGTTAAGAGATACCTGGGGATTATAGTTTTAGTTTTAATACATGTATCTTGTTTATTGTAGTGTTTTGAGAAACTGTATTGAAAGATGCCACATAATATACGTACATTAATTTTAATGGTTATTAGAGCATTACCTAATGAAGGAATTCTCATGATTATTGCAATGACTCAACATACACAACCCTTCTTTGCTGAGGTATTGTTGTAGCAGTTGCCACCAGTCCAACTGGAGTTGGTTCTTCCCCTGGGTGGAATATTCCCAGAATTCTCCCATTCATACCTCTGCCAACATGGCTCCTTTCCAGTGTGTAAATGTTTATGTTTAATAGCTTTTGATAAGAAATTGTTGAATACAGACATGCATCGCTTAATGATGGGGATATGCTCCGAGAACTGCGACGTTGGGCGATTTCGTCGTTGTGCGAATATCATAGAGTGTACTTACACAAACCTGGATGGTATAGCCTCGATCATAGAGTGTACTTACACAAACCTGGATGGTGTAGCCTCGACCATGGAGTGTACTTACACAAACCCGGATGGTATAACCTCGATCATAGAGTGTACTTATACAAACCAGGATGGTATATCCTACTACACACCTAGGCTATATGGTATAGCCTATTGCTCCTAGACTACAAACCTAGAAAATACATAAACCAGCAACATAGGCGTTTATTGTCATTTTCAAGTATTATGTACTGTACATAAATGTATGTGCTATACTTTTATACTACTGGCAGTGCAGTAGGTTCGTTTACAGCAGCAGCACCACGAACACGTAACACCTTGCGCTATGATCCGTCACAGAGCCAAGCCTTCATTTCCTTTGCGTTTGTTGCAAACACAGGTATAAAAAAATACACACACACACACACACACACACACATTTTCAGAACCGCTCGTCCCATACGGGGTCACGGGGAACCGGAGCCTAACCCGGCAACACAGGGCGTAAGGCCAGAGGGGGAGGGGACACACCCAGGACGGGACGCCAGTCCGTCACAAGGCACCCCAAGCGGGACTTGAACCCCAGACCCACCAAAGAGCAGGACTGTGGTCCAACCCACTGCGCCACCGCACATAAAAAAATAACACAATATAATTCTCTAGTAAATGTCAGACATATTAAATAGTGTAATAAGACATAGGCCTAGTCAATTAAATAAAGTTTTACATTTGTATAAAGCATAAAAATAGACTACTGCATACGGTACGTGTACTGTATTGTACTGTGCGCGTTTACCTTATAACTAGTAGTATGCTGATCCACGAGAGGGTGCTGTTGTTGCGTAATTTATAATTTTTCCATCTTAGTTATTGCACCTTGACGTTTCTTTGTTATTATTGCTTTCGTGCTAGCTGTTCCTTTCACGTGCTCCTTTATACGTGCAGCATCCTTCACTATCGTATTCACCGTCGATACGGCCAAACCTGGTTCCCATACAGACTATACTCGACGATCTTTGTCCGCCTTCATACTTCCTTATTATTTTCAATTTCATCTACAAATCAACTGCTGTATGCTTGTGAGACGGTTCTCATTTGTCTTCAAGTGCACGTTTACCACCAGGCATTGTGAATAATGACAGGAGTAAAATATATGGGAAAAGGCACTACGCTAAAGAGAGGAGATGCGTTCACAGCTCAAAACTTGCAGGAACTGGGAAGATGCAGCTTCCTGCCTTGTTTTTTCTACAGCGACTTGCGCTTCATGTATTTCAGATTTTTTGCGTAAAAGAAAAGCACTATCCGTAACATCCAGTGAATGTTTTACGTAAATCCAGATTTACGCAAGTCAAATTTACCTAAGTAGAGGGGTGTCCATAATCTTATGGGACCACCCTTGTATATGTGGTCAGTGGTTAAGCGAAACGTCACTGCAATGGATAAACCTTTATGCAACTACTCGTGTAATGTACAACGCTTTGTTCTTGTAAGAGGAGCCTCTGTTATATGAGGGCACTTGTACCTTTGAAAATATACATTTAATAGTTTGTTTTGGTAAACTTATAAAATAATATGTTTGTATGTGACAAATTCGCTCTACTCTAGAATCACGTGGCTGCATCCAAATCTCTTTCTGTTGACTTAATAAACTCTGTATTTTTCTGAGTTGTACGTCGCTTTGGAGAAAAGTGTCTGATAAATCAATAAATGTAAAGTGCTCAGAACTGCTGAATCCCTCCTGACATTCAAGAAGGGTCGCAAATCTTTAAAAAAATCTCTTTCAGACTCAACTTCTCCAAAATTACAATTACGTACAACTGCGCAGCTGAACACCTGTGTAAATCGATGAATGGCGGCAAATTCCCCTTGCTAAACTTAACTAACTGGTGTCTTCTGTGTCAGTGCAACATCATGCAACTACTTTTGGTAATTTAGTTCTTATTTTACTTTTTTTTACTGTTTATACTATTTATACTCTCCTGTGCGTATACTCTGCAAAGAAGTCATTATTTTTTTATTCTGTAATTCTGTGTCAGTTGTTTGTCTGCAAATACCGGGGGCACCTAGAACCACAGCAAATTCCTTGTCTGCGTCAGCAAACTTGGCCAATAGAACTCATTCTGATTCTGATTCACAAATAAATGTAATAGAAATGTAATTACAGCCAATACCTCAACAAGGCTGTGCGATGCTGCAAGAATAGAGTTAGTTGATGAAATTATTCACATCACTGATACTCTAAAGACAGACTAAATATGTTCAGAGCTCCTCTCCCACCTTTTCATTTCTTTTTCTGACGATGCCACCTCCTCCCTTTCTTTACAGTCCGCAGCGGGACTCGTATCCGCAACAGTGCGTTTCAGGTGAGGGCAGCGGGCAGGAAGTGGCCGAAGAGGTGAGTCGATCACGGGTGTTTGTGGGCCGCACGCCTACAACTATCTATCGCAAACACAACACTACAGTCACACCTACAGTTATCACAAACATTTTACATTTACATGTATTAATTTATCAGACATTTTTCTCCAAAGCGACGAACATCTCAGATAGAAAATACTGTGTTCATTACATTAGCAGAAAGAGACACTTAGATACAGACGTGTGATTCTAAAGTACAGTTTGTTTCTTTCTACCATATGAACCAACGTTCATCACATGAGTAGCTGCATAAAACTCAGAATATTGACGATTCCTGATCACCTTCCTAGTAGTTTTTTTTGGGATACACAAACATTTATGTACAATATAGGAGTAGCTGTGTAAAAGTTTATCCGGGCATCATCATAAAGTTATGGTTCATGAGCATTTACACCTTACATGAGCTTCAGAGATCATGGGTCAAGTGACTCTGGAAGAGGTGAGTTTTCAGACCCTTTTTAAATGTGGACAGAGTTTCAGCAGTTCTGTGTGAGGGGCGAAGTTGTTCCATTACAACGAAGCCAGAACTGAGAACCTCCGTACTTTACCTTTTGTGCACGGGACCACCAAGGGAGCAGAAGTAGACGAGTGAAGAGGTCCTCCCTTTTTCTCTCTAAAACTGTAGAACAGGCAACCTGTGATCAACTATCTGAATTCCTCACCCAGAACCATGTCCTCGATGGGTATCAGTCTAGATTCAAAGTTAGTCACTCCACGGAGACACCGCTCCTGGTGGTGTCTGATGCTCTCCAGTCGGCTAGAGCGGCCTCTGTCCTCGGTCCTCATCCTCCTCGATCTGTCTACAGCGTTCGACACTGTCAACCACCAGATTCTACCCTCCTCTGTTAGTCGGCTTGGGATCAAAGGAGCGGCACTAAGACGGTTTGAGTCCTACCTATCTGACAGATCCTATCAAGTGGTCTGACGGAGCTCTCGTTCTTCTCCTCTCCCTCTCAACTGGTGTCCTGCAAGGCTCGGTACTGGGTCCTCTGCTCTTTTCGATCTACACCTCCTCCATCACCTCCCATGGATTCAAATACCACTGTTTTGCTGATGATACCCAGCTGTTCCTCTCCTTTCCACCTGGAGTATCAGACATTTCCATGTGCATTGCTGCCTGCCTGTCAGACATCTCTGCATGGATGTCTGATCACCATCTCCAACTCAACCTCTCCAAAACAGAGATTCTTCACCTCCCAGCTGGCCTGTCCTCCTGTCACGATCTATTGATCAAACTGGACAACTCACTCATTTTCCTACCTCCTCGGCTAAGAGTCTGGAAATGACGACTGATTCAAGTCTGTCTTTCTCTCAGCACATCGAAGCCACAACCCGGACCTGCAGATACATTCTGCATAATATTCGTAGGATCCATCCTTACCTCACAACTGACTCTGCCCAACTACTTGTCCAGACCGTGGTGACATCTTGCCTGGACTACTGTGACTCTCTCCTGTGTGGCCTTCCTGCTACAGCCATCAAACCTCTACAGCTGATACAGAACGCTGCTGCTGTCCAAGTTGTGTTTGACTTGCCAAAGCGTTTCCATGTATCTCCTCTACTCATTTCTCTGTACTGGCTTCCTATAGCTGCCCAAATTCATGACCCTGGTTACAGCCTACAAATGCATCAGTAGAGCTGCTCCCAGATATTTATAAGACTTGATCAACCGCTACACCCCAGCCAGACCCCTTCACTCATCTACTTCTGCCCTCTTGGTGGTCCCGCACAGAAAAAGTAAAGCACAGAGGTTCTCAGTTCTGACTCCGTTGTGGTGGAATGACCTTCCCCTCTCACTCAGAACTGCGGAAACTCTGTCTATATTCAAGAAGGTTTGAAAACTCACCTCTTCCAGACTCACTTTGCCCATTATCTCTCAAGCTCATGTATGGTGTAAATGTTCATGCATCATAAATTTATGATCATCTGCAGATAAGCCTTTACACAGCTACTACTCCTGTATTGTACATAAATGTTTGTGTACCCTAGGGAGTGCGGTGGCGCAGCGGGTTGGGCCGCAGTCCTGCTCTCCGGGGGGTCTGGGGTTCGAGTCCTGCTTGGGGTGCCTTGCGACGGACTGGCGTCCCGTCCTGGGTGTGTCCCCTCCCCTTATGCCCTGAGTTGCCGGGTTAGGCTCTGGTTCCCCGTGACCCCGTATGGGACAAGTGGTTCTGAAAATGTGTGTGTGTGTGTACCTTAAAACAGATTGTAGGAAGGTGATCAGTAGTCTATTCTGAGTTTCATGCACGTACTTGTGTGATGAACATCGGTGCGTAAAGTAACAAAATATAGCTTTACTTAAGAATTGCGTCTGCAGCCGTGTCTCTTTCTCTTAATGTATTGAACACATTGTATTTTATCAGAGATGTACGTCGCTTCGGATAAATTAATACATGTAAATATTACATTTTCAGGGCAGTATCGCTACTTTGATGTGATGTCAATATTCTTATATTTTGTACCATTACCAGTTCAACAAACATCAATGATGAAGCAGTGTGATGAAAGGCAGCTACACTGTACATCACATACAACTTGAATTGTTACAGTAGAAAAGTAAAATGTACACAGTAACTGTGTAAACATTTAGACAATGAGAGAAATATCATCAGAGTTCACTGGAAAGATGAAATATGGAGGAAGGACCATCACTAAGCCGAGAAGTCAGTGCCCTGCAAAGAGCGGTGGGCAGATTCTTCACAGATATTCATTGCTTTGCGAGTGAAGTTACTATGTTTTACTGTGCAACGAGAGGTGCGTGTCGAGCCCTTCTCGAAAGTTCAAAGGATAAGCAACATCGTGCCTCTATGCGCTGTTACCTTTGTGTGTTTATGCTAACATTTAGTCCTCAGCTCAACTTTTTCCTCCAAAGCGACTCAACACACCGTCTTATCGCACCGTCCGGTCCAAACAGTGAACGTATCCACGCGCTCAGGACAACCTTTGGACAGAAGAGTCCAGTCCTACTCACTCTATTCTTTATGGGAAATATGAGAGAGATGTAAATGACAAGATACTGACTGTCCCTGGTTCTGTTTGGTGTCTTTCTCCGTCCCAGTCCACCGTCTCCATGGCAATGGTCCTTGCGTTGCCACACTCATCAAATGAAAAATCAATTGCGGGGGGCAGCACGGTGGTACAGCAAGTAGTGCTGCTGTCTCACAGCTCCTGGGTGGTGCAAGAGAACATGGGTTTGATCGCTGCTCAGTTTGTGTGGAGTTTGCACGTTCTCCCTATGGCTGCGTGGGTTTCCTCGGGGTGCTCCGGTTTCCTCCCACAGTCCAAAGACATGCTGTTCAGGTTCCCCCAGTGTGAGTGACAGGGAGAGTGTCTTCCACTGATGTATGGATGAGTGACCCACTGTAAGCAGTGTATCCTAGCAGTGTAAGTCACCTTGGAGTAAAAGGTGTGTGGGCTGATAATAGAGTTCATTGGAAGTCACTTTGGAGAAAAACATCTGCTAAGTGCATAAATGTAAATTACAGCTGTTCCGGTATGTCCTGTGTGCTCTCCACACACACACACACACACACACACACACCTAGACTCCTAGCACGTTTTTTATACCTGATCAACCCCCCACACCATTTTCAATGAGATCTTTTTAAATCAACATTCAGTGAACTTTGAAATAAAAGCCATAATGACATTTCAATCTCCTGTAGACCTGTACAGATCTATCCTCCTGATGGCCCTGCTTAGTGCACCACTAGATTTCCCACAAAGGTGCTCTGATGAAGAAGAAAACTCCTCCAAACATTCAGCCTACCTGCTGGGGGAGGGGGGTGTTTACTTTTGAAAACTTGACAGCCATTCATGCAATTAAATCCACACAGAGATCAAAACACATAAATAAAGCCATTTTTTTTCAGAGAAAAAAAGCACAATAAGTACTCCAAGTACCGCTCTGTCCTTCTGTTCATCTTTCATGGGTTCATAAAGAACTCCGTGTTCTCGGTCATGAGTTACGGAGGCTGGCTGGAGGAGTTTCTTCCAATGCATGAAGAGCTCGTAACACCCTCGACCTTGCGCCCCAACATGGTCCGTTGAGCTTTAACCCTTATTTCACCCTTATGGTTTTAATATCTTTGTTGCGTATTACTTTTTCACTTTTGTATATTTAAGAATATATTAATTAATTAGAGGTATTGTCATGGTGTCACCATGGAAGGAAGCCGTCGGACCCAAGTGCGGCGCGTCGGGGTTCAAAAGGGGAATCCAAAAGCCGTAGTCACAAGACAATCCAAGGGTAGCACAAACGTGACCAGAGGGACAATCCGAAAGCCGTAATCCATGAGAGAAGCAGGAGTTTGTGGAAACTGAGAGATCCAGAGAAAGGAGACGGGAGACGGGAGAACAGGATTGAGGACGGATGGACCAGGAACACTTAGGAGTCAAGGAACACACTAGAGCACCAATCAGTGCTGAACAAGGTTCCACATTTGAGTGTGCTCCGGAGCGCCCTTTTATGCGGTCATTCCCTGATCCGCCGCAGGTGATCCTCGTTGCGCCGAGGCGGGCATGACAGGTAGGACATGTTCCAAAGGATAACACTCCGAGAAAGGCAGATACAGCGTGTGGCAGCAGCACTGTCAATGACACTTGACGTGTTGGAACGTTCATTCTGACCAGTGACGTCGCATATAAGACAAGACAATAGTTTTATTTTCCTTTCCTAAATTTCACCTTTTAATGGGTTGCAGAATGTTATTTGGATTGCATTTTATGTTCTTTACATGTTATCTTGTTCTTAATGAAATAATGGAACATTTAAGTGGTTTGTACTTTTTTCAACCAGACTTTTGAAGATCTATTACTTCATAGGGGGCACAGAGGTGCAGCGGGTTTGGCCGGGTCCTGCTCTCCGGCGGGTCTGGGGTTCAAGTCCCGCTTGGGGTGCCTTGCGACGGACTAGCGTCCCATCCTGGGTGCGTCCCCTCCCCTTCAGCCTTGCTCCCTGTGTTGCCGGGTTAGGCTCCGATTCAGCGCAACCCCGCTTGGGACAAGCGGTTTCAGACAGCGTGTGTGTGTGTTACTTCTAATCACAGTGCTGTTGTATTTTTGTACTTTTTATGTGTCTCTTACGTTGTACTTGCTGAAATTTGGTGTTGGCCCCCCCCGCAGCTCTCTGTCCCCAGGCAGCTTTCATCACTTGCTGTCTCTCTCCCCAGCGGAAGTGAGTCCACCGCAGCCTGGAGGGGGGAGCAGTGACTGTGGGCAGCTGAAGGAAAGGGAGTCCGACTCCCACCGCACAGTCTGGTCTCCAGACATCGGCGGGCCTTCATGCGTCTCCAAGCAGGGTTCGCATGACTTCACATTTTTAAAGTTGACAGTTACGCGATCGAAGTCGAGTCGAAGTCGACTAGTTGTTGATGACGTCATGAATAAAAACAGAACAACCGACAATCTGTTCTCAAACTGCACGCATATGCTGACAACAGACAGCTCATACACAGACTCTCTCTCTCTCTATATATAACAGACAAGAAGAAGGGACATCGTAGCCGGGTTAAAAAAAAAATTGCTTTTTTTTTGTTTTAAAAATTAAAAACAAATTATGAATGAAACTATGTTTAAGAATATTTTTTTTTTGCTCAAAATGTAAAATATTTAAAATATTATATGCCTCATTTATAGTTTCTTGCCGGCGTCTTGTTTTTGGACTGAGCCGTTTCGTTTTGCGGTATCTTCAAACAAACCCGCACGTAAACGAACTGAAACGGCGCACAATCCATCAGTGGCTTCATCGAACAGGCTTCGCTCCGAGTTATTGATCATAAGTTCATACGGACCATTGGGTGCGTTTCAAAAACAAGAGTGTCCTCTTATGTTGTGTCACGCACAAGAAGATCTTCGGACACTCATTGTTGTAGAAGAACCCGCGGCCGCGGCGCAGCACCATGTGATCTCTGAATATGATGATTATCATGATGATCATGACATGTTCATGTTGCTCTATTTTCTGTCATATTTATTTACTATCATGATTTGTGCAAATGTCTCCAGAGCGGACATTTGATCCGAGGAAAAGACCGCCAATGAAGCTCACTTTTACATTCAGGGTTAGGCTACTCAGACATTTACTTTTACTTTTACTTTTACTTTTACTTATTTCGCGGACGCTTTTCTTCGAAACGCCTTCCAGCGAACTCTACGCAGTCTTATCAGCCCACACGCACAGTCCTTTGAACCAATAAATGGAGAGAGGCGGGGCCACAGCTGCTACGAAGAGTGTGTAAGAGACGCAATCTTTACAGACTGTCCCTTGATCCAATCAGCGGAGAGAGGCGGAACCGACGCTCAGCGGGGCGTAAACTCCCAGATGCGCGTGCGCGTGCGCATGCGCAGAAGCAGGAGCGGGTCTGTTGCGGAGTAAGTGGAGGTGCTGGCGGGGCCGCCATGGAGAGGAAAGGTAATCCTGTGAGATACATTTCTCAGAACGGGGCGATAATCTGTCGCACAGCTCCCCTGTACATACTTTCAGTGGTGGCTGGGATGATTCTCTCATCGCTTTGCCCGGCGCTTCCTGGCTGAGCAGCCGCCCCGGCCGGCGTGTGGTCTTTCTCTAATGATCTCTTTAGCCGGTTGCTAACCAGCTAGCATCATCATCGTGCCCGTGGGGGCCAGGCTGCAGTGTGAGCGCGTGCTCAGGGTTACCGGCGCTCATTGGCCGTTACGGCGCGTGCAGTGAGTAAGAGGGTCGGAAAGGTTCGTCCGGCTGGAGCTGGAGCAGGAGGTGCTGGTGCTGGTGAAGAAGAAGAAGAAGAAGAAGAACAACAACAACGTGTCGCCGGCCGGTCGGTCTCCCTCCCCGAAGAGCCGAACCGCCGCAGGCGCACCTACCTAGCTACTACTACTAGTAGCTAGTACTAGTAGTAGTTCAGTTCGTACTACTAGTACTCGTCGCTCGCGTTATTGAGTCTCTACTGCTCTACTAGCGAACTGGTTAATTTAGCGTGGACTAGTTTATCATGATCCGGGCTAACTGGGTAAGTTGTAACGTGGGCAAAACTAGTAGTAGGTGTCAACTAGCGAAATCTGGGGTAACTAGTAAGAAAATCTGAGCGGACTGGTTTAATATATTGCTGTTTATCAGTCGCATGTGGGCTGACTAGTTATATATATGGTCCCAGCACAGCAGGTCAGGATACAGTAAAACTTCCCGGCTGTGTAAATGATTGGTAAATGCTTGTAAGTTAGTATCATCCTAACATACATTGTAAGTCCCTTGGAAAGAAAGTGCCAGCGACAGGAATCAATGAATGCAAATGCAGCTGCGCAGTTAGTTTGTACTTGTGATCAGTCTCACAATCTTTGTTGACACGGCAAGAACTTGACTTTTTTTTCCCTTTTTCATCTCTACAGTCCTGGCACTTCAGGCGAGGAAGAAGAGGGGAAAGGCGAAGAAGTCCAGCAAAAAGTAAGCGGTCTGAGCCCTGGCTGAGCCGAGACCGCCACTAGAGATGGAAATAATAAACCTCTTTAGTGCGGTTTGATCTCCGACCCTGCAGGTTGAGTCTTCGCCCCACATGTTCAGCTCGTGTTGCAAACACCGAGCGCTGTTACTTTGTGTCAATGCTGGTGTGTAGATTACTTTTTTGTTTTTATTCATGCTGGTGTAATGCTCTTTGTTCCTTGTGTGCGGTGTGTTCGGTTAAGCTGCACCATTCGCTCTAAAATGGTTTTGTACAATATGTGGAATGATGAGCGAGGAAAATGATTGCACTGGCAGCCTCAGGTATGCGCACATGTGTTCCCGGTGCGCACAGCTCTGCCACCGCTGCAGTTTTTGTTGACCAGGCAGTGATCTCATTGTAATGCTGGACGTGTCGTATCTGAAGTCTCATCTTATGGGCGGCACGGTAGCGCAGCGAGTAGTGCCGCTGTTTCACAGCGCCTGGGTGGTGCGAGAGGACGCGGGTTTGATCCCCGCTCGGTCTGTGTGGAGTTTGCATGTTCTCCCCGTGTCTGCGTGCGGGTGCTCTGGTTTCCTCCCACAGTCCAAAGACATGCTGTTCAGGTTCCCTCATAGTGTGTGAGTGACACACAGAGAGAGAGTGTGTGTGTGTGTTCCACTGATGTATGGATGAGTGACCCAGTGTAAGTAATGTATCTAGCAGTGTAAATCACCTTGGTGAATAAGGTGTGTGGCCTGATAACACTACATAGAGTTCATTGGAAGTTGCTTTGGAGAAAAGTGTCTGCTGAATGAATAAATGTATCTGATCGGAAAGATAGGATACAGTGGAGTATCTTGTCTAATTTGTGTCTTATTTTTAATAAATATTTTAAAGCCAATTGTTGGACACCATGCTATAAAATTGTGGTTTCCATTCTGAAGAAGTGCTTCACTGCTGAGTGCTCTGCTCTTTTTAGTATCGATGTGTTTTTAACTGAAAAGGTTCCTTTCCTGGAGTTGCTGTAGTGCTCAGCGTGTCTTTTATTGGTGTTTTAAATGCATCCTTCTACACAACATATTTTCGAACTCTGACACTTGCAGCAGCCCCCCGAGGTGACAGTGGTGTTTGTGAACTGCATTAGTGCACAGCAAACACTCGCGAGAGGAAGTTTCCAGAATCACTGGAAGGCTCTTACCCATTGGTCAAGACTGTGAATTTACCCAGCTTTACTTGTACCAGTACTTGTTTTGCGGTATGAAAGCAAAGTGGCGTCTGCGTTGCTCACACTGTGCCTTGTTTTCTCTAAAAATACACTTTGCAATAGTGCCACTGGGCAACTTGTATAACTTTGTCTGCACTTGTTGTTTCCTTCGTGGAACTCTTTAGTAGCAGTGTGCACAGTAGCCTTAAAGCCACACTGCAGCTGCGTTGCAGCGGAACTGAACTGGTTCTCTTAAATGTTCGTTTTACCAGTGGCTGAAACATCAGGGTAATGACGACTGGTGTCCTTATATCAGCTCTCTGCCTGTTGCAGAAGTGAAATGAGTGTGTAGCAGGCAAAGAAATGCTGCTGAACTGACTGACTAACCTGTTTTGTCAAAGGGTAGAGACACTTTGCTACTTAAGTCCAGATTACTGTAAAATGCGGGCATACGCGTTATTTACGGATAGTGTTTACACAAAGCGTGAAATAAGTGACGTGTGAGTCTGCATCGCCAGACCAGGCAGGAAGCAGCATCTTCCCCCTTCCAGTGAGTTTTGAGCTGTGAACACATCTCCTCGCATTTGTGTAGTGCTTTTTTTTCCCATATTTTTTTCCCCCCCATTTCAGTATTCGCAATACCTGTTAGTTAACGTGCACCTGAAGGAAAATGAGAACGGTCTCATAATCGATTTGGAGATGAAACTGAAAATAATTTTTGCCCACCTTCGTTCATACTTCCTTATTGTCTATAAGCACGGGAACTAGGTTTAACCGTATCGACTGAATACGATAGTGAAGGATGGAGCGCGTGAAAGGAACAGCTAGCATGAAAATGGCAATAATAACAAAAACGTCAGAATCTGACACGGGTAACTTTGGACTTACGTAAGGGGTTGAAGAGCGCTCTATTAGCGCGAGTTCAGGGTGTCTGTATATATTTTCGTAATCCATTTTAGTGGTTTGTTTTACAAGGCCCGGTTAGATGAGGGCTGAGTGTACATATTTAGCGGCAGTAGGTGGTGCAGTGGTTTGACCTTTGCTCTTCTGTTGAACGTCCCAGGTTCAAGCTGTAGTACCCTTGATCGAGGTTCTTACCCTGAATTGATGCAGTAAAAAAAAAATGCATTTGTGCATAAATGGCTAAATCATTCTAAGTATCTTATTCTACAAACATTGTAATTGATCTCTGGCAAGTGTCAGATAAATGAATAAATATGAAATAAGAAACATGCCAGTATATAGTTCACCTGTCTAGCGGTGCGTTTTCATCACAAGATCTCTTTGTACCCAGTAATGCAGTTTTTTTGTGTTTTCGAAAGTGATAACCGTATGGTTGCGGTGTCATCAGAGTGTCTTCAGATGACGTGACTCAGTGTGGTGTCTAAAGTCAGAGGTGAGCAGGATTGGAGCCTAGGCTGTTGCTAGGGGCCCCTGTGCTGCTTACAGCATGTCTGACACACAGCCAGGCAGCTGCGCAAACTAAACTACTAGTCAAGTAGTAGATAGTTCAGGACATAATGGGTCAATGAGTCCACCTGCATGGAACAAAGCTTTGCTCCCAGCAACCCAGGCTTAATGTCAGTGAACACACTGGAGAAAAAAAAAACCCCTTATCCTCACAGTGGTGCCTCTCTTGTCCGAGGGAGAGTAGGCTCTGTTCAGCAGGTAGGTGTCAGCGTCAACCCCAAAAGTGTAGTCTGGGTATGCGAAGTGGACAGGGCCCAGTGCAGTTCTGACCAAGGGTTTATATGCCAAAACGCTGTGCGTTTCTAGCATCTTCCCGATGTGTGACATCAGAGCACCCAGCGGATAGTCATTTGTAATCGTCGTTGTGGGTTGCATTCTTTCCTTTTTTTTAAATAAAAAAAACTTATTGTACATTGCTCTGGAGAAAAGTGTGTGCCAAATACATACTGTCACGTAAAGCTGAAGGTTGCTCTTCCTTCAGAACTGAAACCACGCAAGATGTTCTCCACATCATGGTGCCCTTTCCCTGGCTCAGGTTGAACACACCATGGGAAAACTTCATAGAACTGCTCCACACACTTTCTCTGTTGAGCAGCAGTCCCAGGGTGTGTTCAACCTGAGAGTGAGAGTTGTTCGCTAACTCGCCACTGGCTCCTTATCATACATCTTTATTTTTGAAACGCCTATTTCGGAATCTGGTAATACAGCCTCCCTCTGTCAGTTTCTGTTAGTATTGCATTTGTTCAGCTTTGCATTGCCACAATAAATATTCTGTGTGTGTGAAAAGCGGTGGAATGTCAAGGCACTAAGTGATAGCTTTTGAGTATAGGTTCGAAATCGACTTGGATTGTGAAGTGTTTGCATCTCCTTCCTATGCTCATGTCCCCGAGGTCATGGTAAACCACTTCCATACTCTCGCTTGATATGAATACCATGTGAGCCATCAGCAGGAGTCAAATTCAGCTTAGTGACGTTTACCATATTTGCCCAACTATTTAATTGAAATAAACATTGCAGTGCTACTGAGACATAATTAAATGTGGAGGTAATTCAGATTGTCAGAGGGACCCATTGCCTAGTAAAGGTTAAGAATCTGCCCTAGATGATCACTGCTCCTCTAAAGACATGGTGTAAAGTGGCTGTCTGGGGTGATATCCCCCTGATACCTTGTGGCAGTTTGGTGGGGAGGAGGAGTATGCTGATGAGAGCCAAATAAAAATAGCACCACAGATGGATAACTCGGGGTGGGGGGGGGGTTAAAAATGTTGTTGGAAACTAAAAATAATTTCCAGTCTCTGCAGTCATTTTTTCCAGGAAGTACAGATCAACTTTGGTTCAAATAACAGTTCCAAAAGCAGGGCTATCCATCCAGCTTTTCTGTTTACACCTACATCTTCAACTGTCTGTTCCCACTATAGGCCAGATCCCCATCCCAGGGGTGCCTCTCAGCAGGCAGAATCCCCTCCTCCAGAACCAGAGGAGGAGATCCTGGGCTCAGATGATGAGGAGCAGGAGGACCCCAACGATTACTGCAAGGGTGAGCTCATCTCTTCCTTTCGGTTATCATTTACATGGTGAATCCCAGACCTCAGGTCCATTGCCTTCCATGGTACTTCCTCTTTGTTGTATTCACTCATCTCTGGGTTAGGAATGTGAGATGTTATGCTATATCTCGCTTAATGGCTGCTTGAAAGGTATCTATGAAAGTAATAGTTCTTTCTGCCTTTAAGGGCTTGAGATTCTTGGGCCTCAGTCTTAGTCTGCTCTCTGTCTGCAGGTGGCTATCACCACGTCAAGGTGGGCGATCTGTTCAACGGGAGGTACCATGTGATCCGCAAGCTTGGCTGGGGCCACTTCTCCACCGTGTGGCTCTGTTGGGACATCCAGTGAGTGCTTCTTTCGATGTGACTTGATTGTAAGTTGTGAGGTTGGATAAACCCCACCCCCATCCCGTCCTGTGATCCTCTGTTGCAGTGAAAAGCGCTTTGTGGCCATGAAGGTGGTGAAGAGTGCCGAGCACTACACTGAGACAGCTCTGGATGAGATCAAGCTTCTGCGCTCGGTAAGTAGGACTTGTGAACCAGTGGTATGTACAGTGTGGGCATCAAATTGGTCTTCCTAATTTCTTATCATTTTTGTGAGGCATAACGTGCATTATCGGTCACACACCGAGTTATGTAGCACATGGATGATCTTGACCATCAGGTCTTTCCGTTGCCCAGTGTAACCCTTGCTGATTCTGCAGGTCAGAAACACGGACCCCGCTGACCCCAACCGGGAAAAAGTGGTCCAACTGCTCGATGACTTCAAGATTTCTGGCACCAACGGCACTCGTATCCATTCCATCTTTGCTTCTTCCTCAGGCTCATTGGGACCTTGGCTTCACCCTGTTTCATGGTGTCCAGGCCTCCTCCTTGGCTTTCCACTCTCCCTTCTTCCATGTTGTGTTTTCCAGCTATTCCTTATTGGTCCTTAACACTTGTGCTGCAAGATGTATGCATGGTGTTTGAGGTGCTTGGTCACCACCTGCTGAAATGGATCATCAAGTCCAACTATCAGGGTTTGCCTCTGCTGTGTGTGAAGAGCATTATTCGACAGGTGAAACGCTTATTCAAAACACGACACACACCCCATGTGGACCTGGTGTCCCAAAGCAGTCTTTATATAATAAAGCCCTTAATCGGCTTCACTCTTTACGTGGCTTATTATCCCAGGCTCATCATCACAGTTGTTAAACTGCTGATGCACTTTGTGGGTTTGATTCTGAGTTCAGACTCCAGTTTGCAGCTTGGAGACACCTCTTCCCTGTGTGAGGGAATGCTGATGAGGTTGTGTGCTTTTGGCTAGATTCTACGTTGAGGGTAAACCCCCCCCCCCCATGTGAACTGTTCTTGTTTGAAAGTAAGAGTGACATTTACCATTGTTTTTAAAGTACTGGCTCCTTGGAATTAACTCATTAAGTATTCTGTTAAATAAAGTGAGACTGTGTACATTTACATTTATAATGAATAGTAAAGTTATGACTTTTTTCTTTTGCTCATTTACTTGCCGCTTTTCTGCAATGGGATTAGTGTTAAGCTACTTGCGCTACTGATTTGCCCATTTATCCAACAGGGTAATTTTAACTTTCTCAGTTGAGTGCAAGTACCTTGGTCAGGGGTACTTCAGAAGGAGGTGGGATTTGAGCCGGGGACCTCTGAGTCCAGAATTGGTGACTCCAGACAATATATCATCTTCTGCCCCCTTTTTCAAAAATAAAAATATTTGCCAGGTTGTTTTTATCGCTTTTCCTAAATTTTGTTTGTAGCAAAAGGTGTAGCAACAGATGCAATAAATAGTGGTATAGAACATTCAGAGAAAATAGGATCTGAATCCGCCATAATTCAACTTGGTTGCAGTGTTCAGTACTCCTGGCTGGGGTTCCTGAGAGATGATGATCAGTAAAGTCACACAAACATTGAATTGGTTAACATTTTATGTAATATAGTGGTGTCTTGAGTTGTTATGAATTAAAATTGCAGTTTATATCTTACAAATTTATTAATTGTAATTTTGGAGTGTATGTGAATGAAAGAGAATTTCTGGCGTGTGTAGTGTTTTGTGGTGGGGGGAGGGGTAGGTGAGGTGAAATGTGCTGATGTTGTGTTGCTGGTTCCACAGGTTCTTCAGGGTTTGGATTATTTACACACAAAATGTAAAATCATCCACACTGACATCAAGCCGGAGAACATCCTGATGACTGTGACGGACTCATACGTGCGGAGACTCGCAGCCGAGGCCACAGAGTGGCAGCGTTCTGGCGCCCCACCACCGTCCGGCTCTGCAGGTGCCCTTATCTCTCCACGCAGCAAGTTGCTGGTGGCCGCATGGTCGCACCGGTTCGGAAGTGGTCCTAGTAAGGTTCTGCTTCTGGTGCATCCTCGTGTAAACACGTGATGTCTTTCTCTATTGCAGTGAGCACAGCACCACCCCCTAAACAGGTAAATTTCCCTCTCAGTGCACGTGGCTTTCTTCACACACTTCTGTGCTGAAGACAAGAACCTGGGCTTCTGTAGAATTTTTGCATGCGCTGCATTTTCAGCACTGCATCTTTGTCTTGGTGTAGCTGTGTGGTCCACTTTGGCCTCAGAACTGTGGTCTTTGCCAGGCAATAAAGATCTCCAAGAACAAGAAGAAGAAACTGAAGAAGAAGCAGAAGCGGCAGGCGGAGCTGCTGGAGAAGCGCATGCTGGAGTTGGAGGAGATGGAGCGGACTCGACCGGAGGCATGCGAGGATGAGGAGGAGGAAGAGGAACTCGAGGGACCCCCCTGTGCCCCCTTGAAACAGGCCACACTGCAGGATATTGCCAGTGAGGTCACAGAAGGTGAGCAAGTAGTTCAAGGTGGACGTCCAGGAACGTAGGTGACCTGGGATGGTTCAGTCTGGGCTCCTGTGGAGTCTCAAGTTCTTGGTCTGTCTGATTTGCGTGAACAACTGTTCTTCCCTCTAGATGACGCTGTTGTGGAGATGAACTGCAATGGTCATGCCTCAAACTCCTGTGCCAAGCCGCAGGTGGACGGTGGAGAAGAGGAGAATCTCCCCAGTACTGCCTGCAGTCTTCAAGTGGAACTTCAGCCTTGCAACGGTGACCAGCCACCCAGTAACAGTAACGGACTGGTGCCTGGAGGCGCTGGCGAACCTTCGGAGGCCAGCGGACCACAACAGGATAGGTGGCAGTCAAAGGAGGGGACAATGGGTGGAGCCAAGGAGAACCTACACAGTGGTTAGTGAGCAGAGGCTCACCTCGCACTTCCTTTGTGGGTGGCAAGTCTGCCACATTCACTGCCTCCTTGTTTCACAAACAAAATTTTTTGTAACATGAGCATTTTCTCCTTTATTTTCACAAACTTGTCTGTAGCGATGCAATCGTGACTTGTTAACCTACGGAGCTGAAAGATGGCAGTAAAGAGCGCTCCAGCACAATAGCAATGTGGGACTGCCTTAAGTCTGCTCACAGCCACATTGTTCACAGCTCGTGTCCGGTGTTCCTGCGTGGTGGTGGTCAGTAATAGGATGAGGGATGTTGTTCATATTCATGGGGTGAATAGCCAATGACGAGCATTGAAGTTTGTTGATATACTTTTTTTTTTTTTTATTTAGCCTTTTTAAAATTAGTCTTAATGTAGCATGGAGTTAAAGTATTAAGTCTTTAGATAACGTTTTAGTTTGACAGCTATGTTTTTGCATTTTTAACAGCCCACCCAAGTGAATAAATTTGGGGACGTCACCACTATTAAGCTTTTATTGATTGTGATTTAGTGAGGAAGGTTACATTAGACAAGTGAAGTTAGGAACTAAATTTTGGTCCCTGTTCTATAAGTTGAAGAACCAGGGTGCTTATAATTGTTTTCTGTAGCTCTTGTAGGCAGGTAGCAATTTACAGGTTGAAGATTGTCGTTCTTGTCAGTTGAAGGTGGCAGGATGAATTTTCCATTAACGTGTCCTTCGTGGGTTCACGTGTGTAGTTGAACCGCTGCTGCCTCTCTCCATTTATCTGTAGTGCCTGCAGCCAAGGTGTCAGC
Source organism: Scleropages formosus (assembly GCF_900964775.1). Taxonomy (NCBI): domain Eukaryota; kingdom Metazoa; phylum Chordata; class Actinopteri; order Osteoglossiformes; family Osteoglossidae; genus Scleropages; species Scleropages formosus. Next base: position 42,809,875 of record NC_041807.1, on the reverse strand, counting down.
AGGGCAACTGCTCATCAATCCCCTGGAGCCGGACAACGCGGAGAAGATCCATGTGAAGATTGCTGACTTGGGTAACGCCTGCTGGGTGGTGAGTGCTCTGGTTGTCCTGCTGGAGGGGTCCTGTGGACCTGGATCCCTGAGCCTTCATGCATTCTGCTGTTTGTTTAATCCAAACAGTTTGCTGACCCATTTCTCTTGTCCCCCAGCACAAGCACTTCACTGAGGACATTCAAACACGACAGTATCGCTCTCTCGAGGTGCTCATCGGGGCTGGATATGGACCACCAGCAGACGTCTGGAGCACGGCCTGCATGGTGTGGCCCGCTGCAGTCACATCTCAGCTGAATCTATTAGTGTGAATCATCATGCATGGTTGGCTGTGCACCATACTGCGGTGCCGCCAAACGTGTTTACGAGGGGTTAGGTGTGAGGGTCCCACCCTGCCCTTTACCACGAAGACAGTGGGCTGAGTGCAGTGTGCCTGATGAAGAAAGACGTCTGCGCTGTTAGAGTGGGGAGGCGCACACTCTCCTTCCAGCTGCTCTGACCGTCGAGCTTTGGAGTGATATGGACACAGTAAGCAGTGTTTGTGTTTGTGTTTCCCAGGCGTTCGAGCTGGCAACCGGGGACTACCTGTTCGAACCCCATTCAGGGGAGGACTACTCAAGAGATGAAGGTAATCGAGCCCACTCTGACTGCACCACACTTCACCTCAGCTTTGGCCACAAGGTTACATTGCACTGCCCCCAGGGCTCTAAAATCTGCATCATTGCATACCCAGTTTGCCCTCACTGTGCACTTAAGGAGCCTGCGGTTCATCTGGCATCTGTTTATTTTCATACACCTGTGCTCCCTTCAGTGTGTCACATGGATGTGGTCTCCACTCCATGAATGCATCGTTTAGCTGTGATTCCTAGTGAACCGCTGCTAGTGCGCTCATATTGCAACCATTGTCCTTCTGTTTGTGTCTCCAGTCATTGCAGCTGCTGTCTGTCCACTCTCTGTATGTGAGAATGTGTGTAAACATCCCCTGCAGTTTCCATGCAGTCATTTACACACAAGCTGAGCTTTTCTTCAGTTCCTCACCTGCATTCTACCCCGACTTTACATTAAACAAATCTCCTTGCATTTCATTAACTAGGTGCCTCTGTCCTTGGTGCCCCTGAGCCCAAGAGCAGTTACACTCAACTGCCCTTTCGTTGGGATTCTGTGATCAGTTAATAAAAATGTCCTAGCTCTATAGATATCAGAATAATTTACCTTGGGGAAAGGCTTCGTTAAGTAATAAGGTAGATAATTGAATATTGTAGGGTCTAAATGAAGCGTTTGGATTCACTGCTCTTTTGGATCAGGGCTGGGAAGCCATCATTAGATTGTTGAATTTTTTTTTTTCTCCCCCCTTTCCGTCAAGTGCTCTTCTCACCAGAGTGAAACAGAGCACTGCACAAACTTACTGGGAGCTGATAAATGTGGAACTCCTGTTTCTGTACTTATTTTTTCTATCTAGCTGACCTCAAAGCAGTTTCCCTCCCTCCACCCCCCTTCACATGGCTGTTTAGCAGAGTAGATTAGTTCCATTGACCCCTCCTAGGACTCAAACCCTGACTTGATGTAGCTCTTCTATGTCCTGTGTTGGGGTGTCATTGTACAGGTCATCTTGTACTTATCTTTGCATCTCCATTTATCATCAGGTTTAGTCCTTAGTTATTAAAGCTATAAGTATGTCTACTGGCCGTGGAGGAAAGGAACAAAAAAACTCCCAACTGAAAGTCAAGGGAAGGATAAAACCTCAGAGTCCAAGTGCCAGTGGCTGCCCACCCCCACCCCTCCTGGTCATTCTAGATTAAACAAGACTTAAGTCAATTTACAACTAATAATAGTGTTGTTTAATGATAACTTGATTTCCCAGTTCATAAAGATACATTTCATCCATCGTGGCGGTTGGTTGTCAGCTTCAGTCAGCATGAGGTGCTTGTGTGATGGTTGGCTGGCCTCGTCAGAATTATGGATACACATGTTGTTGGTTCATATCTCCTCAGTAGGTCCCATAGAAGTGACATTCAAATGTCAAATACCTAGATAGTCAAAGAAGATGGTGTTGGACTCATTTATGGAGGGAAGGGCCTTTCAAGATGGATTGAGACCCTTCTTCAATTTAGGTGGGATTCAGCAGCTCTGAGGGACATGGGGAGCTCATTCCACTACACCGGGGGAAAACTGACAACCTAGAGACTTTCAGTTTTTGCCTAAGTGTCTGAGATAGCAATGGTCTGCTGTACTGCCACCTTCTCTTTTATCCCCTTGTAGGGGATGTGTTCAGGCATCACTTCCTACTGCCTCTATATGTGTGCCTGTGTTGTGGCAACCTTCTTCGGCATGTTCTGTTCTGCCCTGCCTGCTCTCCACTCCCGGACCAGTGGTTTCACAGCTCTTGAGTATTTGACGACTCTGTCCCTCTCCTCTTTCTCTGTGCTGTCTAATACACAGACCACATTGCGCTGATCATTGAGCTGCTGGGAAGAGTTCCTCGCAAGCTCATTGCTGCGGGCAAGTACTCCAAGGATTTCTTCACCAAAAAAGGTAAACGTGCCCTGAGGAGGGTGGCAACGAAAAAACGCCCAGTGGAAGAGTCGACAGCATATTGATGATTATTCTGTATTCGTTAATGTTGGGGGTGGCAGAAAATCCATAATAAGAACAGAACTCCAATGCAGAGCGGGTGATAATGGTGCTAATGGTATTATAATGGATAATGGTATCTTTTTCTGGGTACTGGTTTTAAACCGCAGCCTTTCGCACATCAGAGTAGATTAGGCCTGCAGGCTTGGCTTTCAGGTGAGTACGTATGCTTTTATTTTAGCAATGGTAGTTTTACAGTGTTTTACACCAAATGGGTGAAGCATTGATTAGACAGCAAGTCAGGGAGTCTCCTACTGATGGCCAGGTGTCTGGATGCTGCGGAGTATTTGGTAGGATGATGTCTAGTTGTCATGGTCGTCGTCGTCTTCTTCTTCCTTTTTTTTTTTTTTTTTTTTTGGGTGTGTGTGTGGTTTTCCTGTTCCGGCCCTGACTGTGCTCTCTGTGCTCAGGGGACCTGAGGCACATCACCAAGCTGAAGCCATGGGGCCTGCGCGATGTGCTGGTGGACAAGTACGAGTGGCCACTCTCTGAGGCCCAGGCCTTTACCGCCTTCCTGCTGCCCATGTTGGAGTTACTCCCTGAGAAGAGAGCCAGTGCTGCCGAGTGCCTGCTCCACCCGTGGTTCTCAGAAACTCACCTTGACCTTGGCTCCAGTGACCTTCCCGTAACCCCTGCCTTTACACCTGATGACCCTGCAGAACTCCCTGACCCGACCTCTGATGACCCTACTGAAACCCCTGACCTGACCCCTGATGATCCAACTGAAACCCCTTCCTTGAGCAGTACTGACCTCACTGTGACCCCAGGTGACCTGCAGTGACCTTTTAGTGAACCTCTGAGCAGTGGCCTCTATGGCAGAGACATTGGAAGGCTGTCAGCCGTAACGCATTTGAATAATGTACTTTTTATTTTTTCTCTTTTGATATTAACTGGGTATTACTTGAGTAAGGTTATTTTGTCTTCTTATTGAGTTAGAGTTGAGCCGTTGGGGTGTGTCCCTGCTCCTGCAGCTCTCTGGTGGCCAGGAATCAGTCTTTCCTCTAACTAGGGTTTCTCTGCTTGGTTTGGCTCCTGACCTTTGGATGAGACACCGCAACGTGTTCATTCGTTGTGGAGGGTTTATTTGAAACGTCACCAGTTCGTGATCTCTTTGATCCAGCTTCTTCCTCCTCCTTTCTCAACTCAAGGTGTCGGTCGAAAGGCAATATGCTCAAGCCTGCATTCATGGGGACCCCCCATGTTTCTCAGGTGTGCTTATGAACACACCGTGGTGTTATGGAGAAGTTTTAAATGGGCCTTGCACTCTAAGATAATGGCTCCCCACCCAAGGCTTTCAGTCCTTCATGGAGCAAGACAGGAACCATCCAAGAAGACGCACAAAGTGCAGGGCTCTAGCCGGCAGCGTGCCGTGTCCTCTGTTTTTACCGTGTTGTCCGATGAGATGGGACTCATATGAAATCTGCCACAGGAACCAAGAGGTTGTTGTTAAATACTTTTTCATACATTAAACCTTCATATAAAATCATCTGTTTTGTTGTATTCTTGCTTTGGGACTTATGAGTGCTGAAAACTGAACCATGCGGGACTAAATGAACACCTTAAGAGGAAAAGGGTGAAGAGTTGATGACTGGAAAGGTGTCAAAGCTGTATCTAACCACCTGCTTCCTTTCCGCTGAGCAGGTTTCATTTTCCCAGTTAGATTTGTTATCAAAGGCCCTAAAAAGATTTGCTTTAAACAGCTGTAATCTGCAAATGACCTGTTTCTTGGGCCCTGGGCTTCTGTTTAACCAAATCTGCAAACCAGCTAAAGTACTTTGGGTGCAGCTGGGGGGATGGTTGGTGTGGAGGAGGGGAAATGTACACAGCCATGCCCCTTTCACTCTTTGTTAAACCGTGTTTACCTTTGCAAATCTCTGTCCAGTCAAATTCTGAAAGAACTTTCCGCATCGCATACATTAAACAAGTGTCCCTTGGCGCCATGTTTATTCTTGGAAACCGCTTGTCCCAAGTGGGGTCGCGGCGAACCAGAGTTTAGTGTGGCAACACAGCGCACGGCTGGAGTGGGACAGACACACACACGACGGTTGTCTGTTGCAAGACTCGAACCCGAATTGTACTCTATTCAGAAAGTGTTCAGACCATTTCACATTTTGTGTTGCAGTTTTAAGTGAAAGTAGTCCCTCCCCCATTTTCAAACTATACTTGATACCCCTTACTGAGAAAGCGAAAACAAGATTTTAGAAATTCTAGCATGTTTATTGAAGGAAAAACAAGTTACATTGACATAAGTATTCAGGCCCTTTACTTAGTTGAAGCACCTTTGAGAGCGATTACAGCCTGAAGTCGTCTTTGGTATGACCCAAAAAGCTTTGCACACCTGGATTTGGGGATTTTCTGCCGTTCTCTGCAGATCCTCTCAAGCTCTGGCAGGTTGTATGGGGACCATTGGTGGACAGCTGTTTTCGGGTCTCTCCAGTGATGTTCAGTTGGGTTCAAGTCAGGGTTCTGGCTGGGCCTCTCAAGGACTTTCACTAGGTAGTCCCTAGTTGCCGTGTTTTCTTTGCTTTGTGCTCGGGGTCATTATCCTGCTGGAAGCCTCAACCTTAGGCTCAGTCTGAGGTCTAGAGTGTTCCGGAGCAGGTTTTCATTAAGGATAGCTCTGTTTTTCTCAATTCAGCTTTACCTTGACCCTGACAGTGACCATCGTGTTCTTGTTCGATTCTGTTACTGAGGTCCTTCTTTCTCGACTGCTCGGTTTGGCTGGGTGGCCACTTCTTGGAAGAGTCATGGTTGTTCCAAACTTCTTCCATCTAAGAATTATGGAGGCTATTGTGCTCTTGGGAACACAGTAGCTTCCACGTACTCAGAAATTCACCTACTAAGGATCATTGACAAATTTATTGTTGAGGACGTTAACTCAGGCTCTGGGCTCCATTTCAGAATTCATTCTGTTAATTCATCTTTGGGTCCTGAATGTCTTCTGGTCCCTTTCAGTTCCTGTACCAGTATTTTACACCTTGGTCGTTCTGGCTGGTATTAGATTAGATCCAGCAATTTCATTTTAGTATGCTATAAAGCTGAAAATACAGGCATCAAAATGTATCCCTTGCTCTTTGCCCATGTAGTTTAAAGTGCTCCTTAACTGCTGGGTAGAGACTTGGTGCATGTCCAAAGGCATGGTTTTTGCAAGCATTTGCCCTGATTTCTGGGAAGAGCCTGGTTGGCGCAACAGCGATGGTCTCCATATAATTAGGGTGCTTAAGTCTTACCTACAAGTATGCAGTCTTCCTGCAGTTAGCTGCTGCTCTAGAAAACCCCACTATGTGTGTAACACTGCACCTATAACGTCATGAAATCATTATCAGACTACCATCAATTCTTGGGTGCTTGAATAAATTGCATTAGCATTTTTAAGTAATTCCTCTAGGTTATGTAAACAGCTTGTTTTTGTTTAGCTTGTAGAAACTCAGACCATTTTCACACAAACCTTAAAGCTGGTGTTGTGAAAGGGGCCCCAGCTATTTTTACTGACGATGACAAAACTAAAGGCACAAATGTCACCTCTCTTACCTTTCTTTGAAATGAAAGTTCTGCAAGAGAAGTAACCTTAAAAACTAGAAGGTATTGAGATTATCAAAATTTTGTTGCGACATTTCAGTAGTTTTATCTCAAGCATCAGCAGTGAAACTGCATGACGAAATTGTTAAATATATTCTTACCCTTTACAAGTATTTCTGCTGTAGTAAAGCTTGTAGACCTTTGTGTTTTCACTGATTTGCATTACAACCTTCTCTGAAATCTAGAAAAAGGAGGAGTTCTGCAGGGTTCAGTATTAGGACCTATGTGGTACCTGCAGGGAGGCTAACAGAGAGGACTAGTTAATTTTCACATATCGTTCCTATTTTTTGCATTTTTTTTAAATCACTGCATTCAGAACAAGTAGAAATTTTGTCAGAGAAAATGTTAAGTCATACCAGTCATCCTGTCATGCATTTGAACTCTGCCTTTCAATACTGTGCTGTTTCCAGGAGGTCCGAAGGGCTGAACAGCAGACTTACTACATGTGCTGCAATGTCTTATCAAGGCATCCAAACATCAGCTGTGACATTAAACTGTACTGAGAATGCTCACGCAAGGAGTATAACAAGGTGCCACAAGAATGACTGGAGTGAGTCCCTATGGAGAAGCAGGGAAAGGTTTCAGTTCTTGGATGTGAGGCAGCTCCTGGGTCAGGGCACCGTGCAGCTGGGCTCTCACTCCTCAAGGTGTCTTCCTCAGTCTTTGTCTGAAAGGAACCAGGGAGACGAGCTATGAGAACTAAATGATCCTCCAGGAGCAGGTCCTGGGTAGACGACTCCTGGTCCTGGGCATTGCCACTGCTTTGGGGACATTGTGAACTGAAAAAGGCTGCAGGTCTACATAACAAGAGGTGAAAGTCGTACACACGGAAGTATGGGTGCACACTGTATGCTGAAATAGTTTATAAAAAAAATCAGAAATACGCTGCTGGCTTTGTACGTGACGCTTTTTACACTGATTTACCCGTTCGTACGGCTGGGTGATTTTTAAAGTACCGTGATCAAGAGAACTACAGCAGCAGCTGGAGGACAAACCTCAGTCCATAAGACGCCAGCTTTACCTGCTGTCCTGCCTGTTATCGTTGTGGTGCTCTGTGCTCGTAGGGCGACGGTAACAATGGGGCAGCCGGTAGCGTAGTGGTTAGAGCTACTGCTGTTCCACCCAAAAGTCGTCGGTTTGCTTCCCACCTCTGGCTGTACTAGCCTTGAGTGGGGTACTTACTGTAAAAATAACTTCGGTAAAGTTGTCCAGCTGTATGAATGGGTACATAAGTGTAAGTAGTTTAACGCTGTGAATGACTTTGGAAGAATCATCAGCTAAATGACTAAATGTAAATATTGCGGAAGGTACCTTCTGAATGCCCTGCTGGAACTTGGAGTCTTACCTATGCCCTCGACCTGGAAGTCTTCCGGCAGCAGGTTGTCCTGCCGGTTTCCCAGCGCAAACGCCAGGAAGGAGAGGATGAGGGCATCCAGGATGCTGATGATGGCAAGGATGTAGGCCCAGCGCACCGTGCAGTTGCCCAGCGTGTACTTGTCGGTCCGCTCTCCGCACATGCGCTTCACCTCGGGGGAGTCCCAGCCATCTGGGTAAATCATGCAGCCGATGACCATGCAGACAGCTGTGAGGGAAGAAGGGTGGGGATCCGGTGCAAGTTCTCCGATTAGCGACGTGTGCTTCCACCCACGTACGCACCCAACTCTCCGCGATTTGTTTGAGAACACGAGGTTCCCGGGAGACGCGATTAGATACGCTAACGGGTGATTTTAAACGTTCACCTTGACTGCCTTCGGAGGTGTCAAGTCTTGCGCGGACACACAATCCCCGAGTCTCCCAGGTGAGAATGTAACCGAGCTCCGTGAAGAACAATGAGCTCCGGACGGGTGAGCCGACATCTGCTGCCACGCTGATGCTCTACGTCGCTGGCTCCGTGTGACAGCTCTTAGTTTGCCAAGATGGCAAATCCAGCCATCTTGCACGGAAAAAGTGTCAGTGGAGGATATTGCTCAAGGGTGTGGAAGTGCTTAAAATACAGTTTTCGTCAACGGAGAGCGCTGCGCTGCCTTTGCCAAAAGGACAGTAACTCTAGACGAAACACTTCGGTCAATATCCTGCTCTTCAAATGTGTGAATGGCGGGAATGTGTGATTGTAATGTTTGCCGAGCTCGGGTACTTCAACTTAGTTCTTTCAGAACCGAATCCTCATGTATGAAAACGCACCAAACCTTCTCACGCGAGGAGACGTGGGTGATGCAGTGAGTAGCACTGCTGTCTTACAGTGCCCGGGTGGTGCGAGAGTACATGGGATCCCTGCTCAGTTTGTGTAGAGTTTGCATGTTATCCCTGTGTCTGTGCGGGTTTCCTCCAGGTGCTCTGGTTTCCTCCCGCAGTCCAAAGACATGCCGTTCAGGTTTCCCCATAGTGTGTGAGTGACGGAGAGAGTGTGTGTTCCACTGGTGTATGGATGAGTGACCCATTGTAAGTGGTGTATCTAGCAGCGTAAGTCACCTTGGACTATAAGGTGTGTGAGCTGATTACACAGAGTTCATTGAAAGTCTCTTTGGAGAAAAGCATCTGATAAATAAATGTAAATGAAAACACTAAGTTGCCAGCAGTGCATTTCTGTCATCCTCAAGTATTCTTTTGTCATTTGTAGCACACAGCCATTGGTTGGAGACCCGTTCACAAGGATTGCTGTCGCACACCCTTCTGTTTGCCTTTGCCAAGGCGAAAGCTTCCAAACTGCGAAAGATACCATGCTCCGTCTCCAGCTCGCCACCCTCGTGTTTTTACGCAGCCTCTTTGTGCCATGTCTAATGCGAGATTGCTCTGAAATGGTCGTGGCTCATTTGACCATCCAAAGCCCTAGACCACCACCCAGCCCTGGAGCCCTACTCGGTACTACGTAGGATCTCCGTCCCGCGCCAAACGTTCTCGTCTAGGGAGACGTACGCGATGCTCGCCGCACGGCTTTGTACCTCCCAGGGTTGCTGAGAGCAATCAAATCCTTCTCATAAAGACTGAGAAGAAGCTCGGAGGTCACGCGATCGCTTTAAACGCGGTTGTGTTCAGTTTTGCTAGAGTGTCCTTCCCAGTGTTTTTCTGGACAGTGCTGACATGCAGAACTATTTGCAGCTCATTGCAATAGTAATGGCTATAGAGCGATTGGCACTGCCGGGCCTTGCGGGCGGTTCAAGGTGAAATCCAGTCTCTGGAAACCGGGGAATCTACTTTGTTGAGTAGCTGAAAAAATTGCAGAAACATCTAGATTCAAGTTGCTAAAGAGACAGCCAGAAGTTACAACAGCCGCCGTGTGCGTTTATCTACGTACGTGTGGGTGCGTCTTGCCCGAACGTTCCGCACCTGAAGCGAGCTGCATCCAAGCGCATATCTTGTACACGCTGCCGCTGTTGCAGAAGAAAAAGAGGCCAAAGCACACGATGCATCCGACCACAAGAAGCATCGAGATGCCCACGAAAAAGAGCGCGGTCCTGAAGGCCGGCGACGGGATAGAGCCGAAGTCCAGCGCGCTGCCCTTGCACGTGAGCTCGGAGGTGAGCGCGTTGCCGACGCAGTAGTAGAAGAGGCCAAAGTAGCCCGCCTGGGGGGTGTTCACGCTGTCCCCGATCCAGTAGGGCTGGATGAACACCACCACGGTGATGATGGCAAAGCAAATGGTGAACACGGCCCATAACGCACCAATTGCCCTCGCGTTCCTCACGTAGTTCGTGTGGTAGATTTTGGCTGCTTCCTGGGCTGGTAGCATCTTCTCCATCTTGGGCTGGGATGATGATGATGATGATGATGTCGCTGCCAGGAGCCTAGAGACACGGTGGGGGCAGCTGGACCAAAAATAGGCAGGGTTGTTGGCTGAAGAGGCTCAGGGATGATGGGTGGAGGGTCTCCTGCCGTCTGCTGGGGATCCCAAGATTATCAGCTGGAAGGTCTCTGGTTAGTTGACTGGAGGATCCCAGGGTTGTCAGCTGGTACAACTGAGGTTCCTGGGATCTTCTCCAGATTTTTCTCTCTGCGAGTGAAATTTCCACTTGTTCCAGTCAATCCGCTCAGTTACATATGTCTTCGCTGTGTGACTGATGATTGATAAACACGCGTGCTGCTGAAACGTACTCATTCCCTCCCATGTCCATCATCCATCGGTTTAGCGTTTCACATTAGCGGGATCTTGGGTACTTCTTCATGAGACGCTTTATCTCCGGAGGTTTTTATCGCAATGCGATTGAACGGTCGGCAACGAAAGGGTCCCGCTGGAGACGCGAGCAAGCGGTTGATTAGCGCCATGCGTCTAGAGCTCCGAGCCTGAGCCTCTTTATTTAAGGTGCTCAAAGTGAGTTTGATGCCAGCAGAAGCTGTGATTAACTATTGATGGTAAACCAACCGTGGGGATAGAATAACTCCCGACGCCAGCTAGGTGCCACAAAAGGGCGTTCAAGTGTTTCTGTTGGCTTGAGCTCCGTAGAAACATCTTAAGGAGCCAATACTGTTACCTGAAATGCACGCGCGCACGCGCACACGCATCATCTGAAACCGCTTGTCCCACGCGGGGTCGCGGGGAGCCGGAGCCCAACCCGGCAATGGCAACGGCTGTTGCCTGAAATGCTTTTAATAAAATACGCTGTCACCGAAAATACTTTTCTTTGAACGTGATACTGAGAATCGCCTGAAAGCTGAGCAGGTTTATCTGACTTTTCCCCCAACGATACAGAGGTGTGAAAGACACACTAGCCTTCGTGCAGCTAATGCTTTTCTCCAAGTGCTGCTACCTGCTGTCATTGTTCTTGCAGATTTTTTCAGTTTCATGTGAGCATTTTTGCGCTGGTAGCATGCTCATTAGTCAGGCTGACACACACACACACACACACACACACACACACACACACACACACACACATCTGCGTCACTTTTGTCGAGGTCACAGGACAGGGGTTGTTTCTCGCAGACTGAACGCGACAGCGATACGGAATTCAGGTTGTGTAACTGGTGCTCATTATAGTCATTAATAACACGTGTACTTTTTGCCCTTTAAATTTCAATATGTTTACATATGTGTATTATACACAAAGCACTAAAGCGAGGCTCCCCAGCGTGTGAGGAGAGTGAGCGGAAACGTCTGTGACGCGATAAAGAGCTCGGAGGTGCGCGGAACCTTTCGACCTTGTGCTCTGTTTGCGAAGAGCCCAGGTGCGAGCGGCAGCGATAAGGCAGCGCACAGGTGCACGATAGGTGGGTCTGGGTGCGTATATAAGGGCGTTGGGCCTCCGGGGACCGCTGGACTCGACGCGCGACATCATGAGGAGCGCGTGGCTCATCGCGGTGTGTGTGCTGGCGTCTGCATTGGCGGCCCCCTCAAAGGAGAAGGGCTTGATAATAAATCTGGTGAGGATCCTCTTGAGCTTCCCTCCCCCTCGTCTCTCTTCCTCTTCCTATGAGCGACGCATCTTCGACCGTGGCGGCGCTCGGCCGACCCTTCTGCCCGCACAAGCTCACCATTTGCATCATTTCGCTAATGCCTTTGTCCAGAGCAACTTGCAGGGTTAGGCTTGGGCACTAAGTTAACAACAGTGATTTACCCTTTTATACAGCTGGGACATATCAACTGGGTTATGGGTTTAGCGCCTGCTCAATCTTTACTCTGTCAGTCTGCGGTAAAGGTTATAGATTTGAGGATGGCGTCAGGGTTACTCTTAATTAGAACATGGTTTATTGCTTTAACCGGTTCGGTTTCACACGGGTGTTAGGGTGGGATTTGCGTTACTCCCTCAGGGCTCTTGCACAGCCATCGCATAGCACAGAAGGTCATCGGAACCAGCGCCGGACACACGAGATGTTTGAAGCGGGGGCCACAAGTGTGTCTCCTTTCAGGACAACGGTGAGCTGTGTGTCGTCAGCATGCAGTGTAAGAGCTCCTGCTGCCACCGGCAGGACGGACTGAGCCTGGCTCGCTGCGCCCCCCGGTCTGCGGAGAATGCAAAGTGCTCCCCTAAGGTATGCATCAGCACCTGCGTGACACGCTAATGGAAAAGGGACCTTCGTGCAGAGCTCGGGGTTTGCTGCTCCGCGTGCGCCGGCATCTTCCTCGCTGGACACGGCTCACGAGCTCAATGCCTAGTGTGTCTGAGGAATTGCGACATGACATACACACGGATGAAGAATGCGAAGGGGGGGCGCGGCGGCGCAGCGGATTTGGCCGGGTCCCGCTCTCTGCTGGGTCGGGGGTTCGAGTCCTGCCTGTGGTGCCTTGCGATGGAGATGGACTGGCGTCCCGTCCTGGGTGTGTCCCCGCGCCCTGTGTTGCTGGGTTAGGCTCCGGCTCCCTGCGACCCCTGTATGGGAGACGCAGTTGTAGACGTGTGTGTGTGTGTGTGTGTGTGTGTGTGTGTGTGTGTGAGTGAGATGAAGAATGTTCCAGCAACACCATCTAGATCACAACAGGGGAGCTAAGAGGAAACCCCTGGAGTAAGGAGGAGGAAAAGCCCTGCTATAAAGCCTGACCCTTAGCGGCAGCAGGTGCAAACATGTAGGTAGAAGCAAACACTCGCAGATGTGCAGCGTGACTGGATCGGTTAAAAATACCACGGTACCAACAAGAGTGTCAGTCTAGTCCAGTTTGCTACCCTGTGGGACAAAGATACAATGTTACATGGCATTGGGAGGTTTTTTTTTAAAAAAAAAAAAAAAAAAAGAGACTTTTATCAAATCTGTGGAATGTATAAGAAGTGATTGGGTTTTTGGGTTTGTTTCTGCCCCTTCAGTAAGTTGGAGGTACAGAGAGCAAAGTGGAGTCACGTTGGTGTGGAACAACTGACACACACACACACACACACACACACACACACACACACACACACACACACACACACACACACACACACACACACACACACACAGAGAGCTGCACTTGCTAAGCCGATCGCCCTATAACATGTGCATCAGCAGCTGTGGGGCGTGTTGCTGGTCGTGACCCCTGTGCTTCCTGCTCCCTGCAGACCCTGTATGGTACCTACTACCACTGCACGTGTGAGAACGGCCTCAAGTGTGACACGGACATCACTATCGACGGCTCCATTACCAACACCAACTTTGGCATCTGCAGGGACCCCAGCGAGATGAAGACGACCGCCTGAGACGTGATGCGTCGCACAGGATCGTGTAAAAGACGGCTGTCTGGCGTTGCTGATGCCAATAAAGACCAGTAAAGATCAGACGCAGAAGAGCACTGTGTTGTGACTCCCCTTTCGGCTCAGCGTTAGTCCTAGAGTCAGCGTAACTCCTAACCGCAACCGCAAACCCCTAACCGCGACCGCTAACTGAAACCACGAACCCTAACCCTGGCTCGTTTGGCTTGAATGACTGGTAGCTGAACAAATGGGAATGAAACACCTTACAGTGATGATCAGGTATTAGATTTGGTTTGGTTTCTAGCCTCAGTTCCTGTGATCTTCTGATCTGGGACAGGATCGAGACCATCCAGTACTGCCTCGTTCACTTCACATGCTTTTAAACCAGAGTGGTCTGGTCTGAACATGAGGTCAGCTGCGGCTTGGACAGGATGTGTGTGTTGGTGGTCCGGGTCCGCTTCGATGACGAAGGACTGCGGAGCACCAAGCAGAGGGAAGAAGCTGCCGCGCTACAAGAAAGAAGGTCCCCAGGGTGAGGAGCAGTAGGTCCAGGAAGCCTGGCTCCACCTAGAGGAAGCGAGCGCGGGGTGCCGACCCTAACGCGCCTGTGGTCGAAACCATGACCGTGTTCAGAAAGGGACTTCCCGGGCGCAATAAGGAACGGCAGCCCGAAGGAAGGCCGTGCGAGCCGTGCGAATCGCTGCTGCCACGTTGTACGAATGGGCTCCTTGGCTAAAGGGAGGGGCGTGTGGACACGTCACGGGTCACAGGACAAAGAAGGAAACTTGACGCTGCCGACGTCGCTAGTGGCTCGGAACATGACACGTCCGAGTAGCTTCAAACTTTTCTCGAGTTTAGACCGTCTCCCCCGTTCGCTGCCGTACCTACGTTAGCGGTGTTTGCGTGCGATTCCTCCAGGTGCCCCGCTTTCCTCCCACGGTCCGAAGGTGTGTTTCAGGTGTGTCGCCGACCTTGACTCGCCCTTAGTGTGTGTGAGCGAGCGAGCGTGTGCGCTGACCAGCAATAGACTGCTGTTCCGTGCAGGACGTATCCTGCTTTGCGTTTTATGCTTGCGGATAGGTGGCAGACCACCGTGACCCTACCTTACACATTGACAATACATTACATTCACCTTACGTTACCTCTGTAGCGCGGCTGTCTGCCACGACCACACCCGCACCCAGCCGGCAGCACCTGGCTTCAACCGGTGCGCTCGGCTATAAAAGAGACAACTCGGCGTCTCCCCAGTCGTGGAACCTCAGCCGAGACGACCGTTCCCCCTGCGTTCTCAAACCCACCTCGCTTCGTGCTTCCCGAGTCCTGTTCCTCATCGTTTCGCAGTCCCGCTCCACATCTCTTTAGAAAATAACTGCAGCTCTTGTTTCCTGACCACAAGTTCAGATCCTCACCTCTGTTCAATTCGCCGATCGACCGGCCGTTCGCTTGTTTTCGACTGTGAGAACATCTTACCCTTTGGCTGTGAAGAAACGATCCTGCACTTGTGTCCACCCTCCTCCCCATCCTCCGTTTGCCGTCACTCATTGCCTGGGCTGTGTGCAGTTCGTATTCTTCCCATGTTTGCACCGGTTGCTTCCCACATCCAGTTCCGGTGAATCTGAAACTCGAAATTAGGGCTATATTTTGTGTGTGTGCGTGCGTGTGCGCGCGCGCCTGACCGTAGTTAATGACCAGTGGCATTGACCCCCATTCCAATGAAATGCTTTGAGAGGCCAGTGCTAACAATAAAAACTGCTGTGCAAGGCTATTATTTGTGGACTATAGCTCAGCATTTAACACTGTCATCCCAACCAAGCTGATCTAGAAACTAGTAGGGCTGGGACCGAGTGCCACATTGTGCAATTGGATCCTGGATTTCCTCATCAACAGACCCCAACATGTGCGGATTGGCAGTAATACCTCCTCCCCACTGATCCTCAACATTGGCACTCCACAGGGAAGCGTCCTGAGCCCAGTGCTATACTCCCTGTTCACACATGACTGTGTGGCCAGGCATAACTCCAACACCATCATAAAGTTTGCTGACGATACCACCATTGTGGGTCTGATCACCAACAACGATGAGACTGTCTACAGAGGGGAGGTGAGGCTCCTGGCAGAGTGGTGCCAGGACAACAACCTGTCTCTCAATGTCAGTAAAACTAAGGAGCTGATGATTGACTTCAGGAAACAGGATACGGTTAATGCACCCATCTACATAGAAGGGGATGTTGTAGAGAGGGTCAACAGCTTCAGATTCCTAGGGGTCACCCTCACTGCCAAACTCACATGGACTGAGTACACAACATCAACCATCAAAAAGGCCCATCAACACCTCCACTTCCTCAGGCGTCTGAAGAAAGCCCAGATGACCACTACAGTCTTCACCACTTTCTACAGGAGTGCTGCGGAGTCCGTCCTCACAGGGTGCATTACATTCTGGGGTGGCAGCTGCTCCATACAGGACAAGAAAGCCCTACAGAGGGTGGTCAAAACAGCTCAGGAAATCAGTGCCACCTTTTGGCAACTAGAACTTGCACTGACCCCTCCAAGCACATCACTTGCATTATGAGTTTTTATTATTTTGGCTATTTATTGTTTTTTTTGTACTGTCTACTGTATCTTGTGTGGCCTACAGCCTGTGGAGAAGCATTCAGGTGTGACAATAAACCTCGAACTTGAACCCTGTGATGGACCAGCGTCCCATCCAGGGTGTACCCCCCCACTCCACCTTGAGCTCTTGAGTATATTGCCACTAAAGGAATGACTATGTTTAATCAGGACTCAGCGAGGTGTTCAGGCAGTAAAAAGTGGCTCCGTCGTCACGTGGGACAGCTTCTCTCTTGGGCTCTTTGCATCAGTGGGTGTAACAGGGAAGAGCTCTTTTTCCAGACCTCACACAAGATGGTGTGGTGCCACAAAGATTTAATAATATCACATGCCCATCTGTGATATCAGAGTGTTTATAATATTTACACAAGTCCTCGTGTATCCGGCAGTGGCACGGTACCAGTGAAATGTCACAGCACCACCAGCAGGGGGCAATAAATGCAGCTTTTGCTCTTCCAACCCTTGTTCTCAGACAGGATGCATTGCAAAACGGCATTTTGGTGCTTTCGTTGATTTTTATTTTCCCATCATGCATATTGTTGGCAGGGGAGACATCCTTTCACTCTGCAAGATAAAAAATTAGAGTCCTGTTGTCTTATAATGGCTAATGCTGCTATTCGCTCCCCATAATCCACTCCTGTGAGCCGCAAATCCAAAGTGATTTTTGTCTTATGGATTCTTAATCGCTTAATTATCCCCCAAATCCCTTGAGCAATAAAGGAGTTGCTGGAGGCAAGATTTCCGTGAAAAGCTTTACTTTTTCATTTCTCTCCCGGGAGGGAGCTGTGCTGCAGGTAAAGGAGGTGTTGGCATTCTTCTGAAATTGCCCCTCGTACGCAGCCCACCTAGACGAAACGTAGATGGGTGATGGGAGCCACCCTAAAGCCCCACGAGCGCAAAGCAGTTCCTCTTCCATAGGTGCATGTTCCTAATTCTGTTACTGATCACAGCACTGAGGAACTGTAGGCATCTAGCTGATTCTGTGACTTAAAATTATTTACCAGGTTATACAGTTGTGTAAATACCTCACTCAAGGACACTGCTGAAGAGGTAAGACTTGAAGCTGAGACCTTTGGGTCTAAAGGCAGTAGCGCTAACCACTACGCCAGCTGCTGAACTCAGTCGGTCTGCGGGCAAGTTGAGTTCAGGGAGTGCGACGCTCCTTGTGTTTGTGTCCTTTTTGTTTATCGTCTATTTGCTGGGTGCAAAAGCAAAGTTTACAGACGTTCTCTCACACACACGTTCTGAACAGCCTAACCCACCAATAGAGGGCATAAGGCTGGAGGGGGAGGGGACGCACCCAGGACAGGGCACCAGTCCATCACAAGGCATCACAAGGCATCACAAGGCACCCCAAGCGGGACTCGAACCCCAGACCCCTCAGAGAGCAGGACCTGGTCCAACCCCCTGCACCGCCATGCCACTGCACCCCCTTGCTGCTCTTCAGCTTAGTTCGATTTCTTCTTATTATTAAATTGAATATATTAAATATATTTTAGAAAATAGAGAAGCAAACAAAATGCAATTTAAAACAAACTGGAAAACACTTCTAAAAAATAAATTCTACCTTTCGTACAGAGGAGACGGTGAACGTAACATCTGAGACAAGATCTGTGAAAACACAAAGAGTGTAATGCACAGAAACCAAGGATGTTAAATGAAAACACCGACATATATTGTATCGTTTCTGTGTTTGAAGGACATGTGGCAAAATATTTGAAGTTGGTCCACATTTCAGCTCTGTCTGTATGTTCAGGTGCAGAAAGTCACATGTAAAATTCACCTGATCAAAGTTACTGAAGAACATTTTGACTAGAGATCCAAACACTTATTATTTTTATTATTAATTTTCTTATTATTTGGTAATAACTCCATCTCCTTGGGTCTCTGGAAGCACATGCGAGCTCAAGCAGTTTTCTGATTCTACAGCGATAGACCTGAAATCTGAATGTTCCCAGCAAAAGCCTTTCACCTTCATTGTTACTGTAGTTTTTAGTGGATTATATTTATTCATTTCAAGATTCATGATTCAAGATTCAAGAGTTTGTTGTCATGTGTACAGTAAACAGTTCGTTACACCGTGCAATGAAATTCTTACTCTGTGAATCCTCTCAGCAGCCTATGACATAAATTACAAGGACATAAGGAAGGAAAAACACAAATCACAAAAATTAACTGAGACTTTTCTCCAAAGCAACTTACAATGTTACACTACCTACAATTAGTTGCTCATTTACAGAGCTGAGGAAGTTTTTACTGGAGCAATTGAGAGTAATCACCTTGCTCAAGGGTACTACAGCTAGAGATGATGCTTGAACCCACAACCTTTAGTTTGAAAGGCAGCAGCTCTACCCACTCTTCTACCTGGTGCATGATACTCTTGCCCAAGCAAGTACAAGTGCAGTAGTAGAAAGAGCGAATTTAAAATGAACGTCAATATCGGAATTTTCATCTATCCATCAAATTCACCAATAGGTGGCAGCGGAAAAAGCCACAAATGCAAATGGAGAATCTTCTTCCTACATCCCTGCGCAGTACCCTAACATGCCACAGAAGCTGCAAAACAAGACAGTCCCCGTTTTCTTAGTTGCCGCACTGTTGCACGCGCTTTCCGTCACCCGCTCACGGCCGAGTTGGGTTCCGTCGTGGTCTTGGGTTACGTCGCTGAAAGACAACATGTTACGGACGGACAAAGGAACCATAAGCAGAGAAACAGAGTAAAAACACAAGAATTGTTTTAATGAAATGAAGGACGAAGGGCTCGGGCGCCTGAGTCCCCCTGCCGTGTGTTCGGGTTAGAGGAAAGATGGGAGCGCGCACTCGGGCTTACTAAGGAACGCTTTTATTTTTTGGGCCCTACGTCGGAAAGCCTGAGCGCGCGCTCCCATCTTTGCTCTAAATAGCAGAGAAGAGACCCAGTTTAATACGTGTCCCTTGGGCCGTGTCTAGCTTTCTCTGAAGCGTAAACCAGCTGATGGGATACAACGCGTAGGCCTCGACCGCTCATTCCGACGTCCTTATTACGTTTTTCGGCTTCTGAAAACCGGCTGTATTTGTCCGCCCTGCCGATCAGCTCGTCCGCGATGCATCGTGTCGCCGCGTTCCTCCTAACATCCCCCACACTCCCGCACCCAGTGCTGATATCAAGGTTTCGGAGGAAAGCCTGCAGTAGGACTGCGGTAACAGTCGACGCTACCTACCATGGGCTGCTTTGTCGTGCACAAATCCCGACCGAGAGCGACCGGACACCGTTCATTCACGCACAGCGTATGTCACCCCTTTGTCTGCCCTGCAGGAATTTTAGAAAACAGACAAGAGATCAACATGCAATTTAAAGACAAAACAAAGAAAGCAAAAAATGTTTGCTTTGTTCAAAATTCCAGTCTGGCTGTTCATAACTCAAGAAGCCAGTGTACTTCCGGTGCTGTGAATAAAGTTTCGCCCCCTTTCCAGTTTTCTCGACTTTTGCAGCTTTTTCACATTAAATTTGAAAAGACCCCTTTGTCAGTTCCACCGGGGTATTAATGGATCCTGAGAGAGAAGGTGTCACGCAAGTATTACTTTTATTTCAATTCCTCAGTGTAGAAGATGATGACAAGCGCAATCGTGACCCCTTCAAGAACTAGTTGAGTCACTTTTAGTGGCAACGACTGGAACTAATCGCTTCCTGCGGCTGTGGACCTCACATCACTATCGAGGAGGGTCTCTGTCCCACTGCCCCATGCAGAAATGCTTCAGGTCGGCAACATTTTTTTAAGAATGAACGGCTCTGTGTCAGTCCCACAATATCTCAGTCACATTCACACACACACACACACACAATCCGAACCGCTCGTCCCATACGGGGTCGCAGGGAGCCAGAGCCTAACCCAGCAACACAGGGCGTAAGGCTGGAGAGAGAGGGGACACACCCAGGATGGGACGCCAGTCCGCCGCAAGGCACCCCAAGCCCAGACCCACCAGAGAGCAGGACCCGGTCCAACCCACTGCGCCACCACACCCCCTCTACATTCGGGTCAGGGCTTTTTAATTTTGTTCTGTCCATTGTATGTTTGGGATAAATTTCTTGCTGCATGACCCAGCTGAGCTTCAACTCATGGACTAAGGTGTTGACATTCTCTTTTAGACCTTTTTGGCACCAAGAAGAATTATCGGGTCCTTCAAGAACAGCAAGAGACCCAGGTCTCCCAGCAGCAGAACAACCATGCACCATCACACCACCAGCACCACCACCAAGCTTGTTCCACTAAGCAGTTTCACCAGTGTTCCTCACTTTCTCCAGTTGATGAGGATGGTTCTGACTGTGGTTCGATTTAATTCAGAGCCCTAGAAATAGCTGCATAGCCGTGTCCGGATGTACGGGGGAAATACTTGTTCCCAGCACCATAGCAGCACAGAAGGAAAACTGTAAGATGTAGGACAATCTTTTGTCCTGCTATATTTAAATTCACTTTAGTGTGAAACTTAATGACAATTAAAATATTGTAATGGCTGAACTTGGTCATTTAAATTTAAGTGCAGGAATATTTAATGATATTTTCCTTAAGTTCTATACGTGACCCCACTGCTGTAGTGACACTGCTGAGTCTGAGCCTTTCTAACCTTCACTGGGCTTTATGGTCTTAATTCGTATTTTGTCGAGCTAAGTGGAAGTGGCGCAGTGTACAACGGGCAGCGCCGGGTCCTCAAAGCTCCTGGGCTGGGTGGGGTTTTTCAGTCTGGCTCTCGATATGCTTAGTCTGTATTTGAAGACGCTACACCCAGAAGAAGGCAATGGTAAACCTCTCCTTTAATTCGAAAACTAGAAGAGTGTCAAATTCAACTTGACTCCAGCTCTGCTACTGTATCTGTATGTGTGTATCTTAGTCAGTCATTCTTTAGTGTTTCAGTTGACTGAAGGGAGTATCACTGAAGTAACTTACCAGGCACCCAAATGGATGATCTTCCTCCGAAACGATTCCGTAAATACGTGACGTGGGATATGGCTCCACGGAGCGGCAACACTCACCTGGGGACAGGTCAAGGTGTAAGATGAGTAACGGGGTTTGTGCAGTGTGTAGTGCAGTGTGCGAGTTTGTGACCGTGTGCAGTGTGCGAGTGCCAATGAGGGCTAATGAGAGCCGGAGCAAAGACTGTGTCCTATTTGCATGCAGATGATTTCATGGTGGGTTTGCAATGCAGCCAATAAGAGCAGCAGTAAAAAGCTAAGTTATAAAGTGGAGGAGTAGCCTGAGTCCCCACGGAGTTCAGACAAGAGGAGCAACACACGAGGAAAACGGAGGGTGGAGGTCCTTCCGGAGGAGAGGACCCCCGACGGCCATACGTGCCTGCCGACCGGTATGTACGAGTTGCAGTGCGTGCCGCATGGTCTGACAACACGCTCCGCATAGACGCGAACAGTACGAGCCCACACGCAGAGGGGTTTAGTGCCTCTTTCCTCACAGAGCGCTTTGTAGAGAAAACATCGACTCACGCAGGCCCTTGGACATGTCTCTGGGGACCAAAAGGATGTCGACTTCGGGTTGTAATTGGGGACGGTACAGCTGCGGCGCCCGTCAAGTGGCCAAACAGCAGCCTGCCTGTGCTGCCGCTCTGCTGGATTATTCATCAAAAGAGGGGAAAACAGTCTAAATTTGATGGTATTGCTCATTTATTTATTTCCGTGTCTTTCCGAAGTAGGACACTGGGACACATTGGACTCCGCTCAAGTTACTGGCATGGTTTTATGAAGATTCTCACAGCGCTGCTCTTGTAAGGCAGTTTGTTTTGTAGACGGGGGCTTCGGGAAATGTGCCCCAGCACTAATGCAGCTATCGCTCAGCTGCTCCGACAGCAGTTCCCAGCCATCACAGGCGCTGCACCTCCGGCTTTGTATCAGCAGCAACAGGCCTCTTTTCTCTCTGACTCGTGTGTGTTGAGGAATCAGCACAGTGTATGCACTTGTAGTATAGGAAAGCAGTGTGTGTCTCATATATATCTATATCTATATACCCTATATCTCTATATATGTAGATACATATGTATACATACACACTCACTGGCCACTTTATTAGGCACACCTGTTCAACTGCTCCTGAACGCAAATATCTAATCAGTCAATCGCATGGCAGCATCTCAATGCATTTAGGCGTGTAGACATGGTCAAGACGATCTGCTGAAGTTCAAACTGAGCATCAGAATGGGGAAGAAAGGTGATTTAAGTGAGTTTGAATGTGGCATGGTTGTTGGTGCCAGACGGGCTGGTCTGAGGATTTCAGAAACTGCTGATCTACTGGGATTTTCATGCACAACCATCTCTAGGGTTTACAGAGAATAGAAAGAAAAAGAGAAAATATCCAGTGAGCGGCAGTTCTGTGGGCGAAAATGCCTTGTTGATGCCAGAGGTCAGAGGAGAATGGCCAGACTGGTTTGAGCTGATAGAAAGGCAACAGTAACTGAAATACCCACTCGTTACAACCGAGGTATGCAGAAGAGCATCTCTGAACGCACAACATGTCAAACCTTGAAGCAGACGGGCTACAGCAGCAGAAGACCACACCGGGTGCTACTCCTGTCAGCTAAGAGCAGGAGACTGAGGCTACAATTCGCACGGGCTCACCAAAATTGGACAAGAGAAGATTGGAAAAACGTTGCCTGGTCTGATGAGTCTCGATTTCTGCTGTGACATTCAGATGGTAGGGTCAGAATTTGGCGTAAACAACACGAAAGCATGGATCCATCCTGTCTTGTATCAACAGTTCAGGCTGGTGGTGGTGGTGGTGGTGTAATGGTGTGGGGGTATTTTCTTGGCACACTTTGGGCCTCTTAGTACCAATTGAGCATCGTTTAAACGCCACAGCCTACCTGAGTATTGTTGCTGACCATGTCCATCCCTTTATGACCACAGTGTCCCCATCTTCCGATGGCTACTTCCAGCAAGATAATGTGCCATGTCACAAAGCTCAAATCATCTCAAATTGGTTTCTTGAACATGACAATGAGTTCACTATACTCAAATGGCCTCCACAGTCACCAGATCTCAATCCAATAGAGCGCCTTTGGGATGCGGTGGAAAGAGAGATTATGGATGTGCAGCCGACAAACGTGCAGCAACTGCGTGATGCTATCATGTCAATATGGACCAAAATCTCTGAGGAATGTTTCCAGCACCTTGTTGAATCTGTGCCACAAAGAATTAAGGCAGTTCTGAAGGCAAAAGGGGGTCCAACTCAGTATAATAAAGTGGATGGTGAGTGTATATATATATATACACACACACACATTTTCAGAACCGCTTGTCCCATACAGGGTCACGGGGAACCGGAGCCTACCCGGTAACACAGGGCGGAAGGCCGGAGGGGGAGGGGACACACCCAGGACGGGACGCCAGTCCGTCATAAGGCACCCCAAGCGGGACTCGAACCCCAGACCCACCGGAGAGCAGGACTGCGGTCCAACCCACTGCGCCACCGCACCCCATATATATATATATATATATGGGAAAGGAGATGTCTGAGTATGATGAAAGTCTGGAAAATCAAAAGCATAATTTAAACATATTTTTTTTCACTGTGGTATTGTATACTCTACTATATACTGCAATCACACTTTTATAACGTGCTTAATAAAATGAATTAGTACTGTAGTTGAAACATACATAAAAATTTTACCTTACATATATTTATTTAGCAGATGCTTTTCCCCAAAGTGATTTCCAATGAACTCTATGTAATGTTATCAGCCCACACACCTTATTCACCAAGGTGACTTACACTGCTAGATACACTACCTACAATGGGTCACTCACCCATACATCAGTAGAACACACACACACACACACACACACACACACACACACACACTCTCTGTCACTCACACACTCTGGGTGAACCTGAACAACATGTCTTTAGACTGTGAGAGGAAACCAGAGCACCCAGAGGAAACCCACCCAGACACAGGGAGAACATGCAAACTCCACACAGAGTGAGCAGGGATCAAACCCGTGTCCTTTCGCGCCACCAAGGTGCTGTGAGACAGCAGTGCTACTTGCTGTGCCACTGTGCATATCTGTGCATACATACATGCATACTGTGCATATCATAGATACATATATGAACGTATACATACAATTTTAATAAATTAAATACAGTATTGTAATTATAACAAAATATAAAATGCTTGACTTGTTTAAATTTTGCCATGGGCAGGAGGGTGGGACACAGCTCAGTTACAATAATAAGTGGTCTAGCTGGCACTTCAAGTTTCAAGTTTATTTATTGTCATAGATACAAGTACCATGTACATGTATCATGAAAATCTTCCTGAATGCTTCTCCACAGACTATGGACAAAGACAATAGAAACACTGCACAAACAAAACAATGACAATGACATTGAGTAGTGCAACAGCAATAACAATAAATAATGGTAACAGTAGTAACAATAATGCCAGCTGACAGTCAGAGAACTCAGAACAAGAGAATGAGAATGAGAATGCTTAAAGTGGCAGTGGCAGTGTAATGTACCAGTGTGCTTGGGTGGAGCAGTCCAACTTGAAGGAGCAGTCAAACTCTAGTTACTAAAGGTGGCACATTGGTTAGTGTTGTATACTTCTGTGTCTTCGTGAGACTAACAATAGGGATGGTTGGATGGTTCTTCTTTTGAGACACTATCAAAATTGTTTAAAACATTTTGTTATGCACTGATGAAGTTATTTTCTCTAAAAAAGCCAGAAGTGTATTAAAAATGTATATTTTTTATGCTCAAAATAGTTTTTTTTTTCCAGTATTTATGATTTTTCAATTTTCTTCTGGAATGTATTTGGCTCAGGGGCCGGGTCGCGGGGGCAGCAGTCCGAGCAGAGTACTCCAGACCTCCCTCTCCCCGCACACCTCCTCCAGTTCCTCTGGGGGAACCCCAAGGCGTTCCCAGGCCAGCCGGGAGACATAGTCTCTCCAACGTGTCCTGGGTCTGCCCCGAGGCCTCCTCCCAGTGGGACAAGCCCGGAGCACCTCCCCAGGGAGGCGTCCAGGAGGCATCCGGAACAGATGCCCGAGCCACCTCAACTGGCTCCTCTCGATGCGGAGGAGCAGCGGCTCTACTCCGAGCTCCTCCCGGGTGACTGAGCTCCTCACCCTATCCCTAAGGGTGCGCCCAGCCACTCTGCGAAGGAAACTCATTTCTGCCGCTTGTATCCGCGATCTCATTCTTTCGGTCATGATCCAGAGTTCATGACCATAGGTGAGGGTAGGAACGTAGATCGACCGGTAAATTGAGAGCTTCGCCTTACGACTCAGCTCCCTCTTCACCACAACAGACCGGTACAATGACCGCATTACTGCAGACGCCGCACCGATCCGTCTGTCGACCTGCCGCTCCATTTTTCCCTCACTCGTGAACAAGACCCCAAGATACTTAAACTCCTCCACTTGAGGGAGCAACTCCCCCCTAACCCGGAGGGAGCAATCCACCTTTTTCCGACTGAGAACCATGGCCTCGGATTTGGAGGTGCTGATTCTCATCCCCGCCGCTTCGCACTCGGCTGCAAACCTCCCCAGTGCACGCTGCAAGTCTTGACTTGATGAAGCCAACAGGACCACATCGTCCGCAAAAAGCAGAGACGAGATCTCGCGGCCACCAAAACAGACACCCTCCGTTCCCTGACTGCGCCTAGAAATTCTGTCCATAAAAATAATTAACAGAATCGGTGACAAAGGGCAGCCCTGGCGGAGTCCAACATGCACCGGGAACAGGTCTGACTTACTGCCGGCAATGCGAACCAAGCTCCTGCTCCGGTCATACAGGGAACGAACAGCCCGTAGCAACGAGCCCCGAACCCCATAATCCCGAAGCACCCCCCACAGGATGCCACGAGGGACACGGTCGAATGCCTTCTCCAGGTCCACAAAACACATATGGACTGGTTGGGCAAACTCCCACGAACCCTCCAACACCCTAGTGAGGGTATAGAGCTGGTCCAGTGTTCCACGGCCAGGGCGAAAACCGCATTGCTCCTCCTGAATCCGAGGTTCGACTATCGGTCGGATTCTCCTTTCCAGTACCCTGGCATAGACTTTCCCAGGGAGGCTAAGGAGTGTGATCCCCCTGTAGTTGGAACACAATCTCCGGTCCCCCTTCTTAAAAAGAGGGACCACCACCCCGGTCTGCCAGTCCAGAGGCACCGTTCCCGAACTCCACGCGATGCTGCAGAGGCGTGTCAGCCAAGACAGCCCCACAACATCCAGAGACTTGAGAAACTCGGGGCGGATCTCATCCACCCCCGGAGCCTTGCCACCGAGGAGTTTTTTGACTACCTCAGCAACTTCAGCCAGGGTAATGGACGAGTCCCCCTCCGAGTCCCCAGCCTCAGCTTCCTCTACGGAAGGCGTGTCGGAGGGATTGAGGAGATCCTCAAAGTACTCCTTCCACCGCCCGAGAACATCCTCAGCTGAGGTCAGCAGCGCACCACTTCCACTGTAAACAGTGTTCGTGGAACACCGCTTCCCCCCTCTGAGTCGCCGGACGGTTTGCCAGAATCTCTTTGAGGCCGACCGAAAGTCTTCCTCCATGGCCTCACCGAACTCCTCCCAAGCCCGAGTTTTTGCCGCGGCGACTGCCAGAGCCGCGCTCCGTTTGGCCCGTCGGTACCCGTCAGCTGCTTCAGGAGTCCCATGAGCCAGCCAGGCCCGATAGAACTCCTTCTTCAGCTTGACGGCATCCCTTACTTCCGGTGTCCACCACCGTGTTCGGGGATTGCCGCCGCGACAGGCACCGGAGACCTTATGGCCGCAGCTCCGAACAGCCGCACCGACAATGGAGGAGCGGAACATAGTCCATTCAGACTCAATGTCCCCCACCTCCCTCGGGACCTGGTTGAAGCTCTGTCGGAGGTGGGAGTTGAAGACCTCTCTGACAGGGGCCTCCGCCAAACGTTCCCAACAGACCCTCACTATGCGTTTGGGCCTGCCAGGTCTGTCCAGCTTTTTCCCCCGCCATCGAATCCAACTCACCACCAGGTGGTGATCAGTTGACAGCTCAGCCCCTCTCTTCACCCGAGTGTCCAAGACATATGGCCGAAGGTCAGAAGAAACGACTACAAAGTCGATCATCGACCTCCGACCTAGGGTGTCCTGGTGCCAAATGCACTGGTGGACACCCTTATGCATGAACATGGTGTTCGTTATGGATAAACCGCGACTAGCACAGAAATCCAATAACAACTCACCGCTTGGGTTCAGATCAGGGAGGCCGTTCCTCCCAATCACGCCCCTCCAGGTATCACTGTCGCTGCCCACGTGGGCGTTAAAGTCCCCCAGTAGAACGACAGAGTCCCCAGTGGGAGCGCTTTCCAGCACGCCCCCCAGGGACTCTAAAAAGGCCGGGTACTCTACACTGCCGCTAGGCGCATAAGCACAAACGACAGTGAGAGACCGTTCCCTGACCCGAAGGCGTAGGGAGATGACCCTCTCATTCACCGGGGTAGACTCCAACACATGGCGGCTGAACTGGGGGGCTATTAATAAGCCCACACCAGCCCGCCGCCTCTCACCTTGGGCAACGCCAGAATAGTGGAGAGTCCACCCTTGATCGAGTAGAGTGGTTCCGGAACCCAAGCTGTGAGTGGAAGTGAGCCCGACTATATCTAGACGGTATCTCTCAACTTCCCGCACCAGCTCAGGCTCCTTCCCCGCCAGTGAGGTGACATTCCAAGTCCCAAAAACCAGAGTTGGCGCCCGAGGTTTGGGTCGGCCGGGCACTCGGCCCCGACCACCGCCCAAATCACAACGCACCGGCCCCTTATGGTTTCTCCGGCAGGTGGTGAGCCCACCGAAGAGCGGCTCCACGTTGTGGCTTCGGGCTGAGCCCGGCTAGGCCCCGTGGGCATAGACCTGGCCACCAGGCGCTCGCATGCGAGCCCCCCCCCCAGGCCTGGCTCCAGGGTGGGGCCCCGGTGACCCCATACCGGGCGGGGTAAACGGACGCCTTGATTTTTTTGTCATAAGGGGTTTTTGAACCGCGCTCTAAAAGCGGAGGAAGATGGATGGATGGATGTATTTGGCTCAGCCTGTAAAACCTGAAATTCGTAAAATTCAAGTCCACTAATTTAAGGAGAGATTGTATATATACTTGCAGACACTCCTTTAGAATTACTAAAAAATAAAATATTTAGTCTCCACAAGCTCCAATTCAGCACTCCCTACTGAATGAAGGCAATCCTACACTCTTTTCTCTACTGTTTTTGAGTGATCTTAACTGGCAACTCTTGGTCTCTGTCATGCAGAACAGAGGACATGGAGGAGGCTGGACTCAAGTGCAGGATCATCTAATCGGTTTCAAAGGACTGGGCTTGTTCTCTTGGTGGAGGACGGGCGAACGGCTGGCTGATCGACGAACTGAAGAGAGACGAGGTTCTCAAGTCATGGTTGGGGAAGGGCAGGCGGCCGTTGCCAAGAGATGGGAAGAGGAACACGGGAATTGCGGGGAACAGGATGTGGGGTAAGTGAACGAGGTAGATTGCAGGACGCAGAAGGGACGGTTGTATCAAGTGAGATTGGCAAGTGGGAGATGGTCGTGTGTTGTTTTTATAGCTAAGTGCTCTGACTGAAGCCAGGTGTTTAATCGGGACCGGGTGCTATTGGTTGAGGTGCGGACATGGTCGTGACAGTACCCCCCCTCACGGGCGGCTCTCACTGCCCTGCATCCCCGGAAGGGGTGCCGCCTCTGGAGGGCAGCTTGAGGCGGATGTTCCGGTTGGACAGCCACACCCTTTGTCCTGGTTGGAAGATCAGAGTGTGGCTATGTCCGTCAGCCTGTTGTTTGTAGTGGTGGATGCTCTGCTGCAAGTGATCCTGAATCGCAGGCTAAGTCTCCTTACTATTCTGGAACCAGGAATCAATGGCTGGGACATCAGAGGAACCAGGGTGCCATGAGAACAGGGGAGGTTGATACCAGAAGAGACAGTGAAACAGAGAGAGACCTGTGGAGAAGTGTGAAAGAGAGTTATGCGCATATTTGACCCATGTCAGGAACCGTGCCCATTGGTCCTGGTCCTGGTCCTGGCTGCAGTAGCTACAGAGGAAGTGACTGAGGTCTTGATTTAGCTGTTCCACTTGTCCGTTGTCCTGAGGGTGGTACCTGGAGGTGAGGCTGACGGAGACACCGAGTTTCTGCATAAATGCCTTACATACCCTGGACACAAATCACGGCCCCCGATCAGACACGATATCCTCTGAAAACTCAAAGATGTGGAACACGTTCTGAAATAGCTGTTCACCAGTGCCTAGAACAGTGGGGAGTTGGGGCAATGGGATTGGTGGACAGACCTTGGAAAACCTGTCCAAGACCACCAGGAACAAGGTGTTACAGGCAGAGGGAGGTAAGTTTGTCAGGAAATTCACTGCTATGTGGGACCAGGGCTGGAATGGCACTGGAAGTGGTTCCAACAACTGCACGAGCTTTTGGTTTGGGGTTTTTGCCTGTCCACAGATCCCACACGCCTTCACATTTCTGTATATGATCGCAAAGAGAAGGCCGCAGTAGCTCTTTTCAAGCAGGGAGAGAGTCCGTCGATTCCCTAGGTGGCAGGCTGTTGGGGCATTGTGTAGCCAGTGGAGCATCTGGGATCACATCCTTGCTGGGATGTATTTCTTGCCCTCGGGGGTGTCTGCTGGACCTGGGTCCTCTGCTTGGACCCTCTGGAGATCCTGCATGAAATGCCACCGCACAGGTGCCACAAAGCACAAGCTTGGAGAGATGGTGTAGCACACCGAGGTGGTGATGAAAAGGGGCGGAGCCCGAGGTCAGACACCCACAACTGGGAATAATTGCCGGCTCTGTTTCTTCCCCCGGGTCCGCCAGTGAGGAGAGAGAGAAAGGAGAGAGAAGGAAGAGAGGCACAGACGCTTGCCTGAACAACGACCCCAAATCTTGTGCACGAACCCGCCCTCGATCTCGAGCCCCAGGACGACGCGGCAGTTCCCGGAGCTAAAGTATTCCAGATTCCGGTGGTCTGTAAGGACCAAGAGTGGGTAAGCGGCCCCCTCCAACCAGTGCCTGCATTCATCCAATGCCAGTAATGGCCAGCAACTCCTTGATGAAGCCCAGGAAGGCCACACGCTTTTGGTGAAAGAGGCATTTTTCACCCTTGACAACGAGGCCATTCTCTACATTTACATTTACACTTATTCATTTAGCAGACACTTTTCTCCAAAGTGATGTACATCTCATGGAAAATACAATGTGTTCATTACATTAGGAGAAAGAGAGACATAGTTGCAGATGGATGATTCTTAAGTACACTTAGTTTCTTTCCACCATATGCGCCAACGTTCGTGATGACCAGTAGCTGCATAAAACTCAGAATATTGACGATTTCTGATCACTTTCCTAGTATATAGATATATATATTTTTTTGGGATACACAAACATTTACGTACATTACAGGCGTAGTTGCGATTTATCTGGGCTTGATCGTAAAGTTATGGTGTATGAGCATTTATACCTCACATGAACTTAAGAGATGATGGGCAAAGTGAGTCTGGAAGAGATGAGTTTCCAAACCCTTTTTAAATGTGGAAAGTCTCAGCGGTTCTGAGTTGGGGGGGAGATCGTTCCAGCACAATGGAGCCAGAACCGAGAACCTCCGTGCTTTACCTTTTGTACGTGGGGCCACCAAGTGGGCAGATGTGGAACAGTGTAGTGGTCTGGTTGGGGTGTAGCGGTTGATCAAGTCTTGGAGAGCGCAGACAGGACGGTTGTCTTGAATAAGATTCCACACGTGGGAGGTGGTTGCTTGGTCTTTTTATGACCAAGTGCTCCGATTGAAGATGTACATTAGTGTAACATTCCGATATGGACACAGGCATGATTTATTTCCACTCTGCACATGAGTTTAAGTGCACAGAGCAAATTAGGAAACAAAGTGCAGATGTGATATGAGGAACATGGAGCAAAGTGAAGCACAGGTTCTTTTACACAAGGACCATAGTGGACCAGAAGCGGTACACCGAAATGTGCGTTAAACAGTGCTGGGACACGGGACCGGGTCAGGAGTACGGAGGACTGGCAGACAAGACAAAAATTTGGGATTGCAACAGAAACGGTGATGGGCACTCTGGAAACAGGCAAGTAAACTGGGAACCAGGATTTCTAGGTAATCGCCGACAAAAGCAGCAGATAGCTGATTTAGGACCCACAACTGTGCAGAGTTCTTCTTTGCCTTTAACAGCTTCTTCTGCAGTTTTATCATTTGGGTCAGATGTAGTGTGTTCTGCCAGGTTATTCACACCCGGACCTCTGGCGGCTATTATTATTACTGCTCAAAGCGGACACGACAGTTGGCTGGGAGGGTGAGCGCAGGTCAGGGTTGATGCACAGCAAGCTGAAGTTTTATAAAATGAGTGAATTTAAGAAAATGCAAGATATAAAAACTGTAACATTGTTTTTTGTGTATATGTGCCAGTTTCCTCTGAGTTGTTCATGAGCTGTCCATGCTCATCTCAGATCTTCAGTAATCATAATTTCCTGTCCAGGGGAAAGAATTAAGCCACTGACACACACAAAGAAATGGTGGTCTTAAGGATCTGTCTCTGAAGGGTGTGTGTAAGAGCTGCTCTTTCCACCTCCAAGCAATAACGGCAGTCCTGTCTCCAGGACACCAGAAAATTGTTGTTGTCTTCAGGGCTGGATGTTGGTGCTCTAAAGCTTAGGTCTCTCAAACTTTTCAGGAGTGCAACACTTACCGTGATTTCGCTTACCCTAGCTGACAGACATTTATATGAACGGAAGGTTCACCTGTATGAAAGTCCTGTGTTGGTAAAGGTCTTCTGGCACCTTTAAAGGGCCAAGAAAAATTCACATCAGTTTTTTATGTTTTCTTTTTAAATGGATATTACTTTGTTTTTAACATATTCAGGAGGTTTTACTCTTTTTATTTAATTTACAGTTCATTCTGAGGAGATGGTACAGCTTGGCATGGCACACAATAGAAGGTAGGAGTAATTTCCTCCTGCACCCAAAAGCTCATTCAGTGACTCGCAGGTTTTTGTGGGGGTGGGGTTCTTATGTGAAGCTTTGCTTTTTATATTGGGGCCTTGGGTTTTAATACCACTCTCTTTCCTTTATTGTCTACTTTGTGCTCCATTGAGTCATTTGTTCCTACTTGTAGTGTTTTTGACAATATGACAAACTGTATTACTGGGTTAAACCATTACTTTCTGGTAACATTTTTTGAGTTTTAACTTAAACTAATCAAATGAGATGTCAGCATAATTAAGAGTAGGGCAATTTAAACATTCTTGAACAAAAAGAAAAATAGCCTGCACATTGGTGGAATCAGAACTTAAAAGGGACTGTTTTTACTTCTTTTAACTTTAACAACACACACACACATTGACTGAAACTGCTTGTCCCAAGTGGGGTCATGGCAAACCAGAGCCCAACCTGGCAACACAGGGTGGAAGGCTAGGGGGGCAAGCAGGACTTGAATCCCAAGGAACCCCAAGCAGGACTTGAACCCCAGACCTGCCAAAAAGCAGGACCCGGTCAATCCCGCTGCACCACCACAAACCCTTAACAACATAATAAGTTCCAGTATTTTAAATAATATTTTTACATTAAAGTTTATTTATAAAGTCTATTTCAGTCCAGTACTTCTGTACAGGATATTTCAAGGGACATCTTAGTGTAAGATCACTCCTGGAAATTTTATGCATTTTTTCTTGGATTATAATACAAAATACTGTCTTACTGAAGTGGCATTAATTTAACTACTTGAAAGACAGCCAGTATGAAACTTAATTTGTCCCTCTCAGTCTACGCTATCAACTCTTTGAGTTTTTTCTTTCATGGATCTTCTTAGGCATGGCTATATGACCACCCTTGCTAGTTACTGTAACCCATTGCCTTAGAGGTGTTTTATCTATTTGTACGTACTTGGCTTATCATTGGACATTGATTATGTCCCTATGCTAATAACTTTGTTCTGTTGGCAGTAAAAAAATATATACTTATTAATTTTTTATGAAGTAGGAGGTAGCTGGTAGCATAGTGGTTATAGCTGCTGCCTTTGGACCCAAAGGGCATGGTTCAAGTCTCATCTGTAGCTATAATACCCTGGAGCAAGGTACTTACCCTGTATTGCTCCAATGAGAATCATGTAACTGTATAAAGGGGTGAGTAACTGTAAGTAGGTTAACACCCTAAGTTGCTTTGGTGTAAAGTGTCAGCCAAATCAATTAAATGAAAGTAGACTCCAAAGGTAAGATTTAACAGGTATGCAGAGGTTCTCCAATATCCCCAGGCACTTTACTACCAACAGGCAATGTGTGGAAAGTAATAGTTCCCCTGTTTCAGAGCAACTTGTGGAATACAACAAAATCAGCTGCAGGCTGCCTGAATTCCCCAGTGTAATTTGCATTGTTCATTTGCCTTTGAAACCCCATAATACATGCATACAGTTAGTTCTGTAAATAGCTGTAAGCCAGTGGAGAGTTGAGTATTTTGCATCAACATGTTCTCTCTTACTAGTGCTTTTTAATACCACCTTTTTTGAATAAACTGCAGTTAATTGCATATCTTGAGTAGAAAGAGTTACAGTCTAGATGCCCCAACAGGGGTTTGACAACCTTGCCTGATGGCAGGTGAGAGCCAGGCAGCAGACTCCAAGCTGAAATGGAAGCACACCGAGATTCTCCTGTTGTCACGCCCCCGGAATCAAGCCGAGCGACCGCACCTGCGGCTTGTTTACCCGGTCAGGTATAAAGGAAGCTCCGTGACCACACAGAGGTGCGGATTCTTGCAAACACCTCCCTTCATGGAATTTCAGTATCAGCGTTTTCTCCTTGCCTTAGTCCTTGCTTCGTGTTCTGATCTCCTGGCTTCTGACCCTTGAGTGTTCGCCCGGCTATTGAGACTTGTTTCGCCCACGTACCGATGTCTGCACCTCGAACGACCTTCACCTGTCCCTGACCATGGTTTTCGTCTGTCCCAGCGTTCCCCTCCTGAAATAAAGCTGACCCGGACTTGGGTCCGTTACCTTAACTCCTGTCCTCAGCCTGGTGCCCTGACACCTGTGGCCTTTTTTCTGGCCTTAATCCTTCTGAACTACTGATCTAAATACTAGTGTTTCATCTTGCCATCCCAGTTCTTTACCTCAGCTTTAAGACTAAAGGTTAATAAAACTTCTCCTTCAGATTCTGCATTTTGAAAAAACAAAACCTCTGTTTTACAGTACCTCAGCTAAGTATATTTTGAAATTGTTTATTATGACTGAGGCATTCAGTATCTCCAAGTGATCACTAAAGGTTAGCACAGCGACATTCCCTCCAGTTCGCCAGACAAAATACAACACACCTGTGTTCCATTGCACAGGTCTGTATAAGAGAAAAGTTAAACCACAAAGGGTGCGGAATCTCATTGATTATACATTGTGCTTTGCCTAGTTTCTAGTTTCTTGCCCTCCAGATCAAGACCGTCACTTTTCCAAACAGGACCACCTCTCTTCGGATCACGACCAGGATCAAGGCTTAGACCACACCTCCCACGATGACCCTTACCTTATTTGTGCGCCCATCCTGTGTCTTACTCTCTAAAGATCCATCCCTTGTCTTCCCTTTCCTGCGCTCTCATAAAAAGTGACAGCAGCCTGGTGTGTGTCGGCTCCGTCTTATATTTGCAACTATGCTCTTCTGTTCCCAACACAACCCACTAGAGAACATGACAAAAATTCCGCCAGCAAAATGAACTTATTGGAGTTAATAGTACTAAAAGAAAGAATAACTGGAAACAGAAAACATCCAGCAGCCCACCACGAAAAGCTTCAGGAATTCACCAGCTACCTGATGTTGGTACAGCAGGTCCTGCACAGCACTCATTGCAGAATGGCTTTGTAGACTGGTACTCCAATTTCCACTGCACAGCGAAAGGAAAACTACCTAGAACAGAAGGGGAGGTCTTAACCATGAAGGAGAGGCAACAATGTTTTTGTGAAGGATTGTGCTTTTATTGCGGATCCCCAGATCTCGTAAGAGCTGCATGACCTGTACGCCCACCTAGGAACCTGGCCGCTGCACCCCTAGTGGTGAGTGGTGTAACTATCCGTGCCTCTCAATTTCTTTCATCCCAAAATTCTCGTGGTAGTGGAAATAGGGGCCCCGGTGGATTTTGGAGCTGCAGGGAATTTAATAGATATTGCCACTACACAGACATGGGGAACAATGGAGCAGAATTTGCAAGTTTGAACCTATTGGCAGCAAAACAGCAGACCGGTGGATGGGACTCATTCTCGTGCAGGTAGATTTATGTCATGATCCTGTAATTTTAGGCCACCCCTGGTTGGTTACCTATGAACCCATATTGTCTTAGAGCACTGAATTAATTTCCTGGGGAAGACAATGTTCCCACACCTGGCTTGCAAATCCCTGTGGAGCCTATAGAAAGTTCAAATGCAGATTCCCCTTTGCATCTGCTCACAGAGTACAGAGGAATCTCATCAGCGTTTAACAAGGAGCAGGCTTTAGAACTCCTTCAGCATAAGTCTTGGGATTGCGCAGTTGACCTACTTCCAGGTGCTATGTCGCCTAGAGAAAGAAAATATCCACTTTCTAGACCAGAACAAGAAGCTATCGAGGTTTACTGTACATCACAGAAGCATTGATATTAGGGATAATTAGACCATCCATTTCCCCCAGCCTCAGCAGATTACTTTTTTATGGAAAGGAAAAATAGAGGGCTATGACCTTAAAACAGTTACCAGGGGTTAAATGCTATTACTCTAAAATATCCTAAGTATTTATTTATTTTTTTTTCTGAACCGCTCGTCCCATACGGGGTTGCGGAGCCTACCCGGTAACACAGGGCGTAAGGCCGGAGGGGGAGGGGACACACCCAGGACGGGACGCCAGTCCGCCGCAAGGCACCCCAAGCGGGACTCGAACCCCAGACCCACCGGAAAGCAGGACCCGGTCCACCCCACTGCGCCACCGCGCCCCCTATCCTAAATATATTATACATAAATCTTTTATCCCTTTCCATTGTTAAGTTCTGCCATGAAACAGGTTACTGGTTGAGGAATTTTTGCAAAACTAGATCTCAGGAGTGCTTATAACTTAGTTCAAGTCAAGGAAGGGGATGAATAGAAGACAACATTTAGCACCACCCTAGGCCACTATGAGTACCTGGTTATGCCCTTCGGTCTGGTGAATGCACCTTTTGTGTTCTAGGCTTTTGTAAATGAAGTACTTAGGGACGTGATCATTTTTTTAAAAGTACATCTAGATAACATTTTGGTATACTTTCATTCTTATAGAAACATATACAACACATGAGGGAGGTGTTGCAGAGACTGTTGGACAACAGGTTACATGTCAAAGAGGAGAAGTACCAATTTCATAAGGAAGCACTGGAGTTCTTAGACTTCCTTCTAGGTCCCTATGGGGTGAAGATGAACCCTAAGAAGGTATTCATGATTGTTTCTTGGCCACAGCTGAAAACCGTTAAAGATATGCAGTAGGTTTTAGGCTTTGCTAGCTTTTATAGTTGTTTCATGGAGGGATTCAATACTACACACACACTGACTGAAACCACTTGTCCCAGCGAGCCAGAGCCTAATCCAGCAACACAGGGCATGGGGCTGGAGGGGGAGGGGACACACCCAGGACAGGGCATCACTCCATTACAAGGCACCCCACGCAGGACTCAAACCCCAGACCCACCAGACAGCGGGACCCAACAAAACCCGCTGCAGCACGGTGCCCCTGTGCCCCCGGATTCAGTACTATTGCTGTGCAATTGTATGGGTTGATTCATGGCTCTCCTCAGCACTTGAACTAGAACCCCAAAGACCTAAATGCCTTTGAAGAATTGAAAAGGCATTTTAGTATAGCACCTATTTTAAAACATCCAAATCCCAATTTAGAGTTGGTTGTGAAGGTTGATGCATTAGATTTTGGAGTGAGGACAGTGCTGTCACAAAGGCAGGGGTACCCCCCAAGACTATACTCTTGTGTCATGAAGAATAGAGGACTTGTAGGAGGCTGGACCCAAGTACAGAATAGTTTATTCAGAACGAATTGCTTAGATTTTGGGTCAGCACGGTGGCACAGCGAGTAGCGCTGCTGTCTCACAGTGCCTGGGTGGTGTGAGAGAACATGGGTTTGATCCTTGCTCTGTCTGTGTGGAGTTTGCATGTTCTCCCCATGTCTGTGTGGGTTTCCTCGCACAGTCCAAAGACATGCTGTTCAGGTTCTCCCACAGTGTGTGAGTGTCACAGAGTGAGTGTGTTTCACTGATGCATGGATGTGTAACCCCTTGTAAGTAGTGTATTTATCAGTGTAGTCACCTTGGCGAATAAGGTGTGGGCTAGTAACACTACATAGTATCTGTTGTAAGTTGCTTCGGACAAAAGTGTCTGCTAAGTGAATAAATGTAAATGTAGATTTGTTAGGGGGTGCGGTGGCGCAGTGGGTTTGACCAGGTCCTGCTCTCCGGTGGGTCTGGGGTTTGAGTCCCACTAGGGGTGCCTTGCGACAGACTGGTGTCCTGTCCTGGGTGTGTCCCCTCCCCCTCCAGCCTTACGCCCTGTGTTGACAGGTTAGGCTCTGGCTCCCTGCGACCCTGACTGGGACAAGCGGTTCAGAAAATGTGTGTGTGTGTGTGTGTGTGTGTGTGTGTGTATGTGTGTGTGTGTGTGTAGATTTGTTCTTGTGGTTGGGGATGGGTGAATAGATAGTCAGTCAGTGAACTGGACAGAAGCAAGGATCAGAAATTGTGGTTGTGGGAAAAAGCAGGTGGTCATTACTAAAGAGACATGGAGCTGGACTGGGGAATGATGAGGAAGAGGACATGGGAATGGCAAGGCGAGGTAGGATGGATAGCGCAGATGGGACGGTTGTCTCAAATGAAATTCTACAACTGGGAAGAGGCTGAAAAGTGTCTTTTATAGATGAGTGCTCTGACTTAAGCAAGGTGCTTTGTAGCCAGGTGCTGCTGGTTGAGGGAATGGTCGTGACATCTTGTGTGTGATGTACATAATGGGGAATTCTTGGCTATTAAGCTAGCTTTGGAGGAATGGAGACATTGATTAGAGGGTGCCACTCACCCTTTACTAGTATTAATGGACCACCAAAATCTAAAATATTTAAAAAAGTAAAGAGGTTAAATTCTTGACAAACCAGATGGGCTTTATTTTTTTACACATTTTAGTTTTTGCTGTTATGCATCGCCCCGGATCCAAAAATAGCAAAGCAGATGCTTTTTCTTGGCTTTATGAAGTATCTACAAGACAAAAACCCACAGACACCATCCTTCCTACCACACAGTTTGTTGCACCAATCAGATAAGCCTTCCTGGACAAGGTCCAAGCCAACCAAGCAGAAGAACCAGCATCTTCTGAGCAACCCCTGGACAAAGAATATTTACCTTTCACAGTTTACATGCAATGTCGGCTCCACCTCTGCCCTTGAGTTCCCACAGTGACCTATGAGAAAACATGACATTGTTGAACTGTTGACTCTGAGCATGTGCAAATTTGAACCATGGAAATCCATTTACTATTAATAAACTGGAAGTGTAAAAACAGAAGCTGTGAAGGAAAGTTTACTTACTTGCTTAGGTTTTCGATTATAAACGGAAATAAATCATTCTTGAATACTTATGCAAAAATTGACGCAACCTTTATTACATAATCCTACTGTATTCTTAAAATTCTTCAATAAAACACAATGGTTAACTCTTAAAAACAGTCCTCAGATGAAAAGGAATGACTGTGCTAAGATATCCAGCACCTAGCAGCAAGTCATTCACTCTTTTGATTAATGCAGTTTCTGTGCTGTGAGAGCAAAAGCCAGGCTGAAATTTCTCAAGGATATTATGATTATCTCTAAAGAATTTATTAACTTGATAATGGACTGCTTTCACAAGAGCAGGCCAAGAAAAAGAAGAGTGGGCCTATGTTGGTTTTTCCCATCCTAGGGCTTAACTGCACTGACTTCCAAAGCTGCTGGAAAATGCACATAAAATACAATGGATACGGGTACAAACACACACACAATGTCTACAACCGCTTGTCCCGAGCAGGGTCATGTCAAACCGGTGCTTAACCCAGCAACACAGGCTGCAGGGCTGGAGGGACACACCCAGGACGGCACCCAAAGCAGGACTTGAACTCTAGACCCATCACACAGTGGGCCCTGGTCAAACCCGCTGCACCAGTGCACCCCCCCAGCAATGGGTACAGTACTGAAAATCTTTTAAAAGCATCAGTTAATTCATTAATCCACAAAAACAGCGCCACTGTTTGTTAACCCAATTTTAG
The DNA here is from genome assembly GCF_900964775.1 of Scleropages formosus. Taxonomy (NCBI): domain Eukaryota; kingdom Metazoa; phylum Chordata; class Actinopteri; order Osteoglossiformes; family Osteoglossidae; genus Scleropages; species Scleropages formosus. Next base: position 42,770,624 of record NC_041807.1, on the reverse strand, counting down.
CTCCACAGCAAAAAGGGTTTGGAGAAGAAGGCCTAAGCCAGGTTGCAGGCATGGTCAAAGGGCAGAGCCAGAGGGCATGGTCAGGCAGTCTACCAAATTTCCCCAAACACCACTACCCATCATAGTGGCTGTCTGTGTGAGTGCAAAGGACAAGGCTTTTCCTCTTCTTTCCTTCCACGTTACTTCTTCATTAACTGGACTTCAGTGAGTTCTTGGCTGGTCTTGATCTGACATCTCTTTATTAATTCTCTTCTATAGTTCCCTTATGAATGAACTGCACTGTGCATGTGCTGTCTCTGATTAAAGTGTAAAATTAATGGGCTCCTTTAATTAATGTTTGGCAATTCTGACCCATGGTATGCATATGATTTTTTTATCAGGAAGGCTACTGTGCCAATTAAACATTAAACATCCATATAGCTTGAGTTTCAGCTGAAAGAGTTGAAAAGCAAGATCATTATGTATTTGAAAAGGGAGCCCCTGAGTCAGTGCAAATACACAGAGCACACAGATTTTGTTGGGCGTTCTTTTATACTGAGAGTAAACATCTCAACAGCTTTCTCAGTATGTGCTGCTAATCAACTAATTGAAAAATTCTCTGCAGACAGGGTTTAAAAACCTACACTTTGACACAAATGAATATGAAATTACTGATTAATATCACCTTCTTGGGAGGGGCATGGTGGTGCAGCAGGCTTGACTGGGGCTTGCTCTGCAGTGGGTCTGGGGTTCAAGTCCTGCTTGAGGTCCCCTGCGTTGCTGCTGGGTCAGGCTCCAGCTTGCTGTGAGCCTGATTGGGACAAGCAGTTGCACACATTGTGTGTGTATAGTCTTCTTCATATCCACCTTGACATGTGTGCAGCATTTTAAACCGTTTCCAATGGTTTAAAGTCTGTTTTAACCTCACGGATGGGAAGCAGGAGAAGATGTACAAGTGGGTATGACAATAATTGATCAATCGATCAGCAGTCAAGCAAAATTGCAATCAGTTAGTCAAGAAATCACAGAGCATGTTACTGAGTGAATTGTGGACCCAGTGAGATAATGAGTCTCACTGCGGTCTCAGCTCAGGTCTCCAGCTGTCTGTGAGATTTGGCAGGTTCCCATTGCAGCTGCAGACAGGGCCTTCAGCGGTGCCCTTGAGGTGCTGGAAATGTAACTGAAGAGTGGCAGAACGCCAGTTACACCCCTTTCTCAGGAGCCTGTGCTGCGCTCCAGGAGGGCACCATCCTGCTCTCTCTGCCATTCCTGGAGCCGGTCTTGAGGACATTCCTATTTGCTGTGGCTCTGCCCCTTGTCCTCGTTGTGCCACTGCACAGAGAGGACTGCACACGCTTTGGTTCGCTTACCCAGGTCCACCGGTGCTCTCATGCTCATAGATGTGACGGATGACTGCAGATCTTATATGTCATATAAATTATGTATAAAACTCAGGAAGATGAAAGATGCACCAGTGATAGATTCTGCCTACTAGAATCCTCTCTGTGCATCTGAGACTTAGGGGAGGATCTTGATTTTATGCCTGTCTGTAAGTGAGTTGTTAAGTCCGTTGAAATGACTGCTTGAGGGTTCGCAGAAGAGCAAGTGTTTGCCCACCACCTCTCATTCCACATGCATTCCTATGAGGCCCTGGGAATTTAGTGACATCGCACCAATCCCTGTGAACCATGTGAGCTTTTAGTGGTGTCCCCTGAATAAAAGTGGAACACAGTCCTCTCATTATACCATCCTGGTAGAGGCTAAACCAGCAAATGCTGCACTCTATGGTTGTATCTCCATTCCCGAGGCTGAAAGTCAAAGTCAACTTTATTGTCATTCTGCCTATAGGCGAGTTACACATACAGGGAAACGGACACGCACGCACGCACACACACACACACACACACACACACACACACACATACACACTGTCTGAAAGCGCTTGTCCTGAGCAGGGTTGCAAGATGCATAGTAAATGGTAAATAATCCAGTCACGTTGGAGTCGGTAAGCGTAGTAATAACAGTAATAGTACAGCAATGGGGCAATGCCTGTATTTCCCCATGGGTTGAGGATTATTTGGTGAGAAATCTGTGTATATGGACTGGGTGTGACCAGATGCAGTGAAAGAAGCTGGAAGGTGCAATGCTGTTATGTGTGAAGCGGTGGTTAAGCGGTGGTCTGGGCTCAGCCTCAGTGGCTCCCTCATCACTGTTTTCCATCTTTTTGGCAGTTAAAACCTGCAAGGGTAGCACATGCTTCACCTTTGACCTCTAAGTTTCTTCTGCGTGTCCCCACCACTTCCATCTCACTGCATGAAAAGTGTCAGAATTATCAAGCATCTTTATGACACGGGCTTATTTCAATGCTATTATAGTGCAAAATTGGTGTATGCAGGTATTCATACACATTATTCTCACTGTGCTGCATAGGTATGTCTGCATTTGTCTGTGCTTGTAAGTGCACAGCGGGGGCATTCAAGCATCCGTTTATCATTCTTGGAAAGCGGATTCCTGCACCCTGTTTCTACAGTGGATTCATGTAAAGGATTATTTTACCAGCCAGTGTGCTGTAACTGTTATTGCTCTTATGACACTGGAATATTAAACACTGAAGTAAGGTTGGCCTCTGGCTGTTGTGAAAAGGAAAGAAAAGGTGGAAGGGGAATCTAGGAGTGTGATGAGTGCCTGTAAGTTTGAAGAGTGTTCTTGAAGTGTGACAAGTGTTTAGGAGTGTGATGAGAGTCTAGGAGTGTGACTACTGTCTGTATTTGCATTCATTTATTTAGCAGACGCTTTTCTCCGAAGCGTGTGAAGAGTCTAGGAGTGTGGCCAGTGCCTAAGAGAGTGAGATTAACAACAGAAGCTCAGCTTTTTGGAGATATGCAGTTGGTCACTCGATGCATTTCATTATTTTGACACATTCAAAAATACCATTTAAAACAATTTAATGGTGACTGATGCAGTGATCCAGTGTGGCACTGGCCTAGCCAGACTCTGATAAGTGAAGAGTTAATGTTTTTTTCCATGGCTTTTCTGTCATTGTCGCCTCTTCTCCTTGGCAAAGAGCCTCAGCTAAGCTGCCAAAGACTCAGCATTGTCATTTCTATCTGGTGTGATGTATGCAGTGTGTCATTGAGACTTTGCTGAGCTGCTCCTTCAGCCCATGACCCCTGATCTCCTCAGGGTTTTAGCTGTCCCTCCTTCCCCGGTGGCAAATGCCATCCAAAAAGGTCAAACGCTATTCTGTGCTTTGTGACCATTATGGCAGAGGAGCTACTTAAATGTGAACAAATGGCTTTGTATTTTTACATTTTACATTTTACATTTTACTGGTACTATTAAATAATTACTGGACATATTATTGGACCACACGTAAGTCCTCTGTATGTTTACATTTATTCACTCGTCAGACACTGTTCTCCAAAGAAATGTGCAATACAGAGTCAATAAACGAATATTCCACAACAGACAAGGAGCTTTGCACACAGACGTAGGATTATGGACACACAGCTTGTGTGTCTGATACCACCATGTTACTGGTTCGGAAGAGGTGAGTTTTAAGACCCTTTTTAAATTTGGACAGAGATTCAGCAGTTCTGAGTTGGAGGTCATTCCACCACATCAGAACCAGAACCGAGAACCTTTGTGCTTTTGCTTTTGGATCTTTTGTGCATGGGACCACCAAGCGGGCAGAGGTGAAGGAGCGTAGTGGTCTGGTTGGGGTGTAGCAGATGATCAAGTCTTGTAGATATCTGAGGGCAGTTCCATTGATGTTTTTGTAGGGCATAACCAGGGTCTTGAATTCGATCTGGACAGCTATAGGAAGCCAGTGCTGAGAAACGAGTAGAGGAGATACATGGGAACGCTTCTGCAAGTCAAACACAACTCGGGCAGCAGCAGCGTTCTGTATCAGCTGTAGAGGTTTGATGGCAGTAGCTGGAAGGCCACATAGGAGAGAGTTGCAGTGTCCAGATGAGACGTCACCATGGCCTGGACAAGTAGTTGGGCAGAGTCAGTTGTGAGGTAAGGACGGATCCTGTGCATATTATGCAGGGTGTATCTGCAGGACTGGCTTGTGGCTTCAATGTGCTAAGCGAAAGATAACTTGAGTTAATCATCACTCCCAGACTCTTAGTGGAGGAGGTCTGTAAAATGAGTGAATTGTCCAGTTTGATTGAGAGTTCATGACAGAAAAACAGGCCAGCTGGGAGGTGAAGGATCTCTGTTTTGGAGAGGTTGAATTGTAGGTGGTGATCAGACATCCAGGAAGAGATGTCCAATAGGCAGACAGTCATGTGCAAGGAAATGCCTGATGCTCCCAGTGGAAATGAATGGAAGAGCTGGGTTACATTAGCATAGCAGTGGTAGTTGAATCCATGGGAGGCAATGACAGGGCCAAGGGAAGAGTTGTAGATTAAGAAGAGCAGAGGACCCAGTACCAAGCCCAGCAGGACACCGGTTGAGAGAGGCAGAGGAGAAGACTGGAAGCTCCACCAGACTACTTGATAGGATCTATCTCATAGGTAGGACTCAAACCGTATTAGTGCCGTTGCACTGATCCCAAGCTGACCAAGAGAAGAGAGTAGAATTTGGTGGTTGACAGTGTTGAATGCTGCAGACAGGTTTAGGAGGATGAGGACTGAGGAGAGGGAGGCCCCTCTAGCCAACTGGATAGCATCTAAACTTGTGAAGAGAGCAATTTTGGTGGAGTGTCCAGCTTTGAATCCAGACTGATATCCGTCAAGGAGATGGTTCCGGGTGAGGAATTTGGATAGTTGATCACAGGTCACCTGTTCCAGAGTTTTTGACAGAAAAGGGAGGAGGGAGACTGGCCTGTAGTTCTGGACTGAGACAGAATCCAGAGACTGTTTCTGTACCAGAGGTGAAATGAAGGCAGTTTTGAAGGCAGATGGGAAGCAGCCAGAAGAGAGAGAGGAGTTGATCATCTTGGAGATAAAGGTGTAGAGTTGTGAGGAGATGGTCTGTAGGAGTGTCGATGGGATCGGATCGAGCGAGCAGGTGGTGGCTCTGTGTGACAGCAGGAGGTCAGAGATTTCAGTACATTTAAAGGATAGTAACGGAGAGGACAAGGCAAGTGGAAGATAACATGCAGTCTTTTCATAAGAATATTTGTGTATCATTTTCAGAAAATCAAACTGTTGCACTAAGGCTTTTATCTGTGCTTGGTCTCCATCCTGCGAGAACAGTTTGTTTGGGCCATATGAAAGACTGTGATTTTCATATGGCATGTCATCACTGTTCCAAACACTACTCTTTGCTCTTTGATTTGCAGGAGTGAGTTTTCGTGAGATAGTTCATATTAACCACATTGCAGAATTGGAACCTGTCAACTGGTTGAGTTACAGATGCATGATAGAAAGATATAATAATCTATTCGTGTACTGCGAAATAGTATAATTAGGGGTAGTGAGGTGCCCTCTGTGTTGTCATAGGAACAGGATCAGCTGTCTCATCCTGCCTGTGACTGATAGGTGTAGCAGCTCATGAACCCATCGCAGGTTATGCTCCACCAAGCAGTGGAGTCCCTTCCGTCACAGTAAAGTACAGCACAAGGACACTAAGCTTTCCAGCTGGAGTTATTGACTTATTTTTCCTGCGCACAGCTACCGTGATCAAGGGCACTACAGCTGGAGGTGGGATTCGAACCTTGGATTGCACAACAACAGCACCAATGTCTCTGCAGTTGATCCAGAATTCTGTGGTACGAGTTATATCTGAGCAGCCTATGGCCAGATCACTCCCTTTACCCAGCAGCAGACCTGTGCTTCTCCACCTCTGTTCACTTGTGGTCCAACAAGTGTCCAAAACAGGAGGGCTTTTTGTTCTCATTTTTATCTCTAATGTGGTGGATTTTGCTCCCTGTGTCCCTCAGAGCTGCTGAATCTCTCTGAGCGTTCAGGATGGGTCTCAAAATGAGTCTTTTTAGAAACCTCTTCTCTCCTGACCTCTCTGCATCACCTCTGTGTTTCTCATCCTTTCTAAATGCTATCCCTCATTTTGAGTTTGATGAGCTTCGACAGCCTCATTTCTGTAGGGGAAGCCCCTTTTGTTATGTGTTTATTAAATGAATAAACGTAAACAGCTTCACCTACTGAATGAAGCTGTGCAGCTGGGCCGAAAGGACCAGTGGGCCTCCTATCTTTACAAGTCTCGAACACCTGTGGACCTCTGTGTGCAGATCAGACGTGGGAAAGCTGGAGAAGGTCGAGCTGGAGCACTCTGACCGCACAGGGTCTACTGTATCCCCTGGAACGTGATGGTGGCGGTACGTGAGTTTAGAGTAGAGAAGCTCAAGCAGACGCAGTCGTGGAAGCAGCAGTTTGAACGACAGGGGGCGGTAACAGGGTTCAAGGTGAAACAGTGACCTGTACTTTTTTAATGTTCTAAAGCCCTTCTTTCTTGTCCATGGTTTCTTCTGGTCTAGCAATGATGAGCTTCGCTTCAGGTTCAGCTTTACCCATGTGACAAAAAGGGAGCTGTCGTGTTTGAGCACCAGAGAACAGTGACGTCCGCTGACACACCCCACCCTTGCGTCATCCTGGCATCTTCCCCCATTTGCACATTTGGATGTTTAACAGAGCAGGAAGGAGCTTGAGGAGAAGAGAATGGCTTAGCATGCATGATGACCGACCGCATGTTCACTCCAGTGGGGACCGCGCTCCTGGGCCAGGATGGGAAGGTCTGTATCAATGTCGGCCCACAGGGAGGTTCCCCATGATCAAGCTGTTCTGTGTCCCTCTCTGTCTCTCTATATCCCCCCTCAGACATCATGGTGAAAGCTGAAGACATGGCCCCACACAGCAGCCCTCCTTCACCAACAGTGGGAACAGGGATCATGTCTGTTCAAAAGAGCCACCGGGAGCCACGTGGTCGGCATGCCTCAGCTTCCATTAGGAAGAGGCCAGGTGGGGCCTCTCCTGCTATTGTACCTTTGAAGGAAGCAATAGATGAGCTAAACTCAGTGCAAAGGGGCAGTTATGTGGTTTCCATTCTAAACACCAAGATTATACTGTATTATGCTGTGACCTTCATTATCTTTCAAGGTGGTTTAATGTGCTGAGCAAAGGCAAAACTGGCATTTTTTATACTCTAATTATGAATCACTTACTGTATTTCCTACACATTTATAAGATTGCAGGGTTTTTAACTTGTCATCAGTGCTTTTTAACAGTGCTAAAGAAATCCTAGAACTCTGAACCATCCCCCTTCTACTGTACTGCAAAGTGCACTAAAGAACTACATATTTTTTTGTTGTTTGACTGACGTTCCTTTAAGTTCCATTTATATAAAACACACAATAATAAGCAAACATGACTGCAGTGTCGCTGTCACAGATAATCTAATAATCCAGGAAAGATTAAACCAATAATCGCTGCGCCACCTGCTGCTCATGCTGGGAGGGGAGCGAGAATGAAGGGTGCACCAAATACACCATGGTCACCAGTTGTCATGGCAACTCCTGACAGGCTCCTCTCAAGGCCGGGTAGGCTGGAAGCTGATGGGAAAGGTTTTCGCATTCAAGACCTGGAGGTGAATCCCATCTGCTAAACTGGGGAAAATGATGAGTGGGATTCAGGGAGTAGTTAAAGAACTGAACTGGTTCTTTAACAGCATTCTGCTGCAGCGGAATACCTTTAAATTATGATATTTCATAATTATCCTCCGCTTCAGAATGTGGGCATTGGGGTTTGGGCACAGTGACATGACACCCTCAGCCATGCCCAGGGTGGTGTGGGAATGCAGGGGTCCTGGCCCCAGCAGGGCCCTTCAGATGAACTTCAGGTGCGTCGGCTGAACTTGCAGATCTTTCCCTCTTCTACCGGCTCGGGGAACGCAGGTCCGAGCGGCGGAGTTCCATGGACACCTTCAAGTGAGACTTGTGCAGTCCAGACAGACTGTAAGTGCAGAGGCAGCATGAGGATGGCAGTTTAGCACAGAGGGTATAATGTGGAGGAGATGGGTGAAGAACTCGTTATACACACATACACACACACCAGCAAAACAGAGCCGTTTAAAGTCAAACAACATCCACTGAGGCCTAGAATTGAACCGAATCATGAGTAAAAACAAGTTGGCGGTGGAGAAATATCTAGTCGGTATGTTGTGCTGGAAAATCAGAACTAATGACATTATAAACACAGAAAGCTTACAGATGGTGAAACGTTCCAAATTATTTAAACATTTTCTATTAAAAAAGCGGATTCGGCGAGTCCTTCCTCAGGTCCAGAGTGGAGGAGCTGAGCATTTGCACCAGCCCAAATTATATTTTAGCAGGACACTCTCTGTCCCAACCACCGTGGGGAACATAGGTTCTGGAGCCTCTCTTAGGTCTGGGAGGAGAAGGAAACCACTGCTCTCATGTTTGGGGAGCTGAGCACCTTCAGAGAGCCATTTAGGTGTGGTACTGGAGTAGCACACAGAGATGAGGTGCAAGACGAGCCCGGACATGGGCCTAATGATGTTGTTCTAACATGACTCATTTCATGTCTCCCTAAATAACTGGGAGCGCCGAGCTATAGGAAACAGAATCAATAAGGGAACATGGGCAAACCGAATTAGCCTCAGCAGTGTGCGAGTTTAGGGCTCACAGGGGCAGCAGAAACACAAGTGTTTGAGTGGGAAAACTCTCTGGTACATCATACCTTTAGCCATCTGTCCCCCGTGTCCTCCCGGTCAATATACGGTAGCTGCATATTCTGTAGAAAAGAACAGGTTCTTCTCTATCAATATTTTTCGGAAAGAATTCAGTTATAAGTGATCCATTAATTAACATGTACTTCATCAGCAGTCTGTCCTGTAGGGCAGTTACTGAAGGACCAAGGCTGAACTGACCTTTCTCTTGTCAGAAACAGACATAATTGGTCCCGTTGGGGGGTGTGATTAAGTTATCAGCTTCAGTGGACAAAATTCAAGAAATGTGGGACTGATGGGCTTAATGGGCTAGAAAATAGTAAACTGGTTGACTTCTGGAACCTTCTGGAGACAAGAAGAGGGTGCGCACTGACTTCTACTGATTCCAATTGTTTCCAATTGTCAAATATATAAACATTATCTAATTTTTTATTTTTTCATTCGCTTTTCCTTATCTGTTTAATGGAATTCCTCCTTTTTCGTTGAGCACTAGGGACCTGTATTTATCTGCTCAGCCCATAGATGGCAGTAAAGAGCACCCAAACAGGTGCGGAGTGTGGGAGCGCCTTCATTCAACTCACTTCCACGGTGTTCACCGCTACTGCTGTGTCAATGTCAACAGCAGGATGACTAAGGCTGCATGTGCTTATGGCATCAGTCTGTCAACAGTCCCATTGGATAACAGTCCGTGGAGACGACAGTATTTTTATTTTCAATTTCACTTTTAACAAGACTGGTTTCCTGTCTAAAACCCTAGAACGGATGGCCTGTGATCAACTGTCTGATTTCCTCACCCGAAACCATCTCCTTGATGGTTATCAGTCTGGTTTCAAAGTTGGTCACTCCGCTGAGACTGTCCTTCTGGTGGTATCTGATGCTCTCCAAGCTGCTAGAGCTGCCTCTCTCTCCTCGGTCTTCATCCTCCTCGATCTGTCTGCAGTGTTCGACACTGTCAGTCACCAGATTCTACTCTCTTCTCTTAACCAGCTTGGGATCTAAGGTGCAGCACTAAGATGGTTTGGGTCCTACCTCTCTGACAGATCCTATCAAGTGGTCTGGCAGAGCTCTCGTTCTTCTCCTTTGCCTTTCACAACCGGTGTTCCGCAGGGCTCAGTATTGGGTCCTCTTCTTTTCTCCATCTACACCTCCTCCCTTGGTCCAGTCATAGCCTCCCATGGATTCAAATACCACTGCTATGCTGATGATACCCAGCTCTTCCTTTCTTTTCCACCTGGTGCATCAGACATCTCCCCACTCATTGCTGCCTGCCTGTCGGACATCTCTTCATGGATGTATGATCACCACCTCCAACTCAACCTCTCCAAAACAGAGATTCTTTACCTCCGAGCTGGCCTGTCCTCTTGTCACGACCTCTCGATCAAACTGGACAACTTACTCATTTCGCCTAGCTCCTTTGCTAAGAGTCCTGGAGTTACGATTGATGGGAGTCTGTCATTTTCTCAACATATCGAAGCCACAACCCAGTTCTGCAGATACATCCTGCATAATATTCGTAGGATCCGTCCCTATCTCACTATTGACTCCGCCCAACTACTTGTCCAGGCCATGGTGACTTCCCGTCTGGACTACTGCAACTCTCTTTTGTGTGGCCTTCCTGCTACCACCATCAAACCTCTGCAGCTTCTACAGAATGTTGCTGCACGAGTTGTGTTTGATTTGCCAAAGCACTCCCATGTGTCTCCTCTACTCATTTCTCTGCACTGGCTTCCTATAGCTGCCCAAATCAAATTCAAAACCCTGGTTACTGTGTACAAGTACAAATGCATCAATAGAACTTCCCCCGGCTATTTACAGGACTTGATCAACCGGTACACCCCAGCCAGGCCCCTTCGCTCGTCTACTTCAGCTCGCTTGGTGGTCCCGCGCGCAAAAGGTAAAGCTCAGAGGTTCTCGGTTCTGGCTCCGTTGTGGTGGAATGACCTCCCCCTGTCACTCAGAACTGCGGAAACTCTGTCTACTTTCAAGAACGGTCTGAAAACTCGCCTTTTCGAGATCCACTTTGCCCAAGATCTCTAAAGCTCATTTACGGTGTAACTGTTCACACATCGTAACTCCATAAGCATCCCCAGATACAACCTTTATTCAGCTATTATCCTGGCATTGTACTTGCTCATTTGTGTATCTTATAATATTTAAATAAATAAATAATTAAATTGGTGGGAGGGTATCGGGATTTGTCTATCCTGTGTTTTATGCACCTACTTGAACGATGAACCTCGGTGCAGCAAGTGGTAGGTAACAAACTCGGTTTGCTTGAGACTTTCATGTCTGGAGCTACGTCTCTTTCTCTTAATGTAATGCATAAATTGTACTTTTGCTGAGATGTACGTCGCTTTGGACAAAAGTGTCTGCTGAATGAATAAATGTAAATGTAAATGTACCAGCACTTTTCAGTTATTAATTGTGTTCTTCTGTTAATTGATTAATATGTTACAAAAGGAGTCAGGAGCACATTTCACACCCCAGCAGTGTTTAGCTAGTCGCTGTACATTTTCTCAGCTCACACTCTTATAACACCACAGTAAGTTCCGTTTATTCTCTTACTCTTCGCCTCAAGTGGAAACTAAGCGCTGTGAACGCGCACGGAGCTGTCCAGCCCGTCGGTGCTGAACTCGGTGGGACAGGGGACACCCCCAGGGACACACTCTCCCGATTTCCCCCCCCCACCGTGTCTCCACTGCGCCCGTTCATTTACATTTCCGGAAACTGGTGAAATGAACATTACATTTTTTTAAAAAAAATTTTAGGGGAAGGTAATCAGGATTCATCTCTCCTGCGTTTTATGCACCTACTCGAGCGACCCTTTGGTGAAAAGCATCTGCTAAATGAATAAATGTAAATGTACATGTAAATAATTGCACATACAGATCTAAAATTCTATAGCAATTTGACAAAACGTATAATAAGTATTTTTTTTCTAACATTTGGGTTGTCATTATGAAATACGAATTGATGAACTGAATTTGTATGTGTGTGTGTGTGTGTGTGTGTGTGTGTGTGTGTGTGTGTGTGTGTGTGTGTGTGCGCGCGCAAGAGAGAGAGAGCGAAAGAGAGAGATCTGCCGCGAAAGGGGCACGAGGTCCCGCTATCGATAAATGATCACCACTAATCGATGCCGACAGCGGGAGCGAACCGCGTGTACAAGAATGAGAGAGGAGGAGGAAGATGAGAACAGGACGAAGAGCAGGGGGAGGAGGCTTTCTGGAAAGAGCCGCATCTCGGGCCCCACGCGCTCCGGGCGCGCGCTCCCACCCCCGTCCTCCCCATCCCGTTTATAGCGACTTGCAGAGACGCGGCGGATGCTGCGCGTGCGGCTCCAGCATCGATCCGCTCTCCGATCCGATCGCTTCCGCTCGGTCCATCATAGCGCTCGGCTTCTCCGGACCGCTGTCCCGATTCGGAGCTGCGCGGGAACGCGCTCGGCTCGCGGAACCGCTCGTGTCGCGGGTCTGCTCGGCGGGGAGCCGCACCGCGGAGCCCATGGACGGGGGGGGCGCGCTGGAGAAGCCGGAGGACGGCGGCTCGGGGTGCGAGCTGGACCCGGTCACGGGCAGCATCCCCGCCACCAAGGTGGAAATCACCGTGTCCTGCAGGTGAGTCCAGCGCGGGGGTTGAAGCGCGTGGGGGGGGGGGGAATCTCGGTACAGCGTATATTTTATTATAACCAGAGAAACAGCAAAAGAAGGGCAGTGCACGAGCCTAGCTCCACATCCCTTCTCTGTCAGAGCGCTTGCAGGAAACCTCTTATCTGAGGTCCCCCATCTCCAGTGCCCCCCCCCCCCCCCCCCCCCCCCCCCCCCGTGTGAACTGTGCTGGGGGTCCTTTCTGTGGGAAAGTAGTTAAGGTGTGAAACTGTTCACTACAGCAGCTTTCCTCACATGTTCTCTGGAGATTTTGGAAATGCTTGAGATGTTCAACATTTTGGATGTGTGGGACATGGGACACGGGACGTGCGACATGCTGGAGGTGACCGAGGTGTTGGAAGTGCTGGAGACGCTGAAGCTTGTAGAGACATGTAACATAGTGCTGTCTTTGGATCTGAAGTGTCCTAGGTTCAAATCCCACATGCTGCGGAAGTACCCTTGAGCATGGCTCTTACCATGAATGGTTCCAGTAAAAGTTACCCAGCTGTTTAAATGAGTGTAGTAGCTGATGTAGCTTAGCGTCACCTAAATGAATGCGTGTAACTGTGGAGATGTTAGACACGCTGGAGTAACTGCTGATGGATGTTCACGTTATTCGATGACGTTAAACGTGCTGGAGAACACACAGGGTGAGGAAGTTCAGATCAGCTGTCAGTGTTCTGTCCTTCTGTTGGCAAAACCCTCTTGTTCAAGAACAGTTAACCAGGGTTCGGGGCAGACAGCTCTTCCAGCAGATAACCTCTTCCTTCAGCATTCCTCAGGTGCTGGTAATGTGTGAAGTTCTGGAGCACATCTGCATCATCTTAGTCAGGTTTTTTCCCCACGTTCCATTCTGAGCCTTTTCTCTCTGTCTCGGCCATCAGAAATCACTCAAAGTGCTGTAAAGCCTGGTACCAAACACCCTCCCACTTATTAAATCCTGCTAATGTTGAAGTCACTGGGATGCCTGGAGATGGTCCTCCTCCATCATCTGGAAGGGAAATTGCTCACAGGAAGATGGAGCGTCTGTCTTCTTGACACTAATGCAGAGAGCCTCCCTAAGCCCAAGGCCCTCACATTATTGTAAGCGCAAAGCCGTAATGAAAAAATTGCCGTGACCACAGGCGTGGGGTTTAAAGAAAAGTAAATTTGCTAAAGTAAATTTCCAGCAAACTCGTGTGTCTCTGAAAGACGAACTCCAGAAGGTCCCGCCTGAACTCCGAGTCTGAGGATCCCATCCATAAAAGAGCGGTTTTGCACTGTTGCTATGGTGGGGTTTGTCACAGAGCCACAGCCAGGGCTGTGATTGTAGGCGGGCCTGGAATTATTTTGCGGGCGACACCTGACAGCCTTCGTAGGGAGACGTGGTTCTGGTCAAATCGAATACATGGCATTGTATAAACTGCTGACCCATCCAGGGTGAAGCATCTCTCACACCCTAGAGACCAAACCACCTTGATCACGCTACAAGTTATTGATGATGGATGGACAGATGGAATGATGGATGGATGCATGAGTGTGTGGAGAAAGAGATGACAGACGGTGTTTGCGTGAGAGCGGTTTCTAATGGGGTGAACTTCCTGCACTGGCTGTCGTCAAGCACAGAAGGAACCCTCACTTTGCACAACTGCTGGAAAGCGCCACTGAACTCTTGGGTGTTGTGACTCACCTGTGTGTGGGAGTTTCTGTACAAGCATTCACTGCATTCACATCTGCATGTGCACATTTGCACTGCCCCGCACCTTAAACCACCGACCTATGTTCTGTCAGCAGCAGCTCTCCCTTTTCTTTCAGCTGTTTGTCATGGAAGCAAAGAAATTAAAGCAGTTTTACCCTTGAGTCGCTGTGAAAAACTTATCAGACAGATTGGTGACATGTCGCAGATCTCTCACCCCTTCTCCAAGGATAAGCAGACCCCCTAAGCTGACCGCTTGTCCTCTACATTTGTGGACGCAGTCCTTTGCCTGAAAGCAGGGGTCTTCGATCCAAAGTGTCTCCTGATGATCTTCATGATGCCACGTCCCCACCTGCAGTCACTGAACAGTTTGCTTGTAAGACACCCAGGAGCTATTCAGCTAAAGGCCATTGAGAGTCATCTGTGCAGAAGGCTCTCTTGCTTTGGTGGGAGGCCCTCCCTGTGTGGGTGGACAGGCCTGTCCTCTGTCTCAGTACAGAAGCAGGAAAACAAAGGTCCCTGACAGGCCCTTCGGACGAACCGATGCCCCAGGTTGATGGTGTTGGACAAACAAACGGACCAGGTGGATGGGTGATAACAACACCACCCACTCCTCTCCTGGAGAGCCGAGCATCTCAGATGAATTATTAATGACTGCTGTGTGAGAAAAGTTTCCTGCTGGCTGATGCCAGCAGTGGGAACACACTCTAAATTCCAGAGGACCTGGAGGCTAATTCTCCGCTCAGGTGGACCATACACAGTTTGAGACCCATACATACCATATCTACTGTACAATTTCCTGTACCCTACCTGTATCTTCTAGCTTCTGTTCATCATTTATCTCAAATCTCTTCTATATTCTGTATGCTCTTCTGTTTCCTACGTGTATCTCCCGCACACTCTTGTGCCCTGCACATTTCTACCCTAATCCCTTCTCTACCCTACATCTGCCTGTCCTGCATACTAACGTACCTTATACTGTGCTGTACCTGACACACACACATATACATATATATATATATATATATATATATATATATATATATATATATGGGGGTGCAGTGGGTTGGACCGCAGTCCTGCTCTCCGGTGGGTCTGGGGTTCAAGTCCCGCTTGGGGTGCCTTGCGGCGGACTGGCGTCCCGTCCTGGGTGTGTCCCCTTCCCCCTCTGGCCTTCCGCCCTGTGTTGCCGGGTAGGCTCCGGTTCCCCGTGACCCCATATGGGACAAGCGATTCTGAAAATGTGTGTGTGTGTGTGTGTGTGTGTGTGTGTGTGTGTGTGTATATATATACAGTATATATGCACTACCTCACACATGTGCCTTTGCATGATTTCTGTAGCACTCAGTAATGTAAAGTTGTGTCAGAATCTGCACTATTCTATATATGGCCGCTTCCGCTCCACCCCCTAACTGCCCCTGGGATATGCTTAGAGTCTCGTCTGCTTTCCTCTGGCTACTAAACAGTAAACTACCGACCCACGCAGTGCTCGGAGGGGGGTTATCACACGCTGGAGAGGCGAGGATTAGTCTGCAGAACCCCTGTGGCTCCAGGTCTCGGGACTCTGCAGCAGCCCATCATGAAATTGACAAACTGAGCTCCATAAGAAGGCAGTTGTCTTCTGACATAACTGAAGGCTGGGCGCGTGGATGCGATGGTGCTTGCTGTGAGGAAATGATGGTGGTACGGTGGTTTTGTGTAGCTTCTGATTTTACATCTGAACACCTCCCAGGCCTGGCCCTCAACACTGTTCTCCCTCTTGTGAGTGTAAAATCGGACCAGAGTCGTTCTAGATATTTAGTAAAGCAAATTAAGCAATGCTTGCTATGCAAGGGTACAACAGCAGATCCCTTCCAGAACTTTGAACATTCACTCCGTCGATAGGATTCCTAACTCCAGCACCACTAGACTGTGTGCACCGAGATTCTAATTTATTCATGTATTTATTTATTACAGTTTCTATCTACTAGGTGCATCAGCTTCAGCTGTGGCTATGTGATATCTTTTTCAAACATCCAGCACAACTGTACCCTTGTCACTGGTTCCACCTGAGAGAGAGTAGATGAATCGCTGTGCGATGGTGTTCAGTATGAGGGAGGTTCTGTGAAGCTGACAGGAAGGAGACCTTGGTGAAGGGTTGTTTTATGTGGCCTGTGTCATGTACCTCCAATGGATTTCCAAGATGTTACCATTATGGACATTTTAGTAATTAGAGCTAATCGCACCTCCTGCTGTAGTACACTTGATGAAGGTACTTATCCAGATACAATATAAAGTATCCTGCTGAGTAAATGGCCAAATCTATTGTAAGTACATCTGTGTACAAATGTCACACTGTAAGTTGCTTTGGAGAAAATAATCAGGAAAGGGAGTAAATAATATATAACTCGATAGTCCAGGACTTGAGGACATGTGCAAGAGACAACCCTGGTTATTAAGACCCTGATTATTACCTACAAATGCATCAACAGAACTGCTGCCAGATATTTACAAGACTTGATCAACCGCTACACCCCAACCAGACCCCTGGGATCTGCTCGCTTGGTGGTGCCGTGCACGGAGGGTAAAGCATGGAGGTTCTCAGTTCTGGCTCCGTTGTGGTGGAACGACCTCCCCCTCTCACTCAGAACTGCTGAATCTCTGTTCATATTTAAGAAGGGTCTGAAAACTCACCTTTTCCAGACTCACTTTGCCCATGATCTCTCCAGCTCATGTATGGTGTAAATGTTCATGCATCATAACTTCATGATCACCCCCAGATAAGCCTTTACACAGCTACTACTCCTGTACTGTCCGTAAATGTTTGTCTACCTTTAAAAATGTAATGAATGTAATGTAATGAACACATTGCATTTCTCTGAGATGTACGTCACTTTGGAGAAAAGCGTCTGCTAAATGAGTCAATGTACATGTGATGTAAATGTGCAGGACCAATTATCTAGAGCCCTGAACCCTGTATGTGCTCCTTAGAGCAGCCATAGGGTTGTACAAGCGCTGAGGGCGTATTGGTGTCTCCAGAACTCTGCAGAACAAGGAAAGCGATCGCTGTCATCTGCTGAGATCACATGGAGATCAGTCGGTGCCAGTTACCAAGCTATGTGGCCCACGGAGCTCAGTTTGGTTCAACTGTAGTTCCACATAAACCAAACAACTTCACGCTCATGGAGCCCATTCAGTCTTTGCTGGTAAATCCCAGGTCTCACTTTCTTACTTTTTGACTAGTGACGCTACAGATGAAAATGTTACTTGGATTGGGGGGGCTCTCTAGTGAAGAAAGTATGCTTTTTCATAACAATTTCGGTGATCTTTCAGACAGGGCCAGAATTCCAAATTGATATTAAGCCTGATTTTACAATACAAGGGGTTTTCAATCAAGACTCCCTGCTGACTGTGTAATTAAGTCCAGAACTGAACCTGCTCTGTGTCTGGAGAGCCATCCCATAGAAGTATAAATAATTCAAAAATGTTCAAGAATGAGCTTTCAAAACTGTCGAGAACAAAAGCAATGAAAATAAAGAGTGGTGTGACGAGTCACTTTTTGTGTACCTCTTGTTTTCAAAAATCAAACTGTAAATGTTGCTGTTCAATGAGCTGAATGGCACAGTCTGGAAGTTTCCTCATCAAGAAATACACGTCATGTCACTCTTTAAAGCCCAGGAAAGACTTCCCAAGAGCTGCAGTCATACTGGTTTGGGAACTGGTCTGCTGAGCTACAGCGACCAGCTCACAGCAAAGAGCTGCTGATGCAAGACACTTAGCAGCTGCAGAAATTGTACTTGTTGCAGCAGCCAGTTGGTGGCACAGTGGTGAAGAAACAGCAATGTGACTGGGAACCATTTGCAAAGCCATGCACTGTATCCCTGAAGATGGTATTTACAGTTTACAGACACTTTTCTCCAAAGCAACTGACATTGTTAAACTACTTAGTTATTTACCCGTTTATACAGCTGAGCTGGGTAATTTTACTGGAGCAATGTAGGGAAAGTACCTTGCTCAACAGTACAACAGCTGGAGGTGGGATTCAAACCAGCAACCTTTGCATCCAAAGGCAATAACTCCAATGGCTACACTACCAACCGTCCCAACCTGACTTATCCCGACCTGTTATAAGTGTGTGGCTAATTTAACTACTAAAAAAATTTTACGTGGTGATGCGCATCACACCAGCAGTGCTCTGTTCCTATTGGCTGAGAGAGTTGAGTAATTCTCCATGGCAAAAAGGTGCTCCGGAAACTCAGCAGTTCTTTATTTAACTGCCACTTTTCTCCCAAACGTTTTACACCATTATTCACAAAAACGTTCTCATTCTTTTTCTGGTGTGTGAATGACACAGAGAGAGAGTGTGTTCCACTGATGTATGGATGAGTGACCCATTGCAAGTAGTGTATCTAGCAGTGTAAATCACCCTGGTGAATAAGGTGTGTGGGCTGATAACACTACATAGTATCCATTATAAGTCGCTTTGGAGAAAAGCGTCTGCAAAATAAATAAATGTAAATGTATTTACACACTTGGGCACTTTTCTGTCCAACGATGGTAACTTAATCAAGGGTACTACAGAAGGAGGTGGGATGCACAAGGTCCAAGGCAGCAGCTGTTGTCTCTAAAGCACAAAGTCTTTTCACAAGGCCTCTTTACCACTACCTGAGCAGCATTTCCAAGCCATATTAGGTAATGAACCCTTCTCAATGCCCTTTGGGTTACCTGACTGACTCTTGACTGGTGGAGCTCAAACTCGGTAACTGATTCAGTTGAACCCAGACTGATCTCTTGAACACTTGTTCACCTGGTTTCAACTCAGTTCTAGTTTGTCGAAGGCCTCCTTGGCTTGTTGCACTGAATAATTAATCTTTGATTGGAACAGGTGGAGTACTTGAGGACAAACTCAGGTGTTGAATCACCATTGTAGGTTACTGGAGTCCTTCTTGGTCTGTTTTGCTGAATATCTCACTATGGGTTGGGAGACACTGCTTCTCCTTGTTGAGTACAACTGCAGCTTTAGTGCTGAAAGATGGGAAGAGTACTCAGGTTTTTGTAGCTCAGCCCCAGGGAACCATACGGAGGCCGATCTGTAAAGGAGAGGACCTGATCTTGCAGATGCTCAGTTTGTCCCTCCAGCGTGTTGCTCCTCTGCACAGCACTGGCAGGTTCCAACAGCCTGGGGGATTGACTGTAGATTATACCCCAATAATGATATTCTCCCTTTTTCTACCAGCTTTCCATCTGTATTTCATCTCCATGTAGGTAACTGTACTGATTGATCTATAAATGCAGAAAAGATAACTCAAAAGTGTGATGTGGCTGTTTATCTAAACACGTAGCCACTGTGTTTTGGACAGGGGCAGCCTGAAGCCACCTTCTTCTCTTCACCTCAGGAGCCACTTTTTCACTCTGAAGTTCCAGTCAGTCCAGCCAGTTCTTGCAGAGACTTATTAAACAGCGTTTCTGCACATAAGTTTAGCACTGGGGCTGTGCAGTAAGTGCAGCTCTTTGCAACAGTTCCTCATGCTGGATTGTTAACCTTCAGGGCCATGATCTCCACCTTAGAGTCTGCGCAAGTGCTTTCTTCAGGCAGAAAGGTCTTATAAAGATACAGAGGTAATCTGCAGTTCTGATTCATGCCATCCGCTCTTCCAACTTAAGGAATCATGACTGTTAATGCCCTAGTGTTTCAGTCATTTATCAACTTTAGCAACTTCATTCAATGATCCAAGGCCCTACAACGTGGCTGGTGATGGTTGCAGGTTAGCAGCTCATGTGGCCAGCAGTCCTCCTCCCGCAGCGTGGCCCCTAAGAGCACAAACTGGGCTGCTGCTGCTATTGGATTTGCGAAGCTGGCAGTGGGAACGGCACCCTGGGCTACGATTGACTGGGG
This sequence comes from Scleropages formosus, assembly GCF_900964775.1. Classification (NCBI taxonomy): domain Eukaryota; kingdom Metazoa; phylum Chordata; class Actinopteri; order Osteoglossiformes; family Osteoglossidae; genus Scleropages; species Scleropages formosus. The sequence continues at coordinate 42,750,799 of NC_041807.1, read as the reverse complement.
TGATGGTTTGTGCGTAGCTGGAGAATGGTCCACTCTGAACCAGCAGGTTCCCATGGATGTCATTAAATCCATAAGGACTCAGAGCTGTGCTCTGTAGGCCTCCCACAGTGGAAGAGCATAGATGCCCCCAAGGAAGAAACCTCGGGAGGTGGGGGCTATGAGAGAGTGTGTGTTTAGAGCCCCATGCGAGTGTTTCCTGTGTGTAAGAAGTGGGATCGGTGAACTCCAGCAACTATAATACATACTCTTCATGTGCATACAGATTCTAGCAGTTTTTGCAGCCGTTCTGTTTGTATGTTTCATTTGCATGGGACTCATTGGGAGGTCAGAGAAGGGTCTCACTGGGGGGGGTCTGAGAGGGGCCAGTATTCTTCTTCACAGGCCCTGTGCTTCCAGCATTTTTGTTTACAAGATTTAACCTGCATGAATAATTCATGCACCAGCTGTTTGAAGCCACGGCTGCTGTACCATCCTTTTGTAGCATCCCTGTTCAGCCCATTTTTTCATTTACACATTTATTGTTTGGCGTCATGCAGTATTTTGTCTGAAAGGAAGAAAAAACGCAATTCACATTTGCTTTCATGAGCTGAACCTTGGTGCAGATGGCACTTGAGCTGAAACGTACACAGTTGAAGGAGCCAGAAGGAAACGTGTGTTTTTGAGAGCTAAACAGTCAAAGGAGGAGTCAACCTCCGATGCAAGAAACACGGAGAACTGGGGCTTAAATACAAAGTTCATATTCTTTAATTACTTACTACTGCTGCGAGTCATTTCATATTTTAAACGAAGAATCGGCACACGTGAGCTTTTGAGAATTAATTGAGAATTAGTAACCTTCTAAAGTGTTATTTTTAGCACCACGGCTCTGTTAATATTATTGGGACTTTTTATTCCTTCCGTGATGATCAAGTCTGTCACTCGGTTGGTTGAAAGCACAACGTAATAAATGTTGAGTTTTGAGTTGTTTTGCCTTTTCGCACTTGAGAAAGTTTCCGGAAGGGAGCACATTGAACACTGGTCATGAGTTTGGCTCCTGGAAACAAAGGCTGTTGGAGCAAAGCAGACATTCCATGGTTCACGTTAGACCTGGGGAGAAGGAGAGAATTTCCATGAAAAGCCAGAGGCAGAGTAAAAAGAAAAAACGGAGACTCCAGACAACACTGAAAACCATCAGTGAAGTGATAAGAAATGAGAATCGAACTCCTTAAGAGACTGAACAGTAAAACAGAACAGGGGAGGTCAGGGGCCACTGAAAAGGGTCGGTTTTGGGACTCAAGCTGAGAAATAAATTATAATCCTGGAAAAAATGTATGGAAAATTCCCTGCTTAACTAAAAATATGGTCATCTTATATATATAGCACGTATATCATATACAGGGTATGGTGCATCACCATGTATTTGAAATGTTGCAAGTTTGCTGGTGACATTTTCTGTGAAATTGTCAGTTCACACAGTAAACATTTACATCTACATTTACATTTATTCGTTTAGCAGACGCGTTTGTCCAAAGCGACATACATCTCAGCAAACGCATGATATGGGACAGCTGGGGGCTCCTGCCTTTGGGTCCGAAGGTTGCTGGTTTAGATCTCACCTATTGCTGTAGTATTTCTGAACAAGGTGGTTACTTGTAGGAGTAAACCCGACAAGAAATGACACAAAGAAAACAATGTAGGGATGCGGAGGGAAGCAGCGACAGTAAACAACAATGCACAGCAGCGTTCTCACAAGTAATTAGTTCGTCTCATAGAAATGACTTCTCATTTGATCCTTTATCCTCTGGCTGTGCTCCGTAATATAATTATTTCTCTCCCAGCTCCCGCCTCAGCTCCATATGGAAACTTTTTAATTAGACAGTCGTATTAAAAGATAGGACATCTGCGGCTGTAAAACACAGCAGCTTTGCGGCTGTGAGGTAGTTCTACATTTTTTTTTGGTTGGATGCCAGTAAAACAGAGCGAGAGAGAGAGAGAGAGAGAGAGAGACAGCCGAGATTAGAGACACAATAGGGTTATCTTCAGAGCACCAGCTGCTATTACACTTTTTTACGCTCCAAAAACTCACAAAAGATAAAAATGTCACATCTCTGCAGCGAACTCGAAAACTTTTCATTTTTCTTCTAGTATCCATTCGCTCATGTAGCAATGAGAGAGAGCAGGTTGTTTCTGCTGCGATTTTGACCCAAGTGAACACAGCTGGAGCAGCCCATGGTCCCTGGTCCCTGGTCCCTGACCCCTGACCCCCGAAACCTGGAGCCCCGTGGAATCTGGATGCAGGGCTTCTCCCAGAGTTTTGGTGGCACCCCTTAGACTTCTGTCACTGAATTGATAAAGGCATATATGCATATACAGTAAATATGACAAAAAACATTTTTGTTTTACATATAGATACATACAGGTCATGAAGGTGGGAAAATACATTTTGAACTTATAAAGTCGTTATTTTTTTATATATCCACAGAACTGAGAGGTTTACTTTAATGACTGTAAGCTTGACCTATATTTTCAAAGCTGAACTTTGTTAAGGAAGCAAAGAAAAATTAAGTATTCACATTTATCTGATGCTTTTCTCCAAAGCAACTTGCAACATTTAGCTATTTACACATTTATTCACATTTCAGATGCTTTTCTTTAAAGAACCCTATGTAGCATTATCAGCCCACACACCTTATTAACTTATGCTGCTAGATACATTACTTACAATGGGTCACTCATCCATACAGCAGTGGAACACACACACACACTCTGGGGAACCTGAACAGCATGTCTTTGGACTGTGGGAGGAAACCCACGCAGACATGGGGAGAACCTGCAAACTCCACACAGACTGAGCAGGGATCAAGCCCACATCCTTTCCCACTACCCAGGCCCTGTGAGACAGCAATGCTACTCATTGTGCCACCTTAGTCACATTTATTTTCCCCTAAAACCTCCTACAATGTTAAGGGTACAATTACCAGAAGCTCTTTTATACAGCTGGGTAATTTTACTGGAGTAAATTTTTTTTTTTTTTGGGATAGGGACCTTGCTGAAGGTGGGGATTAAACATATAACCTTTAGAGCCAAAGGCAGTAGCCCAAACCACTACACTACCAGCTGTTCTCCAGGTTTCTCACTTGTTTGCAACATAGCTCAAAGGAGTTTGCAAAGTCAAAAATCAGAACTGTGCTCAGATTCCCTGTTCAGCGTAAATATTTCATTAATACTCCAATCCGTGTCAGTCGGGCGCTGGGTGGCTGCCCCTACTCCCCCCGCCGAGCTTCCCTTTGCTATTTTTAGCTCTTTTTTTCTGCATTCCAATGTGTGGATTCACACGCCTGCTTTGGCTGTGGGATGTGCTGCACTAACACAATCTGAAAGACACTCCATCCCAGACGGGAGGAGTCCAAAGCAGCCAGATCACACATCCTCTGCGCGATTTCCACACGAACCGCGAGCAAAGGCCGTAACGGAAGGCGAACCTTCGCTGAGTTCGGCCTCCGTTCGCTTCCCGCGCCTCCTCCCGACGTCGCTCGGATACCTTTCTTTTTCCGCACAGCCCTGCAGCTCCTCCGTTCCGCATTCTAATGGCGTCTCTTTTTGTAGTTATTTACAAGTTCAGTCGATGTTCCTGTCACGCGTGACTCGCAGCGTTGCCCGTTTACGAAGCTGGAGCAGCGAGGAGCAGTTTGCTTTGCTCAAGGTGCCACCGCGGTGCTGAGCTGAGATGCTGCTCGGGGCTGAACTTCTCCGCCTTCCTTTGCCGACGTGGTGCAAGCCTCCGGCGCCATGAGAGAAACGCAGGTTCTCCGATCCGAAGACCGATGTCTGCTGTTGTTTCTTTTCGCACGGGAGAATGCGAGGAAGCAGTCGGGGAAGCACATCCTCAGGGACGGATATAAATGGTGCTGTGAAAAGTGTCCCCGGACGCGACTTCTTCTCAATTGTTTCATCAATAATTCATGCTGACGATACTGCAGCGGAGGCCTCCGCTCTCGGCGCTGGTTTCGGCAGGCAGAGGGAAATCTAGTTAAATCAAACTGAATAGTGCAGCGAGTTAATAACGTCCCCAGATAGGAAATTGTAGCTTGTGTCCCACAGTCAATATCCCAGTGACAGTGTGGAACATGACTGCTCTTTCAGTGATTTACTGCTGTTGACATGAACAGCTGAGGCACAGTGCAGAGGACTGTGATCCACAGCCATGTGTCCAGGTCCACAAAGACTGCAATAATGGTCTGTCCTCAGTTATGTGCCCCATTCCTTATCCATCACTCTAATTGCGCATCTGTATTCACACGTCTGCTTCCCTGCTCATTACACCAGTTGCTGATCCATAGTTAGATGTCCACTTGGACGTCCATTATGTTAACTGCCGCTCCACAGTTGGTTGAAGGGACGGTGAAGGGGAAGGTTCCCATCGCTCTGAAGCGGTTGTTCTCGAAGGCGTTTTGAAACCACACTGTCCATGTTTTTCAGAGGTTTGCTGAAGTTCCCAAAGTTTAAAATCCATTTTTTGCACTCCCTATGTCTCTGTGCAGCCCTGAGAGCACGTGACCGGCTCCGTTGGTAGGCCGGCTCAGAGCGTTCCTCTTGCTGGGAGTTAATGGAGCCATCATCATCTGACTGCAACGTGGTGAGACAGTAATGTTTTGGAGCGTAGGAGTTATACACAGATATGAAGCAGTAAGCTGGGCCACAGACGAAGCTGCAAAGTGTTAGTAATGAGCCCTCTTAAACAGTGCCGCGGTGGCACATTCGTATTACACCTGTCTTTAGAAAGAAACATGGAAACAAACAAATGAGTCATGGTTTATGGATGCGATTCTTTTCCGTGAGGAATTAAAGTTGTTTTTTTTCCCTGCTGCTGTACTGAAGATGATAATCATTTCTGATAAAGTCAGCGAGGCTCGCTGTGGGGGTGCGCTTGGAATTTGGGCTCTTCGGAAACTGGGGGAAGGAGGAGAAAAATGAAAGAAACCATCGTTATCAGGAAGAGAACGGTCCGCGGCGGAGAGGGCGTGGGGGCGGGAAAACGGGCGTGGCGTCGGTATTTTAATACGCGATTGCTTATGATTTTCTGATTACATGCATTGTGCTTGACTGTACTAACACCCACTTGCAGATGCTGCGCTTAAAACAATGGAAATACATCTTGAGTTATGGAAGTGTCATTATTGGCATCGCATTGACTTCTCTTTTCCTTTTTTTCAGGAACCTCTTAGATAAAGACACTTTCTCAAAGTCCGACCCAAGTGAGTACTCTCCCTCTTCGCAGACCTTCACTTTTCAGACGTTTCACAGCCGCTGTGTTTTTAGCTCAATGAACGCTTGCTGACAAGGTCAACCAGTGCTCCCGCGTGGTACTGTCCAAGTCCTGTGCATTGGAACCATTCTGAACTTACAATATTTTAATGTTACATTTATTGATTCGTTCAGCGTCAGCTTTCCTCCAAAGCAATTTGGGGTGTTGTGCCGCTTATAGCGATTAACTCATTTGTACAGCTGGGTAATTCTACAGAAGCAATTCAGGGGCAGTACAGCGGTCAAAGGGGTGTGGTGGAGCAGTGGGTTTGGCTTGGTCCTGCTCTGGGGTTCAAATCCTGCTTGTGGTGGACTGGCATCCCATCCTGGGTGTGTCCCCTCCCCCTCCATCCTTCTGCCCTGTGTTGCTGGGTTAGGCTTTGGTTTACTGCGACCCTGCTTAGAGCAAGCGGTTTCAGACTGTGTGCGTACATCGTTCAATTTGCCAGAGGTGAGACTCCAGCCTGCAACCTTAGGGTCAAAAGGCTGTGCATCTAGCCACATCACCATGGTCACCTCTAAGAGCACCTTTAACTTTTGTATTACTTCATCCTCAGTAGTCTACACCTCGAGTTCAGGTCCAATCCAGCACAAGCTCTAGTCCTCTACACCCAGAGCCTCAGTCCCCATCCGTCCAAGCTGCTGCCACGTCCACTGCATCCTGAATTTTTGCGTCATTTCAAAGCTGTCGTGTGTGCTGTACGCGAAGGCAACGTGTAACGTGTCTCCTATTCCTGCTGCTCCTCCCAGTCTGCATCCTCTACACCCAGGAAGTGGAGACGAAGCAGTGGAAAGAGGTACGTGCACAAATTCCTTCAGCTCATTGTCTGTCTCATTGGTGCTCCATGAGAGCTCAGTGTAAGTGCTGGGATAACCTGGGAAGTGCTTCGGGGTGGGATACAGCTCCTCCTGTTGCCGAGTTGCCCGCCGTTGGGCGCTCGCCACTTCAGCCATGCAGCTCTGCAGCTGATGCAGTGTGCAAATTAGCCATCAGCTAATGGAGCTTCAGGAACATTTTCAACAACTACATTAGTGAGAAAAGGTCCCTTTTCGCAAAACGGCAAAGGGCTTCATTTTGCCATGGTGCTCATGGATATTTATGGAAAGGGAAACACCGGAGGGAATTTTTATTCTCACTGACTGGCACTTTAACGCTTCTGCAGAATATAACAGGGTCATGCTGCTGCTGAATATTTACAAGCATGTGCCCCTTTATGGGACTTCATGAAGATGAGCGGTACATGGGTAGGGTTGCGAGTGCCGATTAACAATCGAATTGAAAAGAAACGAGTTGAGGGTCCCAGGAGGGGATTGCTTGTCTTACAGAAAATGCCCCCCCCCCCTTGTCAGGCAGGACAACTTCATCTGGTGCCTTCAGACTCAGGCCATTTGAAACTTAATTTCATAACCTTGGAGTTTGCGACTGGCCAGTGTCCTCAAGGTCATTCCGAGAGCCCAGTCTTTCACTGTTGTCAGTACAGTCACGTTCTTGCCCATTGCTGTCTCTTCGCTCTGTCTCTTGCTGTGATCAATTCACCGCCTCCCCTTCGCTTTGGGCCGTCCACTGAGCACAGGGCTCTTAGTAGAAGTAGCAGCGGGACCTAACGCTACCTCCTGGTGAGAGGCCCTTACGTCTCCGCCTCTTCCGAGTGGGAATGAAGGAGCTGGATCCTGTCTGAAGCGTCACAGGCAGCAAGCCACGAGCTCCAACTTGGACTCTGTCCAGCTGAGCCCAGCCATTTCCTCTCCCCTGGAACACGTCCACGGCTCCTGCGGAAGAGATGAGGTCAGCAGCCTTTTCAAGGCACCACCAGACTCCAGTGCTCCAGTCACTGTCATGGGGAACACGTTGACGGGAGCACACGGAGATGTTAGCAATAGTGTCCGGTAGCGACAGTGCCAGCATCACCCGCCCTGTTTCTCTTTTCATTTTCCAAGCCAATGCTTCCCATGTAGGCTTAGAATGTAATCTTCTGTAGTCTTTCCTCAAAATATTTATGCCATTATATCCTCTTAATGTTAGTGCAATTAAATTTCCCCTTTCTCCTCCTGGCATCTTGTAAAAGTACTCTGTTTAGTTTCCCTGCTCTTATGTACTTTGCAGAATGGTTCACATTTGTAGAAAATTAAGCATTTCATTTTTAATCAAAGCGTTAATACTTCAGTGGCCATCATATGCACTCAAACCATGAAAAGTGCTTTAAATTCCATGTCCGTGGTGGATAAGGTTCTCTAATTCTGGAGAACAATTTTGGTGCCTGAATCAATAAAACTGAATTTCAGGCCAAATTAGTTAATGTGCAAAAGCTGTGAAATCCTTGAAAACCCACTGAACTGTTGCATCGTTTGTGTGTGTGTGTGTGTGTAATCGTAATTGTGTGTAATCGTAATTCAGCTTCAAGCCCAAAAAAGACCAAGTGTCCCACCAACCCTGCTGAATGGGAACGAAGAGCTTTGCCCGACTCCCTGTTTACAGCTTCCTGCTTGAGCGCTGCTGAGGTCGTACACAGTGATACACACCCGCACGTAGCGCGATGCCGCAGCACAGTTGATGTCGATAGACTTGTGCTTCTGCATTTATTTACTAATTAGATATTGTGACCCATTGTGGGGGTGATATGACTACATCGGGGGGGCACTAACAACACAGACAGCAGGGTTCTCACAACTCCGGTCTTTTCAAAAAAAAACAAAAATGTGACAGCAAATCTTTAAATAAGGCAGGCGAACACACACCTCAGCCATGATCAACGCGAAGCGGCAAAAAACCTGCAGAGAACAGACACCCAATTTAATGAATGGGTGGAGGAGCCAAAGGACTGCTGTAAGCGCTTCCCATCCTGCTTTGGTCCAGAGTCTATATTTCAAGCCCATGTAACAAAAATTGAGGATCAACAGCTATCTCCACTGAGTGTCCCAAAGGAAAGCAGAAGAGTCTCAGTCTCATGTGCAGCATATGCCATGGTCCTGCTGTGTCCAGCGTGTCCCCATGGTTCACCAAGAGGGGAAGAAGTTGTGTCCTAATGAGGGAACTTGCTACAGGTAAAGGACAAGTCCTGGAGTCGCCATGTCTAGCACTGTGGAGCTGTTCTGGGTGTTGATACCTTTGCCTCTCACTCAGTGTCACATTCTTAAATCTCCAAAACTCTGAACCTGGCAGGAGACAGCTGGTTATCATTACGTGATAGTTAGCAGGACTGATCACGTTCAGCAGTCAGTCAAGCCCGTCAGAGGCACCAGAGATCACATTGCCAACATCTGCTAGAGACTGGGGCCAACAGGGGACTTCCAGAAAGCCATCTATTTCCGTATCACTGAGTAGTCTGAAGCCTTCGACAGTGCAGCCCAACAAAGTGCGGCTAGTCCTCAAAGAAATAGCAATACTGGGTCATCTTATGTGTCTCCTGGGGGATCTTTATGCAGACTAAGAAATAACCGTAAGAAGAGAACATGGAACAACAATTCATTCAAGATTAAGTAAAGGGTACAACAAGGCTGAATATTGTCATCATGTGTGTTCAAGATACGTGCAAAGCATATCATGCAAAATGTTGGGCTAGAAGGATCAGGTGCTGGATTTAAAATTGCCAGGTGAAACATTCACAGGCGTGTGGGGGCGACACCGGTCTGTTGGCTGAAAATGACAAGCATTTCAGGAGCCTGTTGATGAGAAAAGAAACTGCAAAAGCTGGATGGCTGCTCACCATCATATACAGTAAGATCATAGCAACTATGGCGAGCAATTGCTAATAGATGAGGAAGAAGTGGAGGCAGCGACTGACTTCAGTTTCCTGAGGTCAAAAATATCTCTGTATGGTGACTGTGGCCATGAGACTAAAAGATGCTTGCTTCTTGGGGACAGAGCAACAGCCAATCTGAACAAGACACTGAAGAGCACAGATGTCACACCGTCAACGAAGGTCCATATGGTGAGGGCAACGGTCTTCCCAGTGTTAACATGCGGCAGCAAGAGCTGGACCACCAGAAAGGCTGAGCCTTTGAGCTGTAGCCCTGGAGGAAATTACAGTTTCTTGGACTGCAAGAAGAATAAACCCAGAAAGGGTCTGTTGAACCTGGAGCGTCGGATGTGACTGAAAGATTAGAACAAGAAGTCCAAACCTGGTGCTGTATCGGTGTTGAACCTCCCACCAGCTCACAGTATGATCCATCATATGACTGAATGTGGATGCCCTTGAATGACAAGTTGCCTTGTTTGTTTGTGCCCGTTTCCAATAACAGCTCTCACTTTTGTTGGCTCAGTGCAGTGGAGGCAGATGAAGTTAAACGCTAACTTGTGAATTTGTACTTCTTGTTAGGAGTTAACTTTTTCAGTCTGTATTAACACCTACCTCCACCTGAGAATCTATGTTTTATTCATGCACTTTAAAACCTGCATTTCAGAATGAATTATTCATTGGGGGATGCAATCAATGTTGTCAACAAACTGTTCAGAATGCAACTAACAGTTTTGCTCACTGTGCTGCTCCTGTTGTGTGATAGCATCGGCCCGAGACCGACTGAGACTGCCAGACACTCACTGCCATGACACTAAGACTCACTCTCTAAAACTGTAATCAAGACTAAGAACTGAGACTAAGTCTCTACGATAAAGACTGACATCGAGGCTGTCCGAATGTTACAGTGGCGAAGCTGAGATTTACTGTCAAAGGCAATGAGAGAGATGAGGTCTGAGACTGGCTAAAACAGTGATCATTTACATTTAGCTGATGCTTTTCTCAAAGGCAACGTCCCATGTTAAGCTACAGTCATTTATCCATGGTCAATTATTTACCCATTTATACAGCTGGGCAATTTTTCATGGAGTATCTTAGGGTGAGCAGCATGCTCGACAGCACAACGGCTTCAGGTGGGAATCAAACCTGTAGCTTTTTGGTCCGCAGGCAGCAGTTCTATGCTACTAGCTGTGCATTTGTACTGGTAAAAAGAAAGGAGTTTAAAGTACTTACTAGACAGAATTAAAACCGGCTACAACTTCGTTTGCAACGAAGCATTGAAATTAGCAAAAATAATAATTAAGCACAGAGATAGAATAAAAGAGTGTCACAGCTAATCACTGAGCCTGAACAAAACAGTGATCAAGGAAAAGGACAGAGACTGAAATAATGATTGCGACTGAGGATGAACAAAAAAAAATGATGGCGACTGAAGAGCGAGAGCGAAACAAGGATAGAGACTTGGAGACGAGACCTTCCTACAGGTTTCCAAACGCGGTGCTTCAGACAAGTGCCATTCATGAATGAATTGGCTTCATACTCCTCTCTTCTGCCCACCATTTGACCCCTTTCTCCCCCTTGTCTTCCTCTCTTCCCACTCTTCTCTCCTGCTCTTTTTCTCTTTGGTCCAGTTTGGGAGGACGGAAGTAATTGACAACACCTTGAACCCAGATTTTGTCCAAAAGTACATCCTCGACTATTTCTTTGAGGAGAAGCAGAACCTACGCTTTGACTTGTGAGTGTTTTCCTTCTTGCCTTTCCTGTGAGTCATGAGGAACATGTGTGTATTCTTCCTCCTGCTACACTGTGTTTCCTTATGGCTCACTGTCCTCTCCCTGTCACTCAGGACCAGTCCTCAAAATGTTTGTCCAGATTGTAAGGATTCGCTATTTAGACTTTAGAGATGACATGAGATGATTTAGAATTTTGTGATATTTGTGACAGTGATATTTTGGAAGGTGCCGTTGGCTCGCAGCACACATTTTAATTTGTGCAAACACAAATAGATGAGAACGCCATCAGACGGCTCTTAAAACCTCTACATGTGCAGCCCTACTATTTCACAAAGTCACTGGGTTGCATCACAAGCAGACTTTGCCTAAAGCGATCATCACGACGCACCCTCGTTTGAGATTGCTTTACTTTGACACTGCCGTAATTTGTGAATATTAACCCTTTTGTTCCTTTTGAATCACTCCACCACATTTACATTGAGATGTCATGTTGCCGCCACCATTTGTACAGACTGGCTGTACATATTCAGAAGGTTTAAACAGGCTGGGTTAGTCAAGGAATTGGCAAATTCCATGGCAGAAAGATAATTAGTATGGTTTTTGTCCTGTGAAATGAACAAACGTGTTCAGTAATTAAATTTGTTCCATAATGAAAAGGGCTGTCTGGGTGAGGAAGCTTTGGGGGGCAAGGGGTGCACATCTGTTGTGGACATGGATTGTACAGAAATGACAAATTAATTTCCTACCAGTGAAAAAGCCAGTTAATTTTTGTTAATATTTGCATTGACCTTTTATTCGGTTACCTGCTGTTTATAAGATGATGATATGTTTCATGGCAAATATTTCTGAGAAATAATCATGAGAATTGCAGTGCACGAGCAATGAATTAATTTAATTCGTGGAAAAGCGGACGGCCTGCGTCATGCTGCTCAAGACAAAGTGGTTCTGTGCACCAAGCTCAACGGGAATTCATGATGAATCTCCAGACAAAATGAGATTCCCTGATACACCTTTTGAAGTGACTCCGTTGCCTCCCGGCTCTCTAGCACTCACTGTGTGATATTAATTTGTTCAAATATTTCCACTGACACTGATGCTCACATTAATGGTATTTGGGCTTGAGTTACTACCTGCAAAAGTTAAGACCTTCCTGTTCAAACTGTGTGCTTCTGTGAATCTCTAAGTGAAAATTTCCAACCGTGTTTCAAGATCTACTTCTTCACTCACTCTGGATCATTAGTGTCTAGGATTTGTAGATATTTTCTTGAATCCATCTTCCTCGCCCCCACCATACAAGCCCCAAAGCAATGAGATCCACCATAATGCTGAATGATTGGCAAAGGGTTCTTTTTTCAAGAGCATCACCTTCCTTTGCAAGATGCAAATGGCCTTTCCATGATTATTACCAATCTTACTTTTTCTTCAGAAAGCTTTCCAACTCAGTGAGATTTTGTTTTGCACACATCACATGTGGACATGAGCTGATGTGAAAGGTCTCCTCCAGACAGCTCTTCCATGATGATCATTTTTCTATAACCAGTGCTGCCCTGCAGACCTTTGGACCGTGACTCCAGCATCGGTGAAACCTTTCTGCAGTTCCTTTGGAGTGATATAATGGTTTTTCTTGGCATAGCTGACCGATTTATGAATAGTCCTATAAGAGATTTTCTGGGTCTTGTAGGCGTTGCCTTGACTTCAGCAGATCTTCCATCTCTTAATGACACTTTTGACAGTGGAAATTGCAAGCTGGAAGCATTTAGAAGCCTTTTTATAGCCTTCCACAACTCTAAAGGAGAAAATTATCTTTATTTTCAAGTCCTCAGACAGCTGCTTTGAATAGGTATTGTAACGACCCGCGTTACTGTTTAAATGTAGATAGTTGCATTATGGGAAATAATGTTAAATGTGTGTAACCACTGGGGGCACTTAGGGGGAAAATGGTGGGGTGACCGTGTCTCTTGGTGTGTTGAGAGAGCTTAGGAGTGCTAAGGCTGGCTGTAAGTGCAGGTCCTAGAGGAAAAGGGGTCTTCGGACTGAGAGCATTATTCCCTCTGTGGTGGTGTTCAAATAAACCGTTCGTTATGAACGCTGCCTCCGCGTCCTTCCTCGCCCCATCCAAACCCACGGCACTGCGCGCCACAGTATGTAGGTAGAACAATCGTCATGATCTAAGAGGTTACTTGATTTAATTTATGGCCTATCCTAGCAATGAGATTTTGTCACCTTGGCAAAAAATAAAAAAGTTAACAAGTATATAAAAAGTCAACCGGAGGAGAACTAAAACCTGCAAGAGTCATAATCACTTTTAAAAAAATCTTGTCTGTTTAAAACAGCAAGTAAATACTACATTCGTACTTGTCTGCCCCATGTAGTGATGCTCACAGTTCCAGCAAAATCTTTTCTGTATGTGACATTTCTTTTCTGAAGTCCCGTGACACTGGTGCTCCGGGGAACTGGAAATTGAACCCAGATGTGGGATCGTTCATTTGAATGTTAAAGGGGCGAAGCAAATCTCGTGGTCGGGGCAGGCGAAGGTTCAAACTCCAAGGGCGAATGTCGTTCCGAGGATGATCCAGAGACGTGGTCGAAGCGACAAGCAATGGTCGTGGCCGTGGGAGACAGGATTCAGGGACAAGGAGACGGGCGGGGGGGACGAGGAAGGGAAATGTAAGGAGCTGCTCAAGTAAGGTGAGTGAACGGTTTAGGAGCGCAGAGGGAACGGTTGTCCTGACGAAATTCCACAACCGAGAAGCGGTGCAGTGATGCCCTTTATACCATGCTGCACTGATTACTGCCAGGAGCTGTAGTTGAGGTGTGGGCATGGGCATGGCAGGTCCCCAGTTGTCTGCTTGTGCTTCAAAAGACAGTCAAGTATTTACTCTACGACTCACTAAAATGTATCAGAGGTGCCTAAACTTTAGCACTGAATGGGTGTGTTTGCCTCAGAAAGGTAAACCACTGCTTCCCAGGTCACTTTAAGAAGTGTGTATAGTCATCTGTGGAACGAGTAACCCAGTGATCTAAATTCTGATGTCTTTTAAATGGGGTCGAGGCAACAGTTTCATATGTGTCTCAGAGCCGCTCAAAAATTTTCATAGCATAATTCTGAGGCCATTTTACAGTCCTTTCAATGACACATATATCATGTTTAATGTATATTATGCATATATTTCTAGACAATATGTAAACCTATAGATGCTAACGAATATACTGTATATAACAATATATGCAATAGACGGTAATGAAACAAGGTCCTCTGGGTGTATGTTCTTCCTGTATTTTTCCAATATTGTTTGCACATTGCCAACACCTTATGCTGTTTCTGCTAAGGCGCAGTTGTGAGCATCACACAGATCAGTGTCTCTCACCCCATCCATGAGTGCTTCCTCAACATGAAAGAGAGACGAATGCTCTGGAGGGGTGGGGGGTTACGTGGGTGGTTGCGGCTGGTGCAACTTAATTACCACTCCTTGAAAGCTGGAACAGACCACTTCCTTCCCTGCAAAGGCCCTTTGATAACGAGCTATGAGAGAAGAAAGTGTCGCAGAGATTTAACTTTTGGCACCCCGTGGAGAGAGAGCTTCTCGAGAGCCGTGTGATTGAGCCATGGATGGACCACAGCAAGCGAATGACATTGCCGGATGCTGAAACCAGTTCACTGACCTAAGAGGAGTGAAGCACATCCGCAGTGGTCTCACCCCAAGTCCAATGCAGGCCCTATAATGCCTGTGTGTCCCACTGTTTACATTGATTAATGTGTCATTTTTCTCAAGGGAAGTAGAAGTGAGAGTAAACAAAAGTGCATCAACAATAGACACAAGATTAAGGACACACAGCTATAGATTTACATGCAGTACATAGCAGATGGTGTTGGACTCATTTATGGAGCTGTCAGGATATCGGGGAGAAATGGCTCTAAAAGAGATGGATTAGAGAACCTTCTTGAATGTGGGCGGGATTCAGCAGCTCCGAGGGACACAAGGAGTTTCTTCCATCACACGGGGGACAAAACCGACAACCATCAAGCTTTAGGTTTTGGACATCTTTTGTGTGGGACCTGCAAGTGTTCGGAGGCGGAAGAGCACAGTGCTCTTGCTGGGCTTTAGGGAATGATTAGGTCTTGGGGGTATTGGAGTGCAGATCTTCTGGCGGTTGCCTGGTAGGCTGTCACTTGAAATGGGCAGTTACAGGAAGCCAATGGAGACGGATAAGGAGGAGAGGTACTTGGAAACATTTTGGCGGGTCAAACACTGCTAGTGCGGTTGCATTTATACATTTACACATCGTTCCACACTTTTGGCGACACACAGAACACACCAGTTTCGCACTGTACTCGGCCAGTGACCATAAAGGAACATGTAGCCACGCTGCACACCTGAGTCATCCCGAAGAGAAGCATGTGATTCTGCTCTCATTGGGCACAAAATCATCTCATGCAGATAACTTGGTCTGGCTTAGGAATTTAATTGCCAAGAACTCCTTGGTCCACAGCTGAGGTACCCTGTTGAGCACGAGAGCCCCCACTTTGGTTTGTTACTTTTTTCTCTTGGTAATTTCAGATATGATGTTGACTCCAAAAGTCCAGATCTGTCAAAACACGTGAGTGATGAAAACGCTCTCCACCCGTGTCGTGCATGCTGCATGCTTGCGGAATGGGAAGTCTACGGGAGTGCACAAATCACAACCATCCTCAGCCCCAATATGTTTTCCAACTGAATCGAATGCCCTTGTTTTTTCATCAGTACAATTCATTGTGTTTCGTCATGTTTTATAGGCCATTTTATTGGGCATTAATTTTTATGGTCATTAACTTTCTTTCTAACTTTCATACTTCACATTGAGCTGAGTTGTCTCTAACACATGCGAAATGCCTGTGCTGGGTACATTCTGCCGATGTTCCATTTTCAATGACGTTATCGGAGCTTTCAAGCAGTACTGTGCACATTCAAGTCTGGAAACAATTTTACTAATATTTTGATAGTAATTTCTTCCTTCTGGCACTTTTGCTTGCCAGTAATAAACAAATACGAATGGCAGCATTGTTGGCTGTCGGAAAGCTCTGACAAGCCAATCCATCCACGTCCTCCATACTCACGCTACTGAGCTGTGTCAGGGTACGAGGTTTGCATGTCTCCAAAGACACCTCGTCAATGCACTGGACCGTTGTATAATTTATGAATTTCGCATTTGCGTCACCAGTGGCTGTCACACGACGGCTGCAGCCGCTCCACCCACCGCCACATCTCGCCGGCTCTCTCACTGTGCCTCTGTGTCTCTGTGTCTCTGTGCTCCTTCTGCCCTGTGATGTTTTGTTCTGTTAAACGCTGCTGCCTGCTCTCCACCATGGAAGCCCTCCGAAGTTCACGTACGTCTCTGCCTTTGCTCACTTCTTCACCATACAATGAGACACCCCCTCTGCTGGCTCACTGCAGATGAGCTCCTGACCAATCTCCACCCCCTACAGGACTTCCTGGGTCAGATATACTGCACCCTGGGGGAGATCGTTGGGTCTTCTGGCAGCCGTCTGGAGAAGCCTCTGGGGTGAGTTGTGGCCCTAGAGCTGACGTCAGTCTTGTGTACATTCATTGAACGCTTGGAGTCATGAAATGCCAGGTCTTACTTGGACCTGACCTTCAACCAGGCAGAGAGACAGACAGACAGACAGACAGGCAGACAGGCAGACAGATACGCACACACGCAGGCACGCACACACACACACACACAGCTCTCACCTTGTGTGCTCATCAACACCTCTCTCCGACATACCTGCAGCCTACATCTCTCAGCTTCCCAAGGCTGCTGTATGCTCCAGTACCCATCCTGTCACTTTCTTTAATGTGTTGTTGGAAAGGGAGGAGAGGCACCCTGGGCCTGACTGTCTGCAGTCCAAATTTGGAGAGATCAGTCTCAACACTTGAAGATTTCAGGGAGGTTTTTTTGTTTCATATATGATACTGGTTTATGCAAAATGATAACATTCCTTCACACTTGTAGAGGCTGAGATTAGACACCCTGCAGAACCATAAAATAGCACAAGCTCTTGTGGGAACTGGAGCAGCAGGTTCAGTGGAAGAGCTGGATGGAAGCGTAAGCCTCACAGTGCTCTGGTTTCTCCTCACATTTGCTCTCTGTGGCCCTCAGGGATTGTGCATCGAAACCACAACATCCGAAAGCCTGGGGTTCACACACAGCTTTCTGAAGAAGTCCACAGTAAAACAAAGGGCTTTGTCCCTGTCTAGTTGCATTAGTCTCGAACCCCATGTCTCTATCATCATTATCATCATTATTAAGCGTTATTAAAGTTTCTTGTGAGTAGTTGTGGGGTAGATGCAGTCACAGTGTGGGAGTACATTTACATTGACATTTCCATTCAACAGATGCTTTTCATCAAAGCGACGTACATCTCAGAGGAGACAATTTGTGCATTACATGAGGAGAAAGAGATATAGTTGCAGATGTGTGATTCTTAAGTACAGTTAGTTTCTTTCCAATTTATGCATCAATGTTCATCGCACGAGTAGCTACATAAATTCAGAATAGACAATTCCTGATCACCTTCTGACAATTTTTTTTTTTAAGATACACAAACATTTACATACAGTACAGGAGTAACATTGTAAAAGCTTATCTGGGGATCATCATGAAGTTACGGTGCATGATCATTTACACCTTACATGAGCTGGAGAGATCTTGCACGAAGTGAGTCCGGAAAAGGTAGGTTTTCAGACCCTTCTTAAATGTAGACAGAGATTCAGCAGTTCTGAGTGAGAGGGGGAGGTCATTCCACCACAACGGAGTCAAAACTGAGAACCTCTGTGCTTTACTTTTTGTGTGCAGGACCACTAAGCAAGTAGAAGTAGATGAGCGAAGGGGTCTGGTTGGGGTGTAGCTGTTGATCAAGTCTTGTAAATGTCTGGGAGCAGTTCTATTGATGCATTTGTAGACAATACGAGGGTCTTGAATCTGATCCGGGCAGCTATAGGAAGCCAGTGCCGAGAAACAAGTAGAGGAGGTACATGCGAACACTTCTGCAAGTCAAACACAACTCGGACAGCAGTGTTCTGTATCAGCTGTAGAGGTTTGATGGCAGTATGGGAAGGCCACACAGGAGAGAGTTCCAGTATCCAGACGGACATCACCATGGCCTGGACCAGTAATTGGGCAGAGTCAGTTGTGAGGTAAGGACGGATCCTGTGCATATTATGCAGGATATATCTGCAGGTCCGAGTTCTGAGTTCGATGTACTGAGAGAAAGAGAGACTCGAGTCAACCGTCACTCTCAGACTCTTTGCTGAGGAGGTTGGCAAAATGAGTGAGTTGTCCAGTTTGATGGAGAGTTCATGACAGGAGGACAGGCCAGCTGGGAGGTGGAGAATCTCTGTTTTGGAGAGGTTGAGTTGCAAGTAATCAGACGTCCAGCAGAGTACAATATACTGATGGGACAGGGGGCGTGTCTCAGAAAGGGAGAATGTCTCAGAGGGAGGTGTGGCACAGACATTTGGCATGTCGTAGAAACTAGCTGTATTATGCAACAATGATCTGTCACAGACAAAGGGGGTGGCACAGAAAAGAGAGATGTGAAGATGAAGATGAGAGAGGTGTGCTGTCATAAGCAGGTTTAGGTGCATATAAGGATCTGTCACTACACTAAGTGTTTGATGGATGAGGTGGTGTGGCACTAGGATAAGCAATAATGAAATGGGTGTGTCATTGTGAGAACCAGTGTGATTAGCAGTTAACTGAGCATAAAAGTTCCTTCTGCAGTGTGCAGGTGTCCAGGATCTGGAAGGACTGCTGAGTGATCCATGTTTCCCAGATGGATGGTTGCTGGACTGTGCTGGACAGTGGACCTCTCTTCAGTACTGCTACATATCTCAACTGACACAATATCTAAACATTTTCATTACAAGGCATGTGGTCAAGGAGGTGCTGAGTCTGACCTTGACCCCTTCATCTTGAGTCTTCAGCTTCAGCGTTCAGTTCATTTCATTGGGCGGAGCGACTCAGTCTTTGTCTTCAGTAATTCTATTGGGTTCTGAGTGTGAAGTGGTCCAGTGCGACTCTTCAAGGAGCCTCACGCTCAGAGTGTTGTGAAGGAATTAATTTCAAGAAGCAGTCTGGTTGAAGGACCATGTCTAAGAGTGTGAAACCAGAGCCTGTGTCTCAAGGCAGCTCGTCTTGCTTAAGTTCTTCATTGTCTCACAGGAGATTATTACCTTCCTAACAGACAGGGAAACTGCCTTTCTCTTCAAACTTTTTCCAAAGAGATTCTAGAGTTTGTGGTAATGTTGGTGTCAGTGGCAGTAAAGCTGAACAAGATGGTACGAAGAAGATCTTCTGATCTTGCAGCACATGGAATATAGCCATAAAGCCAGACACCTGGGACAGTAAATCGACATAATTACTGTTTACAAACAGGAAGTCTCCCAAATATATGTGTGCGTGTGCGTGTGCGTGTGTGAAAGATGCTCATGCGGCCTCCCCCACCTTCCAGCTCAACCTATGTTCATTGTCACATCAAGTCAGAAAGCACGGCGTGTGAGTGAACGAGCTTAGAACCCGTTATATGATTGTAATGAACTTGATTCATGGCATTACCATGTGTAGAGATTTTTTTTTACTGTAACAGTGATATTCCAGCCATGGGTCATTTGGCCATGGAGAAGACTGACATTGTCACCTAGCCTGGTCCTGGCAGCAATGTGCTCTCAGACCAACAAGCTCTTCAGGAACATCGGCACGTAATGCAGATTGGAGAAGGAGGTCAGAAGGTGGGGGCGAGGCCTCCTGACCCCGAGTTGTGCTCACCTGAGGGAGAGGTCTCTGATTGGAGGTCTGCATCGCAGAGAAGGTGAAGGGCAGCGAATGAAATCAAAGGGAAAATGGCATCATCTCCTGACTTTTGGCTCACATTTGCATTCAACTTTAAGTATGAAGGAAATATTGTCATCTGAACCGATCAAACAGTTATTCCTTTCCCAGTGTGAAGACCATTTAGGTGTGCAATTGTGCTCTTGAAAGATGGGTTTCTCACAATCCTCACGGTCTTCGGCTCAATGCACCCTTGAGGGAGCAGAGAAAGTGGCAGTGGAGCACATTTCCGATATCCACAAAAGACTCAAGATGCTCTGTTGTAGATAAAGTGCAGTGGCCTGAAGGCACATGCTGGAAGAGCAGTCAGGAGCGAGATGTGTTGATCAAGGCCAGATGATCATAGCGTAGACCAGCAGCCAGTCTGAACCTACTGGGGGTTGAGGAAGACATCAGGCTACTCGTAAGAGAGCCCGATGTCTTCATGTGTCCTGCAGATCCCAGCAATTCAAGGTTCAAGGCAGGAAGTCGAGGCGGGGCAGTAGGGAGCGTAGTGGTTTGAGCTGCTGCTGCCTTTGGACCCGAAGGTTGCCAGTTGAAATCTTGTTTACTGCTATAGTATCCTTGAGCAAGGTACTTACCCTAAATTGCTCCAGTAAAAATTTCCCAGCTGTATAAATGGATAGATAAGAGGTAAGTAGCTCTCTAACACTGTAAGTTGCTTCGGAGAAAAATGTCAGCTAAATAAATGTAATGTAAGTCAAGCTCTGATGATTGTGGTTCCGCTGACAGTTACACCATCTGGACCCTGGCTGGGATGCCCAGGAGGAGATCCCACTGAAGATGCCTCTGTTCTGCATTGTCATGGCCAAACCCCAGTGTGTGTGTGTGTGTGTGTGTGTGGAAGGGGGGGTGGAATGACACAACTTGTATGTCCCTCTTGTTCCCAAGTTTAATGGCCTTATAGTTAGTGTGAAGTGTATTTCTCAACACTACCTGCTGTGTGATAGTGTATGTAGCTGCTTCTTTGCATTTCCAGCACACAAATGTGACACTTCCAAACTTAGTTTCCTTGGTAACCCAGCAGGAAGAGTTCTTCTTTAGATGTAATGAATTTGTTTGAGGGCCTGTGTGTGTGTGTGTGTGTGTGTGTGTGTGTGTGTGTGCGCGCACTTGTCTGCCTGTCTCTGTGGCCACATTGTGCTTGCTGCGTATGTACTGTATTAAGGTTCTCCTCAGTGTGTCATCGGTCACCTCTGGCAGGTACTATACCGCACTGTGAGGTACTGTACCTCACTGTACCATCTGTGTAGGTCCAGGTAGCCCCGCAGTTTACTTTGCCCTTTTGTTGTCTCAGTGCTGCGGATCAGATATTTCTCTTTTTATTTATAAATATTTGACTGCGGCTCCGTTCTCTGAGCTGCCTGCTCAAGTGTCCTGAGACACACACTGCTCACGGGACTCGGGACTCTTGTCTCTACTCGACTGTTGGCTTTCCAGGGCTTTAAGGTGATAGGAGTTGGGGTCACTCCAGAATTTTATAGCTCTTTTTTGGGTTTTGATGGTCTAATTCTGCCCTTCCTGCAGTGCTGGGTGTTTTTCTCTGCACCCCGAGGACACTTTTCCAGAACTCCCCAGTTTCTCTCTCTCTCTCTGTCTTTCTCTCTCTCTCTCTCTCTGCCTCTAATTGCCTTTCTGTTGGAACCCATTCGCTACTGCGAGGACTTATTAAAAATCCCGCTGCAGAAACAGATTATTTCTGTAGCCCGCAGGGGGTCTCTCTGGAGCGCGCTGTCCCGTTCCTGGGAAAGGCGGCTGATGTGCGGAGTCTCCAGCTGGTACAGCAAACGGCGGCTCTCTGTCTTATCGGTGTTCGCAAAGGTGTCTAATGACGGCGCAGCTCTACCCGCAGCCCCTCGGCTTACTCTTTGCGGCGCTGAGAGTGGCAGGCGAGCACCCCCCGCTGGCCAGGGAGTTCAAGTCTGCTTGGTCAGTGGGTGCCACTAGACCCAGGTTCGATTCCCACAGCACTGCCTTACCCCAGGTGTGTACTCTCTACTGACACAGTAAAAGTTACCCAGCTGTGGAAACATGCAAGTAATCGTATGCGGTTTAGTGCAAAACCCTCACTGTGTGAGCCCCCAGGAGAAAAGTGTCAGATAAACATAAAAAGACCAGTTTTGCTTCTGGCTCCAAAGTCATTTTTACCACTAAATCGCAATAAATAAAGCTACGTGCTGCAGATGGTCCTTGATTTCACCTGGAGAACGTTCTCACATCCTCTCAGACTTTCACGTAAGTTCCAGACCCGGTGTCTTCCGAAGCGTCTGCGAGTTCGTTTTCGTTTGGGTTGCATTTACAGTACGGTCACGCTTTCCCGGTAATTAATATATGTTATCGCTGAATAGATGCAATTTGGAGTTAATCCCTTGTAATGGAACTAATCCCTGGTAAGCATCCCTTGGGCAAGGATTACTGCTGTGGTGGCCATGTTCTGTTATCGCTCTTGTCAGCTTTGTTGCATCATTTCATTAGAGCATTTTGTGACACTGAGCATAAATACGATCTTAGGGCTGAGATCAATAATGACGAGCTGCACGAATCAATGGTATATCCCAGAAAGGACATTTGGAGAGCAAAATCTAAGGAAACAGTTCTGGCTCCACATATGCGGAAGAGGATTGGAGTCGAGTCATTTGAACGCTTAGAGGAGTCCAGACGATTCGAGATGTCTCACAGTGTCCAGATGATCCCCTCAGGACCCTCCTGAAGACCGGAGACCTCCTGAGGCTCTGTGTGAAAACGGCATCCTTTTCAGCAGTCCTCCTGTGCACCCTCTGTCCCGAAAACGTGCAATGTGGCGGTTCAAGGCACCCAGGATGCAAGTGTTTCTTGTGAGCCCTTTCTTTGCCTTGCAGCACCTCATTGGGAACGCACTGTAGCCGCTTGGCAAAACCCAGACGAGAGCATCTTGCTCGGCTCAGCCTTCACGCCTTCCCATTTGGACGAAGCTCTTAACCACGGATCTCGTACATTATTTATTTGCTTAGCACATCCCACAGTGGCCCAACACACACCGCTCCGCTCACTTACAGTGGCTCAAGTTTGCCGGAGCGTTAACCGCTTTGATCTAAGCTGTACTGAGCACGGCCTCTTCTGGGACACAAACATTTAGTCGTTGTGTCGTGAGTCAGAGCAGTTCTTCAACAGATCCATTCAGGAATCCCTTCACATCCCATCAGCCTTTGTGGGGCTGATCCAATTTATGTCTGTGGAGACAGGGCCTCAGGAGGTGTTTCGCTTGTGGAGAAAGACCGAGGGAAATGGTTCTGGGTGTGAATAGCTGTTGCCTTAATGCCCTCCGCGAGGCCTTTATCAAATGTACCAAGTAGATTGGTGAGACGGAACATGCTGTGAACACCCTCACAAACCACTTTTTGACTTGGAGGACAGTGGGTTCTGCACTTCTCACCCTCTGCGCCATCCGTCCCCCCCAATCCCCCCACAAACTTGGACCCGAGGTCAGGCAGCTGCGCTGACCATCTTCTACATTTACATTTATTAATTTTGTTGATGCTTTTCTCCAAAGCAATTTACAATGTTAAGATGCTTTTTAACAATTATTAAGCCATCTGTTAGGGGCAGCTTGTAGCGTAGTGGTTAGCACTCCTGCCTTTGGACCATTAAGATTCCAAATTTGATTCTCATCTCTGACTATAATACCCTTGAGCAAGGTACTTGGCCTAAGTTTCTCCAGTAAAAACAAAAAAATTACCCAGTTCTGTAAATAATTTTAAAGTGCTCAACATTGTAAGTTGCTTTGGAAAAATGTGTCAGCTGAATGAACAGATTTATACAGCTGGACAATTTTTAGCAATTTAACAGTAAGTATCTTGCTCAAGGGTAGGTGAAGGAGAGGTTCAAACCTCTAGTTCTGGGTGCAAAGGCAGCAGCTGTAACCACTACACTACCAGCTGTCACTTACCTGTTACAGCAATAAAGCAAGGTATTATGTTAGTATGAGTGTCTTTAACAGAGTGAAATATTTACTTAGCACTTTTCTCCCAACAAACTCTACATAGTGTTATCAGCCTGCACACCTTATTCATCAAAGTGACTTACACTGCATCACTCATTCATCCATCAGTGGAGCGCACGCACGCACACACACTGGGTGAACCTGAACTGCCTGTCTTTGGCCTGTGGGAGGAAACCAGAGCACCCAGAGGAAGCCCACACAGACATGAGGAGAACATGCAAACACCACACAGGCTCAGCAGGGATCAAACCCACTGCTTCTCGTACCACCCAGCTGCTGTGAGACAGCAGCACTACTTGCTGTGCCACCCCAGGACTAACAGAAGTGTGGACAGCATGCAGTGCAGTGGATCAAACTGCTGCCTTCTGCTCAAAAGACTCAAGTTCAAGAGCTTGTGCCGCATTGTTTTTCTCACAGCCAAAGGAAACACTGTGAGTGTTTCAGTGGATTTCACGGAGTTCTTCAACCTCACCTCTTAAGTCCCTTGGAGAAAAGAGTCCCATAAATAAGTGATCGTAATAATAATGATGATTAGTACTACTGCCGGTAAAAGAGTATCTGAGCAGTTAAACACAGTTTGACCCCTATGAGCAACAGAACATCTGCGTACGACTGCAGCATGTGCGTTACTTTTACGCCGCTCGTGCCATCGTCCAATGAGCACCTCTGCAGCCGAGAGATGTATCGGCTGCAGCACGTTTCACGGTTATCGGTAAACTGGAGGGAACGTTGCCCTAAATAAAGGCGTCCTCATGCATATTTTAGAATGGCACCACCCACGCAATCCACAGTCAAACACGCCAAAGCCACAAAGAGCCAGAGAATAACAGACACCCTCGCGGCTTGCTTTGCTCTCTAATCAGTATGCAGAAATATTCCTTTCTCATTACGCTTTCTTTTTGCTTGTTTTCTCTCTGGCTCTCCACAGCACTGGTTAATTACCTGGGCTCTGGCACTGGGCCACGCTGGTGCGAGGCGTCAGGAAACCAGCCAGAGGCTTGGCCCGCCTAGCCCTCTGCCTGTCAGGGTATCGCTGGTGTGTGTGTGTGTGTGTGTGTGTCTGTGTGTGTGTGTCTGTTCTGCCCAAACTGGGTATGTAGAGTATAGGTATTCGTGTGTTGATCCCCAACTCGATCTGAAAACTCACCTCTTCCTGAGTCACTTTGCTCATGATCTCTTAATCTCATGAAAGGTATAAATGTTCACGCACCGTAACTTTATGATCATGCTCAGATAAGCCTTTACACAGCTACTCTTGTATTGTTTGTAAATGTTTGTGTATCTCAAAAAAAAAATAGTTGGAAAGTGATCAGGAATCATCTATTCTGAGTTTTATGCACCTACTTGAGCAATGAACATCAGTGCATAAACCAGTTGTACTTAAGAATCACATGTCTGCAGCTATGTCTCTTTCTCTTAATGTAATGCACAAATTGTATTTTCTCTGAGATGTACGTCCCATTGGAGAAAAGTGTCTGCTAAATGAATAAATGGAAATATAAATGCCCCTTGGCGGAAATGAACAGGAGCCAATTTACCCTTACTTTCCGTGAAATGATTTCTAGCTCCATAAATGTGTAAATAATTGTAAGTATCCCAGTGTACACAGCAACTAAAGAGTTTATAATCTTAGATAACAGGGCTGGATAAATACACAATAAGTAAGTGTGAAACCGTTTCAGGAGATGTCCTGATATTTCCATAAATTATAAAACTCATTTAAAAAAATTCTAAAAGTGCTGCAGTCTCATCATCTGGTGCCAGCAATCATCCACTCATTGTACATGTATTGGACTAAAATTATACTTCATTGTACTGCAGTTACAACAAACATCGCAGGAATCAAATCAGGAGCTAACAGAGCTACATAAAATCAAGCATTTTAAATAATTTTCATCTGGAAGTATTTTTGAGTGCCTTATTCAAGTCAGACCCCATAATGGCTCTTTCTCAGGTAGACTGCACCAATGGTAAACTATACTACAGGTAGAATTTCCCACAGGTAAGATGTGCAACAGGGCAACTGTACTCCTCGTAGTCTGTACCTCAGAAACATGGTAACTCAGGTACAGCTGTGACCCAGATTGACCTAAACCTCAGTTTTAGCCAAACTCTTCCACAAGTTGAATAGAGGAATACTCTTTTATATAATCATGTGATCCTATCAAAATGTTTAATACTTTAAATAATGTAAAAATAGGGTGTTTCCACTTTGAAATGGGACATACAAGTTAAAAATAAGCTAAAGATAAAAATTCTGCAGAGATAAATTACACGGCTGACAACGGTTCACATTGTGGTGGAATAATATTTGGTATCAGTGCATGAATCCATGTGGGTTCAGAGATGGAGCCAGACTTTGATCTCCCTTTTGAAGATTTATATTTGTGTTAGAAATCAAGAGAATGTCTGAAGGTCTGTTGGACACCTGGAGCTTCTCAGGGTCACCTGTGAGCTGAATTACTGGGAAATGGGCACCTGCCGAGGACTCGTCGAAGAGCTGAAAGAGCAAACCACCAGGACCCTTTGTTGTTACAGCAGTACAATACAAAATAAATATTTTGAAACTGTGAGGTGGTTTTGGGATGAAAGTTGTGGACACGGTGGTAAGGTATATAGTCCTGAAGACAATGTCTGAATTATGCTTAGGACTACATACCTCAAGGGTGGACTTTTGGCACAGCAAGAACCAGGGGTAAACCAGGTGTGATACGAATAAAAAAGAACACAACCTTCTTTTATCTCAGCCAAGTGATATTCAACAAGAGGCTGTAAAAAATCAACTTCACGGGACAGTAGCAAGGCAGAAATTACTGCTAATCACGAAGAACAGAAATGCTTTTCTCTTTAATTTATGAAGAAACACCTGGATGATCCTCAGCACTTTTGAAAGACTGTTATTTGGACAAGGGGGGTGTGGTGGCGCAGTGGGTTGGACCACAGTCCTGCTCTTCGGTGGGTCCGGGGTTCGAGTCCCGCTTGGGGTGCCTTGCGAGGGACTGGCGTCCCGTCCTGGGTGTGTCCCCTCCCCCTCTGGCCTTACGCCCTGTGTTGCCGGGTTAGGCTCCGGTTCCCCGTGACCCTGTATGGGACAAGCGGTTCTGAAAATGTGTGTGTGTGTGTGTGTGTGTGTGTGTGTGTGTGTGTTATTTGGACAGTGGACTGAAAAGTGGAACTTTTCCCATTATGTCTGAAAGAAAACAAACACAACATTCCACAGTAAGAACATCATATCAGCAGTCAAACATGGTGGTGGTGGTGGTGGTGGTAGTGCAATGCTGTGGGGATGCCTAAAAAATTATAAAGCGCAAGTGAGGATATTTCTTTTTTGACACAGTGCCAGCTGGTTCTGCATAACTTTGCTCATTAAACACATTAAATACGTTGAAAAAAGAGTTAATTGTTCACTGTCACGCCCACCTCAGCGCAACGAGAAGCACCTGCGGTGGCTCAGGGAGCGACCGCTTAAAAGGATGCTCCAGAGCACACGCAGGCGCGGAACCTTGTTCAGCACTATCTCTCGCTTGCGTACCTTATCGTTGCTTTCCTGACTTCCCTGAATCCTAGTCCTGATCTCCGTCCTTGACCTTCTCCTCCTCATCTTCGTTTCCCTGAACCCTCTCCTGAATCTGCTCGACTTTCTGGCTCTACAACTATTTGCTTCTCTTCTGGATTACGTCTCTTGGATTCTCCCTTGGATTTCGTCTGCACATTGGTGACCCTCTGCCTGTTTTTGACAATGTCCTCTGGATTGCCCTCTTAAAGCCCTTCCTGTACTGCGCGACTGAGTCTGTCTCTCCGACCCAAGGGAAACCCCATGACATTCACTCAGTTGCTGCTTATCCTAGCTTATCTAGGCTGAAGAGCTGAAAACACACACACACACACACACATTTTCAGAACCGCATGTCCCTGACGGGGTCACGGGGAACCGGAGCCTACCCGGTAACACAGGGCGTAAGGCCGGAGGGGGAGGGGACACACCCAGGACGGGACGCCAGTCCGCCGCAAGGCACCCCAAGCGGGATTCGAACCCCAGACCCACTGGAGAGCAGGACTGTGGTCCAACCCACTGCGCCACCGCACCCCCGAGCTGAAAACATTCAGTGTCAAAAATTTGCAATAACAGAGAACATCAGAAAGGGGGCAGATACGTCTCCATGGAACTGTACAGTTTGTAAATCAGTTATAAACCAGCTGTGATCCAGGTATGAATCCCGGTGTGAGCCATCTGTGGTGTAGATGAAAACCACCTGTTATTCAGGTGTGGTCCAGGTACAGTCCAGATGTGGATCAGATATGAATCAGATGGAACCTTGTGCAATACATATGAAGACAATTCGTGATCTAGGTGACAACCAGATGTGAATCTGCTGCGATACAGATATCAAGAAGGTGTTAACCAGGCTGTGCACACAGGGTTGATGTTGCCACAGCCTTGGTCTTGTTGCAGGTCCAGGTTGTGCGGTTTCCTATGGAGACCATATGCCCCAGAGGATTTTTGAATTGACTGGTAGCGCTGCAGCCTCTTTTTTTTGCAGAGGTGCATTGACTCAGGTGAGAAACATGGAGCTGTACTGGCAGCCCTGCACACACAGGGCCCCAGGCAGTGCTAGCAGGGAGCACTGCTGTTGTGCCTGTTCAAGGGGACCCCTCCAACCAACTACAAACCAAGCTCTATGCAGGTGTCATGTTTATGGGTCTGGACACTTTGACACGTGAATGTTGACCATCTAGACCTGTGTGGCTGATTAAACCCTTCCACACGCCTCCAACCCTCACTCCCATGTGAACTCTGCTACAGTTTGCCTACAAGTTCTAAGAGTGATGTGAACCTGTGAGCTCAGATCAATGGTCCTGGTCCCTGTGGAGGAGACACACAAACACCAAGAGGGTTTCAACCGAGTTGGATTCCTACCCTATATATGGGTCTTGTGAGAAGAAGGAGAGCTCTCCGGCGAGTCACGCTAAATAAAGGAGGTTAGAGATGCTGAGGATCGGTGCTCCAAGAAGTGGATCATAACTATGTTTAAGATATAAACACCCTCCCACTGTTGAAGTGTTGTTGAATTGGAGTTGTAGGCCTCACCGGTACAGTTAGGTTCATACTTGACCCCATATTTTTCTTACATATTCTGATGGGCTCTAAGCAGGTAAATAGAGCCCATTAGATTAGACACGATTTATGGCATATTTGATCTTTAACAAAAGCCGATTTATGGCTCCAGTGGACCCAGAGCCAGCTGGACTGTGAAGGTTAATGGAGAGACGTCCAGACATTTTATCACTCTGTTGAATTATGTATCAGCTTCAATCTCGTGAGCTGGGGGATGGGGATCGGGGTGGACCGGTAGGGACATTTCCCTGCAGGGGTTTGAGGGAGGGGGTGGGGTCATGCATAGGGGCACAGCCCATTGAGTGAAATGTCACAGAAATCCACATCCACTAGGAACATTATTAACTGGATCGTGGCACCATCAGGCCACTTTCCCTTCATGCCAATGGTGTCATAAGAAGCAGCAGGTAGCACGCTGGCTTGATCTGCCACCTTTGGATTTGGAGGTTGCAAGTTCATATCCCACTTCCTGCTGCAACAACTCTGATCAAGGTAATTCCTTCAACGGATACAGTAAAAATGGCTGAGGTATATAAATGGATTAATTAGCTGAATGAGTATGTGTCATGTCAATGTGATGGAGTTTGCTGCAGTGTTGCTGGACTCATGATGCAGTGCTTGGTCCCATTTTCAATAGCCTGAAAACCCAGAAATGCACAATGAAAACACACAATATGCGGATTTATGTCTCATGCAGGTTGTGCTTGTAATGTGAACCTAACTCTAATAAAGCAACAAATCTTTCTGTGGTTTCTGGTATCACTGAGGAGTTTCCTGTCTTACTAACCCTCACCTGCTGGTATCACTGAGGGTATCACCATTGGGCAATGTATTAATAAGTACACATGAAACAAGAGGCTCTTTGGGCTCCATAGAACTGATGTGACTTGACAGCAGAAGCAACTACTCTAGAGTCAGAGGTTGAGGGTTTGAATCCCACCTCCTGTTGCAGTACCCTTGATCAAGGTACTTAGCTGTCACTTACACAGTAGAAAGTACTCAGCAGTAAAAATGGGTAAATCAGTGTAAGTACCTTAATGCTGTAAGTCACATTGGAGGAAAGCTGTCTGGTGAAATGTGTATCCTCAGCTGTTGCAGATGCTGATGTTCAGAATGGTCTCCACTGTCTTTCTTCACTTAGCACTGTAGATGTTTAGGTTCTGCTGGTCATCTGTGTTCAGGATGGTTTCATGGTCTCTCCTCTCTCCTGTTCACCCTGTTTTCAGAGGGATCCCTGGGAAAAAGTGTGGCACCATCATTCTCACGGCAGAGGAGCTGGACAACTGCAGGGTGAGTTACCAGCAGGTTCTTCACACACTCGCCCAGAGACAACCACCAGTACATGCCAGTGTCTCTATGTAAGTTCATAACCCATTCAGGCTTTGTGACACAAAAGTGTTTGTATATGTTCCCTGTGTGAGAAGCCACCTGGTCCAGGATGGTGCTCGAACCCGGGAGCAACAGCCAGCACACAGTGGAGGAACACAGTTGACAGCTAGTGATGCATGAGTTAAGGACAGTTGGAAAAAAAAGAGGTGCAGTGAGTGTGATTGTGATAAGAATTTCAAAAACCTCATCCTTCTGTGTCCTCCCATCTTGAACACACAGACACACACACACACACCCTCCCCCAACCTGCCGAATTCTGGATGTCTCAGGCCGCTTTGCACACAAAGCTTTCTTACCCTTTCATCATTTTCCAGGGACCAGGGGATTGGTGGGTCCGACTTCGGCTCCCTAACCGCCGCCCATCGGTGTTGCGTCTCTAACGGCCCCCATGGCCTCTCTTTGTAGCTCTGCCACCATTCAGACCTTTGTTCTCCCCCCGACATTAAAGCAGCAGGTGTGCGAAAAGCACCACTCCGACCTACGGCCCCCTTTCCAATTACAGGGCGACTGCGTCTCGGACACAGAAAACACAGTGCCCCCTGTGGGGAAGACCACTGCAAAGCAGGCCAGAAAAAGTCAGTTCCTACCGTTCTGATTACATAGTTGAGTGTGTGTGTGTGTGTGTGTGTGTGTGTTTGTCCAAGGGCAACACACGTGTGTAAATGGAGGCACCTCAGTGAGGAGTATCCTCAGTTTTCCCTCTGTCCATCAACAGGCCGCTCAGTTGACAGTGTCCTGTGCGACCATGTGCAGAGAGCCTGTTGCTCCTCGGCGGACAGAGTGCATCATTAATACCGTGGTAGCGCGACAAATTCGCTGTACAAACAACAGACTCTTATCTGGGCAAGTTAAAGTGGACAATAAAACAACATAAATGGAAAACCTGCCGACAGCACCGGACCCTTTTATGCTTCGTAACCATGTTGTAATTATTCAAAGCCGATTAATGCGGCTGTGTTCCTCCTGCTCGCCGGAAAGTGCCGTCCTAATGGTCGCGGTTCACCAGTGGATCAGCGCTAATGATGCGTGAGCGCCAGATCCAGTCCCCCCCCACATGCACCCTGAGCTTCATGAACGCACTCGGTAATGGATCGACCAAGATCAAGTGTGCTCTGCCAGGGTCTCGGTGACACGCCTGCACTGCGTCGAAGGGCACGCGTGGCGACAGCAAGCTAGGAGTCTCCAACACGCTGTGTAACGTTACGCTGTTACGCTGGACAATGTGCGTCGAAGTACAGACACGAACAGAGGACAGCGCGACAGTACACTGGCTCCTCGTGCCACCAGCAACTGAATTTAGAATTTTGGAAGATACAAACTTTTTCCCGGATTTTTTTTTTTTACCAACATCACCCTGAATTTAATACAAATACCAGCACAAGAAGTATTTTCTATTTCTCACACCTGTATCAGAGTGTCATGTCTGGTTCCGGAAGGAAGCGGCGAACCCAAGTGCAGAGCGGTACACGTGGTGTATTCGGGGAAATCCAAGAGATGAGGTCAAAGAACGGGCGTTTGGTCTTCGACGTGCGAACGTCGTTACAGGGAGAGTCCGAAAGGCGAGGTCGGTACACAGGCAAGAGGTCGATGATCATAAAGAGGTACCGGATCGTAGGAACAAGGGACGGGATCGGGGAAGGCGTTAGGGAACAAGGGAACAAGGGAACAGGAATTAGCTAGGAGGTCGCAAACGAGAAGGATGAACAAGGTTCCGCATCAGCT
This sequence comes from Scleropages formosus, assembly GCF_900964775.1. Taxonomy (NCBI): domain Eukaryota; kingdom Metazoa; phylum Chordata; class Actinopteri; order Osteoglossiformes; family Osteoglossidae; genus Scleropages; species Scleropages formosus. The sequence continues at coordinate 42,718,972 of NC_041807.1, read as the reverse complement.
GCCGGTCTGACGCAGCCTTTTATGCCCCAGTCCGCGCCGCGTCCCAGGTGTTCCGTGCCGGCTAGGAGGTGTGGGCGTGGCACAGAGGTATTTGCAGAGTGTAACCTGTACTGAGGGTTGTTTGTATATCTGTTACTGATTTACTGATCTGTTGGTTAACTGGTGGAAGTGATTTACAAGTTACCCTTAATCGATTACAGAACGCAACAAGGTTGTGAGGACTGAGTTCTGCACGGCATAGTCCAACCTGCACTGTGGGATCAGTTGTCAATGTTATGGAACGAATATTTTAGGGTTTATACAGTCTCCTCCTGGCCAGGCACTATCTATAGTGTTGCATCTGCACGTATTGCATTTACCTTGGATTCATTTACTCACCTGTCATCGGGTCCCTTTTGAGTTCCAAACAGCAACTGCAGTCTGCGCCGCTGCGTGTATCCTTGCTGACTGGTGTCCGAGAGCACGATGTGGGGCGGATCGGCCCGTGCGCCAGTTAGGTTCAGTGGTTCTGTGTTCTGCCTATGATGCAACCTGAATGCGCAGTTACATCACTTTTCGTCCTAAGCGTCCATGAAAATCGTTTAGTCTGTTTTTGTGGTGTTTGCACATTAATGACAATCATACCTGAAGATCAAAGAAAGTAAAGAAGAGCCAGTATTGGTGTTGGTCAAAATCCCATGAGTATGTCACCTCTTAATACTATACAGTGCTCTGATATCCCTGTCTCGTTTGGGCCTTTCAAAAATAATGAATCTGTTCATTTACAGTGAATGTAGGAGACCTCCCATCCTCAGTTCCAGCTCACAATTTTACCCTTTTAGGAAAGTGGGTATTTACTAAAATGTGCTAAAGTTCTGTAGGGTTTGTTCTTTCTTCGAGGACTTCCTCCTGGGGTGGTAACCTCCCACCCCTCTGTCACAAGCCCAGCTCTTGAACTGCGATAGTACCTGAGGACCCAACTAGAGTCGATGAAATAACAGCAGCGTGTGTGTGCGTGTGTGTGTGTGTGTGTGTGTGTGTGTGTGTGTGTGTGTGTGTGCGGTGTCCCTGGAAGGCCCAACTTGAAGCCGTACCCATTACTCACTCAAAGAACTACTGTTACGTGCTTCGTTATCTTCCATGTGTGCTGATTCAGGAAAAGCTCACGGAAAGATCTGCTCCCTGCATAATCATCACCATCAGCAGACAGAACTCGATAGAGTTTACTGGTCCCAGAGGAAATTACACAAACCTGCAGCAGAACATTTACAGCATAGTAACGTGTTCCATAGACACTGGAACGACCACTGAACGGGAGAATACAACACAAAGACAGGTGCAAAGTGGCCACATCCAGACATCCAGCGTATCAGACAGTGTGGAGACAAATAAAAAAGCAGCACTGGCAGCTCACCTGGACCAGTTCATTGCAGAAAGAAGTTGCTGGAGACCACAATGAGTGCACCGGGGTACCTTGTCTGAACTCTCGTGGCTGTGGTGCCGAAGAAGTCATGTCAATTCCATCTTAGGGAGCAAAATGGTGTGTGAAAGCCCACTGGGTATACAACGGCCGCCTCTCCTTCTAGTGTCCCACTGGTGATCTGTGTTTACTTGCACAGCCTGAAACCTGTTCGCTATAACTCATCTGCAGTCCCAGTATACCTTCTGCAGCCCAGCCTCAACAGACAACACAGGCTTCTCCGAGCCGGGAGTTGATCCCTTGTACATATATCAAAAACCCTGCTGCTGTCAGAGCCGCATGACAACCAGATATCGGATAGATGGACTGAATCAGACAAATAATGGAGAAATGTGTCAATGCTAAGAATAGATCATTCCGGAACTCTACTTATGTGGTCCCAAGGCTTGACGTCGACTCGACAGCACTTAACATCAACAACCACAAAGCACACCTCAGAGGAGCCCCATTAAGAGTGCAGCCCTCCTGGGTACAAGCTTTCACGTGCAAGTCCAAGGCCCGTGTGTTTGGAGTCGTCCTCCGCTGACTTCCGAACCCCCTCATCTTCGAGAGGAAATTAATTTTCTTTCCTCCTCCTGTAGATGTGTGACTGTTTACTGTGGCTATTAAAACATTTGCATAATTACACGGCTGACTGTTTACTGTAGTTAGACAACATTTACATGCCGGTTGCCTCATGCTCATATGCAAAGGAAATTGCTGAAGAAACACCTCGTGTGACGTTGAGGCTGCATCCTTCGGTGAGCAATGCTAAACAGGCCGGTGAAGGAGTGGACCCATGTGAAGTGCACAATGGGTCACACATAACAGATGATTGCTCACATGCTCACTATCATGAACTACTTGTCTAAGTGAAGGTTGCAGTGGTCCAAGGCTCATTCCAGAAGCACAGGACATGAGGATAAGTAGGGTACACCCTGAATGGGATGCCAGTCCTTTGCAGTCTGGGAAATGGTTTGATTCTCAAGTGCAATGCAACTTTGTGAGGCCTTGAGAGTATAGAGCAGATGAAGCTCTGGTTGTTCCCTTGCTGGGAGGCTTGATGGACCCCTTGTTTCAGATGAAGATGCTGAGGTGTAAACGAAAACAACTCAGGACAGAATGGGTGCTCCATCTCCCATCTTGCTCATCTCTCAGTTTCTTCAAGACTTGCAGTATTTTGAGTTTGTTTTTTAGGAGCTGCTGCAGGTGCGATCTCCACCTCTGGCTGTAGTACCCTTGAGCAAGGTACTTACCGTAAATTGCTCCAGTAAAATTACCCAGCTGTATAAATGGGTAAATAATTGTAACCTTAACATTGTAAGTCGCTTTGGAGAAAAGCATCACCTAAACGAATAAATGTAAAGGTGCTTGGGGCACTTTTAGGAATTTCAGCTCCAACATGTTGCTTTCTTTTCATCTGTAGGACTGTGCTACAATGCAATTCTGCGCCAACAAGCTGGACAAGAAGGACTTCTTCGGCAAGTCGGACCCCTTCATGGTCTTCTACAGAAGCAACGAGGATGGGACGTGAGTCACTCAACCCTTGCATGATCAGCACACTCACACCGCGTGACATAGACGGGGGGGATACGTTACACTAATTTATTTAGCAGACACTTTGCTCCAAAGCGACTGGGCCACTGTGCTGTCATGTGCCTGTGATTCCTGGCTGTAACTGTGAACCACAGTCATTGCTAGACCAGCTGTTCTGTGTGCAGGTTCACCATCTGCCACAAGACAGAAGTGGTGAAGAACACGCTGAACCCTGTATGGCAGCCCTTCTCCATCCCTGTCCGAGCCCTGTGCAATGGTGACTATGATAGGTATGGCCTACCTGTGCGCAGTGTCTGTGCAAGTGCTGTCAAGTTGAAATCAACTTGTGGTTTTCATGGTGAGGGAGGGTATGGGAGAGCTTTGTGAACATGGCGACACCGTGAAAACTCTAACACTCTGAGCTGAAATTGAAGCTCGGCCGCTGTGAAGTATGGGGCTTTACCTGCTGCGCCAACATGCCACTAAAACATCTACCTTCTGTAGCTGGAATACAGGTCGCTGCTCCAAAAGAAAATTATTTAGGATCACATGCGGGATTCTTTCATTCGTTCATTCATTCATTCATTCATTCATTCATTCATTCAATTTCCTGACCGCGTGTTGAACCAGTGTTGTGGTGGTGATAGGGATTTCATTAGGATATTTATTGAAGCAATTGTTTTGATATACTCTGCTATACAGTACAAGAGCAGAACTCCTCTGGGACTCATTCAGCTTCAGGTCTTTAGTCCCAGTCATGCAGTGTGTCTGAATGTGTGTTCAATCGTGTGCTGTCAATGCATCCCTCACCAATATGGTGCGGTCCTGACGGACCCCCTGCACCACTGTGTGTGACTACAGTGCCCCCCCCACACACACACACGTCGTTTTGAGAGTAGGCCTTGTGAGTTCATTCGCTGATTTGGTCATTAGTTCCATTCGGTTCCCTCCCAGTCTTTACAGGCAGCACTGATTCTACACAGTTGCTATCATCTGACGCTGACTGACTGGAGACCTCTCTGCGTATATAGCTTCTGTGTGTGTGTTTAGTCAAGACAAGTGATGATCTGAGCCAGTGATACAGCTGTGGCCCATTCATCTATCTGACACTCTCCTCCAAAGCGACTTACCATGTTAAACTACCTACAATTCATACAGCTGGGTAATTTCTACTGTATCAATCCCGGGTGAGCACCGCTCTCAGGTGTGATACAGTGGGAGTAGGAATTTGAACCTGGCCCTTAGATTGCTAAGTGATAACTCAAAACTGCTGCACTACCTACTCACTTACCTTTTTACCCATATATGCTGCCAGATGCTCTAATTATAGAGTTCAGAGGGTCTGTATTTCCTGAAGGTGCAACACCAGACGATTTAACCCTACAACTTTGTCATAAACTCGGCTCCACTCTATATCCTGTGCTGCAACCCCTGGGCATGAGGCTTGCTTGTGCCTGGTCCACCTCTGAGTCCAGGTTAAGGCCCAGGATCCCTGTAGATCCACCTCACTACGGCTATGAATGAGGAAGGTCTGCTTTCCTGTTGTGTTCATTCGAACCCCCGATCGTGTCCACCCACCGGGGTCAGTCCTCTGTTCAGCTGTGCCAATTCGCTAACCCACTGAGCCAGCTGGACAGATGTTTTACGCAGGTCTTTGTCCCTGAGGGGGTCTAACACACAACAACAACACTCCTCAACTCGTCAAAGTTCTGCTCCTCCAGAGAGATTCCATTGGTTGGGGTTTCAGTCAGTCAGTGTGTGCTGCTCTGAGGGATCCTCTGGCTGCCGGCTGCATCTCTGTTTTCTACCCAGTACAGCCCAGGGCCTCGCAGGGGCGTGCGGAGGATACCAGTCCAAGAATACCGTATTGAGAAGACCATTTGTGATGGGAGGTGCCTTGCTGTGGGCAGACAGCAGCTCTTAGTGCTTGCCAGCGTGGCTGACAGCTAAGTAGCGGTGGATAATTTTAGTCGTGTGCTCGCCCTGCACCCCGCAGACTCGCGCCTGCACCCGGGCTCCCGTGCCCTGCACCCCGCCTGCCGGCGGCACCGCGCTCTCTATTTCTGGTGCCGCCCGCATCCCACAGGATGTCATCTGTGTGTTTCTCCTAATGTCCATCTCCCAGCTTTCTCTTCTCCTCTTTGCTGACCTGTGGCTCACGTGTCCCTCAAACACTCAAACTCGTCCCTCTGTTTTCTTCTCAATGCCTCCAAAGATGAAGGGAAGAATATTTTTTAATTCTTATTATCAACAAGGTTTTAACTGTCCGCATAGTTTGGATTGTTCGCAAAAGACTGATAAAGCAAACACACTGCTGGGAATAGCCGTCTACCTGGCCTACACTTCACCCACCAGAAATTTGGAACTCTCTTGATGGACACATGGTCTTGACATCATTCAGTGTTTCAGTAAATTTCAGTGGAGGCCTTCCTTTAATTTTGAAAAGTAATGAGGAATTTCCTTACTGTGTAGGCATAATACACACTTTTGTCATACCTAGAAGCAACTACACTTTCGCGCACAATTGAGACTGTCAACAGTTAGTAAAAGTGTGGCTCTCTAATTGTGTATCATTGTGTTCGATCAAAATCTCAGATGTAGCTAAAATGAATAAAAATACTCAAATACTTATTGATGTTTTTACTGACGTTGAGCTACGTTAAAACTAGCTATGGCTGAAAATATATATTTATACATATATATGTATATACACATATTTTAAAAATTCACAGACTTCTATTCAATGCTTATTGATAAGCAGTTCATCCCATAAACACATGCAGTGATCTTGATCTTGTAACTGATCTCCAACACTCAGGAACACTGGAAACAAACTGTGAATACTGTGGATCTGTGTGAGTGCTCTTCATTGCCATCTCTCACCTACTGGGGTCGAATGATTCATAGTGAGACCACAACAAATTGAAATTTTAAGTTAAGAAAATTACAAATAATCACGAAACAGCAGGAAAATGTTTGTATCTTTGGAAACGTGTAAGACAAGGAGCCAGCATAGTCCATAGTACAGCAACTGATTTTAGTGCTCATAGTGAGCAGTCCTGTTTCCATTGTCTCCTGGGGTATGTTTGACTTTGACATGTTCATGATGTTTCACTCTGCTACAGATCAATGGCAGGTTTTACCGCTGTCAAACCAGAAACTCTTGTCCCTTTCATACTCTCTGCTTTAATGAGCTGTACCAGGTAAAAAATAATCAATCTTCTGAACCGCTGTGTATGGACACCATGGCACTGATGATGTGCCAAACATACTCAAGGATACCGCAAATCATTAAAATGCAGAGAATCCATTCAGATAAGCTGTATGGGTGGTGGCTGGGGGGTGACCATGAGTATGCATGTGTAAAGCCGACTGTCAGGTCATTAACAGGATGAATATGTGGACACTTTATCATGTTATTTCAGTCAGGCTCAGATATGTCAAGGGTAATAAATCAACGTCAGTCAGCGCAAAAGATATTCGGACAAACAGCTCATCGGCCTGAAATTGGACACTTCGGGACACTTCTCAACAATAGACAGGAAGTAATAAATGAAGGCTTTAGATAGACTGAGGAAAATGTTCCCGTTCATTCAGCGAATCGTCTCGAATATTACAATCACACACCAGCACAGAAAGCGAATGTTAAACAGGTACTGGGCAAGATAAGTGCCCACTCACGGATTCTTCTACAACTGTGAAATTCAAAAGAACTGAATAAGTGTTATATGCAAATGTTACTTAATAAACTCGACGTATTCAAATTCAGCTCACAAAGCTCACGACTCTCATGGTGCAGGTATTTGGACAGGGAGCCACGCCGCAGATGCCGCCAGCCTCCAGCAGGCCAGAGAAGTGCAGGAATGTGATCAGGTGTTGCTTGATCCCATTACAAAGTCCCATTAAGAGCTCGAATAATGGACAAGTGGAGGGATAGTTGGTTTATGAACTCTTGATAGTGGGTACTGTGCTCCTGGACATCTGCTTGAATCCACTGTGTAAGCTGTCAATATTGATCATGACCTATTTAGACTGAAATGTTTGCTCTCATTCTGCAACCCTGCACTCAGTTCCCTTTCCCCTCACTTTCTCTTGTACTCTGCAGGTCCATCAAGGTGGAAGTGTATGACTGGGACCGGGATGGAAGGTGAGCTCCCGTTAATGCCAGGCTGCATGGTGCAATCAGGTGGGGTCAGAGCACTTTCACCTTCTGCAGAGCAGTGTGGCATCCTGCTAGCTGGCTCCTTTGAGAGGCAGTGAGACAGAGCCCACTTGCGGGCATGCAGAAGGTCTCCTTCCCTGCGACTCACACCTCAAGGTCTCCCAAGTGTCATCAGCAATCCAGCATTAAGCCTGTCATCGGTATGCATGAAGCGCATATTGAACTTTGTATACTGAAGAGTGGGCCTCTTTAAATGTGACTCTGCAATTTTTTGGCCCCTGTCCATGGACATTATCAGAGAGCAGAATGTAAAGACACGTCCTTGAGAGGCTTATGAGCCCCCTGTGCATTCTTTTGTCCTGCAGTCATGACTTCATTGGCGAATTCACCACCAGCTATCGAGAGCTGGCCCGAGGCCAGAGCCAGTTCACTGTGTACGAGGTGAGTTGATCCCACTTCTCACACCAGTCTGCTCTGAGTCTGAGCTAAGAATTTCTGTATTTGACAGACCATTTTCCCTTTCCTAACTCACAAAACTCCATACTAACAACTGTAAATCTGCTGCAGGACCTTTGAATGGGTCCCAGGGGACGGTGTAGATGTATTTATGATGCTGGATATGACTGCAGTCAGTTTCTATTCTCTGAGGGGGCTGTGAGCAGGCACTGAGACCTTTTGTGAGGTTTGGTTCAACTTAATTGTTTGAAACTTGGATTTGGTGCTCACCAAGGTGTCAGCGAAGGGGAAAGGTCGTGGTTGCTGTGGACGTTACCGACATGGGAAACAAGTGCTGTCCTTTCAGACTGCAAGCAAGGTTATGCAAGCTGAATCCTCTCCCCCCAAGAGAAATGGGGTTTCTTGAAGCCATGTAGGATGTACAATGAATATCCAGAAACAAATGCATTGGAATAACAATTTATTAGTCCTCACTGTCTTTGTGCTGACTGTGGTGACTGAAACACATCATCAGCATGCTCCAGCGGACTGGCTCTGCTCTCGGAACGGCCCGTCTCTCCACACTGGTCTCTGTCGTGCCATTCTGGACATGTGGAACGCAACGCTCCAGCTGTGAAGTGGCAGACAGCTCATCAGTCCTGGAAACTCCCCCCCCCACACAAATATTCAATTACCATTACATTACACATTGACTTAGCAGATGCTTTTATTCATTGAAACATACACAGTTCAGACTTTGACATCTTACCCATGTATATACCTGGACTGTCGGTGTTTCTAGAATTGTTGTTAGAGGACACATTGTTCTTGGAGGGCAGCTGCTAGTGTAGTGGTTAGAGCTGCTGCCTTTGGAACCACAGCTTTGATTCCCACCTCTGGCTGTAGTAGCCTTGAGCAAAGTACTTACCCTACATTGGTAAAATGAAGATTGAAATGGCAGTAAAAGTTACCCAGCTGTATAAAAGGGTAAAGTTGCTTTGGAGAAAAGTGTCAGCTAAATGACACCAGTACAAATTCTGGGATTGTTTATTGTGAAAGTTAAATTTACTCTACATCTCAACAGACACACAGGTCTCTGGAAGACCTGAATCAGCTTCAAGCTTCTGACTAAACCCCTGAAGTGTGGGTTCAGTGCGGGAAAATGTAGACACTGGACATTAGAAACAGACGTACAGGGTGAGGTTCTCGGGGGATCCAGATCTCCCATGCTCAGCAATTTTATACTCATGATCACCTTCTTCTCGTGTTCCCACTTTAGCCTGTGTGGAATGGGGGAAGATGGGGGAGTTGTCATTGATTGATTCCTCTCTTTGCCTAATTGTGCAGCTTCTGAAACCTGGAGCAATTGATCAGGAAAGCTATGATTAAACAGGCCCCCCGAGACACTGCTCACGTCTTACTCAACCGAAGGTGTGAGATACCTCGCCCCTGATCTCAGTTCCCACTCTGATTTGTCGTCAGAAACCATGCGGATACTCACAAACCCATGAAACAAAAAGTTTGGTGAATCCAGCATCTTGTAACAATCACTCAGTCTGGGCTCTGTAGCGTCTAGTCCAGTATCTTCTAGAAGAAAGAGTTAACAGAGGGTGCTGGGCTTAGAATAGCTTGTCACTGTGTGAATTGTGTGTTTCGTGTTATAAACTTCTCAGTGAGGCTGTGTGCATCATGGCTTTCATGTGTATGTATAGTAGTTGAGCAAAAGATCTCCCCATTGTGTGCTGATTTATTAAGTGCATCGGGATGTTGCGGCTGTTGCACCTGCTGTGGTTAGTAGAGTGGGAGGAAACCTACAGTTTTTCGTGTGACCATGGAGAAAGACTGAGGGATAACAGCTCTTTCCAATGTATAGGAACTCCAGGTCTTAAATTTAGCAAAGAATTCAAGGCAATTATGATACGAGCTCCAAATAAAATGACAGAGAAGACACGAGGACCGATTTCATACTCATAACAAGCTCTTAAGGCATTATGAATTGTAGAGCATCCACATGCACGTTATCTCTTTATGGAATAATGTGTATTAAATACCTTTCATTATTTATTTTTTTAACAGATGCTTTCTCCAAAGGCATTTATAAAACTTACAGTATTACTATATGTAAGTGGGATATTTTTACGGAGGTATCACAGCTGTTCTCTCTTTCTTTGTAGTACAACAGCTTTTCCTCCTTCTTGAACCCATAATTTTCGCAGCCTCATGCCCAGCTCCTGAACAATTACACTAATTGCTGCCCCCGTACCTCTTGTGCACTGATGCCACTTTGTGGTGACTCTGGGCCTTTGGAGCCTTGCCTCCCTTCCTGTTTTGTGAACGTGACTGAGATCCCGCTCTGACTTTGTTCACTACGAAACCTGTTCTGATCACGTCTATATTTTCTCTGAAGCGGCGGCACTCAGCTGTGTGCCCAATGCGTCCAGCGCACTGATGACTAGTGATGCTCTTACACTGCTGGCATCCAGGTGCTTGGCAGATGCTTGACAGGTCTGGACAGTTCCGACAGCCGGGGTGGAAAGAGGCTCGCTAACGTTCCTTTGACTACAGCCAGAAACCTGCATCATTTTAATCTGGGTCTCAGATATCATTATGTCTGTGAATGGTTGAGTATTTCTGGATGTTTCAACTTTGTGCTGGTGTAGAGGTAAAGAAATCCTGCTGTAGACTTTTACTGTGCTGTCAGTCTAGCCTGGAACTCTGACATCTTAGTGAATTGTTAGTATGACTGTCAGCACTGTCATTCATGAACTTGTTGCTGACTCTTGCACACTTCTTTAGCATGTTGTACCTGTGCCTCCGTTGCCTACAGTCTGTCACCATGCCCGCAATTGTACCTCGGTGCATGACTGTGCCTCGGAGTGTAATGGCTTCAAGCATCACATGGACTTCCAAAGTGCATCACCATGCTAACTGACCACCAGTGCACCAATGTGGTCATGTGCTGAAGGCTCCCACTTGGAAAGCAGGCGCAGGATGGGAATTTCTGTGTTGGAATTGGTAGTGGAGTGTTCCCAGATGCCCGTCCTGGGTGTGTCCCCTCCCCCTCCGGCTTTACACCCTGTGTTGCCGGGTAGGCTCCGGTTCTCCGTGACCCTGTATGGGACAAGCGGTTCAGAAGATGTGTGTGTGTGTGTGTGTGTGTGTGTGTGTGTTCCCAGATGAATTCTGAAAGGTAAATGCACCCTGATTATTTCAAACCTTTACGTTTTGTCATTAATCTCTTTCTATTTGGCTTTTAGGTGGTGAATCCCAAAAAGAAGTTAAAGAAAAGGAAATACATAAATTCCGGAACAGTAGGTGTTCATTCATAAATTCAGCCCTGTTTGCTCAGTGCTCGTCATTATTTCATTTGGACATTTGCTTTATTATTGAATTTTTTTTATCTCAGTTTTTATACCAAGGCAGTTTTTTTATACTTTGGTGTGAGACTCAGCTGTTTAGGGCCAGTAATTTTTACTGGATCAGTAAAGGGTCCTGCTATAGCAGCCATGAGCAGCATTGAAACGTCTCTTTTTCCAGTCTGAGCTCCAGCAGCAGCACTAATGTCAGCTTAAAGTAGGTTATCAGGGCTGACAAGGACTCCGCCCTCAGCACTGCGGTCGTGGGGAGGCCATCCATCAGTCAATCAGTCCATCACTCCATTGGTTCTAAAGCTTTGTGGGGCTCTACAGCAAGACCCGTGATGTGCGTACATGGGTCCTGTGCAACAGCTCCTCACGCACTGCACGCCGTACACTGGCTCCATGGCGTTTGCTGCTCAACCTCTAATTCGTCACTTCTCTGTTCCCAAGGTGACCCTGCTGTCGTTCTCAGTGGAGTCAGAATACACCTTTCTGGACTACATCAAGGGAGGGTGAGTCGGACGTCTGCTGTTCGGCACCCGCGGTTTCCCACGATTTGTATCCACAGCAGGCTTATCGATGGGACCGGGACCTCGATGCTGAAATATTGCTTTGCTTTGCTTGCCGAGCCTGGACTGAGCACAGATCGACCACGACCTCTGTCACCTTCAGCTTTTCCAGTTGATCCATGTGCTGATTCGTATCATTACTGTAACAGCAGAGCACGATGTGCGTGCTCAGGGTTTACTGCCAGCCCACACATGGCAGCCGGTCATTAGACTCGATACAAACCTGACCAGGCCAAAGATGGAGCGTAATAGCAGAGAAGCGCCAGATTCATCCGAGTCGTCATTGAATTCGTTCCCAAGTTGCCATTTAGGTGGGCAGGAGTGGTATGTGTCTAAGGAAGTGTAGTGTTTTATCAAATGCCCCCTCTGTGCATCTTTCAGCAGCACAGTAACTCTCCTGCAGTGTAATGACAGCTATATAGGATATTTTTTGCAAAGGAAGTCAGTAAGCGAGTCTTGTACACGTGCAGATCAGGTGTTCTCCTTCATGCATTTTTAATCGACAGCTGGAAAGTGTCGACCTGCTCACCTGCTCAGCTGCATCTCTCCGCTCTGTTCTCACAAGCAGCACATCGTGGGCTCCAGCACAACTTGTCTCTTTCTATTGAAACATCTCGCTTCCGCTAAAAATACTGTCTTTTTTTGCCCCACAATTCGCTTAGTGAAACCTGCAGACTTCCCTCAGGCGAGAAAATGCGGTCACAGCCATTTCTGCACCTGCTCTGCTACTGAGAGCAGCTAAACAACCACGTTTCACCTGAGGAGCAAGAGAAGGTCCATGTATGGAGAAGAGCCTTTGTTCTGGAACACAGCTGTGTGACCTTTCTCTTCTTTTTATGTCTTTCAGTGAGAATCTGCTGAGGGCCATTGAAACACGAGGCTTTGTGTGTGTTTGTTGTTGCACGCTCTACACATTCTACACACTCCACATACTGTACACTGCTACACGGACCACTCCGATGCAGTGTAGACTCACTGTGGAGCACCAGCTGTGCTGCACCAGTTCCTCCCAGGAATGGTGGTTCAAAACCTTCATTCAGACTTTAGTGAGGAGTTCTGGCTGATGGAGACACATCCTGGTCCTCGGCACAGCCATTGAGTTTCCATTCTCACATCGATTAGGCTGCTGCTCATCACCATCTCTCCTCTTGCAGGACACAAATCCATTTCACCGTGGCAATTGACTTTACCGCTTCCAACGGTAAGCACCCCCTTCTTGCGGGACAAGGAACAACAAATATTAGCATCTGCTCCTTTCTGCTCGCTCATGGGTTGTATGGAACGAAATAACGTTTAAGGTCAATGTGGGAAGGATTGAGGTCAGTGTGAGGGGGCGAGAGGAGACATCTTATTTCCCAGTGGCTGTGACAGTGCTCGGTGCTGCCCCCAACCCTCCCAGGAAATCCCTCCCAGTCCACGTCGCTGCACTACATGAACCCGTACCAGATGAATGCCTACGCGATGGCCCTCAAGGCCGTGGGCGAGATCATCCAGGACTACGACAGCGACAAGATGTTTCCAGCGTTGGGTTTCGGAGCCAAGCTGCCCCCAGATGGACGGGTGTCCCATGAGTTTCCCCTGGTAAATACTTTCCCGTCCAGCTCTTGTCGTCCTTAGCGGTAATTCCTTCTTCTGTCGCGCTAAACAATGACAGCGAGCACAGAAACCCCTCAGCTCTGTTAACTCCCACTATGATAGTCTGTCTTTCCCTTCATGTACATCATCTTAATAATACAGACATCCCTCGATTTGTTCAGTGGTTAAGTTCTCTAAAAATTTCACCGTCTCACAACATAAAAGTAAAAATAATAATTAGCAAAGAAATTTTTTACCTTTGACCTACATTAAAAATAAAGTTCATTTAAAATCACTGAAAAAAGCCTCGACAACCTCCTACTGGGTGCTGATTGTTGACTGATTCATCTTATAATCATTTTTAGTATTGCTATTGATCACCGAAACTCAGGGACAGCAGACATGAGCTGTAAACACCGTGGGAGCGAACTGAATCAAGGCGTCTCCACACTCCCGTTCACTTTACTTCCATCTGTCGGCTCAGTAGATAAACACAGGTCACATTTGCTCGGTTACAACCGTTACTTTTAGAAAGTAGGAAAAGGTGACCAAAGAGGCCTGGATAAACTGCAAAATATTTAAATATTCCTGGCTTCACTTCAGCCAGTGTGTAGAAGCACTCTGTAAAGGCGTCACACAAAGAGCAAAGAAGCCTTTTGCTCATTCTGTGAACGTACACACTCCCTCAGTGATAATCCCTTTCTGCCTCTGAAAACTCCCACAGCGATGATCTCTTTTCATGCCCCTTATCCGTCTTTAAAGGCTCCGCCACATCAGGAGGCCACACGTGCCCTGCGACAGATCCATTGAGAAAAGACAGATGAACGCATTTATTCCTTCCCTACACATTGTGTTCACGTTGTGTGTGTGTGTGCCCACGTTGTCGATAGAGATTAAGCACAAACTGATTTGGCTGATCTCGGCCAACTGCAGTGTTTTCCCCGGCGGGCAAACACACCCATTTCTCTTCTCGAAGCTGTGACCGCAGGTAAATCAACTTCGTGGCCCCTTCGGCGGCAGGGTGGCTTTGTAGCGAGGCAGTGCTCGGAGGGGCGATGGAACAGTCTGCTAAGCTCCACAATAGCTACACATTAGATCCTCATGTTGTCAATGGCTGAGTTACGAATTTTTTGAGACATCAACAGTTTTATGTGAGGATATGAATAGGTTGCATTTTCTTTAGTGAGTTATTTTCTCAACTTTCTGCCTGCAGCGGAGGGCATGTGAAGTAAAGAACAGCTACACAGAACGGGAACATTGGACCACCTTATTTCGCTCACTGCCACGGTGTTTACACCTCTAGTGTCCAGTTCCTGAGTGCCGGTGATGAATAACAAGATGAGGAACGCCGCGCATGTACAACATGAATCTGTCAGCCATCAGTATTCAATAGGAGTTTGTTGAGACAGTTCATTTAATATTCAGTCATTTCAAAATAGTCAATCCGTCAGTTAATTTGTTTTCATTTTAATGTAGCTGAGTGACTGCCAACATTAAAAGTGCTGTATCGTAGTATTTTTTGTTTATTATAACTATAGCTGAGTGTCTTACAAAACCTCAGTAGCAAAAAAAAAATTGAGGGAGGTCTATTTCTAAACTTTTATTCTTTGTGAAAGAAAAATGATGAAAGTGCCTGTGTAGCTATGTGGAAGAACAATACAGACCTCTGGTTCCAGTTGCGTTCATAAGTTAAGGATCCGCTGGACATATTTATCATGACCAGTAGTTCTGTAATGTCACTAAGGATGTAGAGGCTGTGGGCCAGGAGTGTCCATAAATACAAGTCCAGCTCATTCAGGAAATGCAGAATCTAGAGGAAACCTCTATGTAAATGTGGCTTTTTAAATAGTTAAGAGTTATATTAACAGCAGAGCAATGATGCATACCTTGTTTTATTTCCAGAATGGCAATGTTGATAACCCTTACTGCAATGGCATGGAGGGAATTCTGGAGGCCTATCATCAGAGTCTGAAGACGGTTCAGCTTTACGGACCCACCAACTTCGCTCCAGTCGTCAACCACGTGGCCAGGTAGGACCTGGTTTTGCCATGACCGCTCTTCACAGCTCAACGTTCAGCCACTCTGGTCATCGGCACCCATGATCCGGTCCAGCCGTAACACTCCTCCCATTTATAGTTATAGAGCCGCTTCTGATGATCACCTGCCGTGATGGACAAGACGTACCTATGTGAACTGGGTCACATGAAGTTAACACTCATCTACAATGTTATAATTTGTTGTAAATTCACTAAAAAGTCAGCCACTGGTACTTGGACCCCCAGACAGAGGTTTTTTTCTCCCTTGACTTTCAGCTGAGAGTTTTTTGTTCGTGGCCAGTAGAACCTGTCAGAAGAGCTCTATAAAAATACATTGAATTGAACTGAACTGAATTGAAGCGTAAGCGCAGCCCTGGTGGGTTTCAATCCCTCATGCCAAAGAAGGTCCAACTGCCATTTTTCAAAAAAAGTTTTTTTTCTTTGCTCTTCTGATGCAGGTTTTTTTTGAGACACCTCACTATACCACTGTGCCACTATACCACGCTCTGCCACTCTTCACCACTCTTCACCACTCTAATGTCCCCATGCTGAGCTGGGGGTTCAAACTACCATACAGCAACAAATATCATTATTACTTGTTAACTGACTTAGAATTGTTGCTTAATCTAGAATGCCCAGGAGGGGAGGGCAGTCACTGGCCCTTGGACCCCCAGAGGTTTTTTTTCTCTCTCGATTTTCAGATTTTGTTTTCGGTTTTCAGAGTTTTTGCTCCTTTCCTCCGTGGCCAGTAGGTATACCTATAGCTCTATAAAAGTACTATATTATGATAGTCGGTAGTCAACTGTCTTCTATGTCATGTGTTTGTTTTTCCTGCCTTATGCCTGTGTTAAAGTGCTCTGTGTCACTTCATGAGAACAGCTCTATAAAAATACATTGAATTGAATTGAACTGAATTGAATTAATACACATTCACACTTCCATTTGAAACATTTCCCAGCAGCACTCACTGCCTCATGTCAGTGGTTCCAATGGTTAGTCGCCACATTTCTGTGTTGACCCAACATTATATCCAATTTTACAGTCACATATTACACGCAAGTATGAATGCAATGTTCAGCGACTGCAGCAGCTCACAGCAGCGCCGTTGCTCCAGTGACGTCACCTTGTGCGTCTGCCAGGTATGCGGAGGCCGTGCAGGACGGCTCGCAGTACTTCGTCCTTCTCATCATCACGGACGGCGTCATATCGGACATGGCCCAGACCAAGGAGGCCATCGTGAACGTGAGTGTTGTTTTGCTGGGACGCCGGGAGGCTGCACAGGTGCCCGATGTAGCGGGAAACCGACTGCCCCCCCCCCCCCCCCCAACTGACCTGGATTCTGACCACCAGCAGACTGGATTTAAAGGGAATTTGCGACTGTTAGTCAAACTGTTAGAACAGCCACACCTTCCTTTTAAGATCTTGTCTGCTGCTCTGTCTCTGGCTGAGCTCAGACTCCCCCTCCGTCTTAAACTGCACCTCCTCGCCCTTACCCCACCTCCACTTTTAACTCTGCCTCTTCATTTCTAAAGTGTATCAAATGAAGGAAATGCATATAACTCCTCGGTACAAAGTGTTAATTTCCCTCTGAGAACTTTTTTCTTATAATGGCAGGTACTCAGCACCTCTTCCAGAAAGCGCTTTATGTGACACGTACATTTCAGTGAGACTCCATTCTCTCTTTTTCTCTGCTTTCACGCAGGAGACAGAGAATTGAGTCTGAAAGAGCTTTAAAGGCACTTAGAGGCTGCATTTATTTGCTGTGTAAGGAAACGATGCTGAAGCCCCATTGGAAATTTTACCAGAGTTACTGCATCAAATTGATTTTGGAACAAAATAGTAAGGAATACACTAACAGCAGGTACGGGTGACGCGACCCCCGACTCTCCGACAGGCTCCTCCTGCAGCCTTCCTTCAGCTGGAGCCGAGAAGCACGTGGGTTCTGGCCGCACGTTCGGCGCACCAGACTGAAGGGCCGTGATGCGTTTTCACGTTTCATAACTCACGTATACTGCAGAGGATCTCAGAACCCTGGGCCAGGAGGGGAAGTGGAATTACCTGGCCCGGAGTTCCCTGGTCTCCTGCCACAGTGGCGCTTCGAGGTTACCGGTGCTTGCAGGCGTTGAGGCGGCTCAGCCGTGCGATATAATTGGCCGGCGCCCCAATGCAGGCTCGTACCGCGGTGCCTCGGGACTGCGGACGCCGGTCTCCTCACACACTGACACGCAGCCCAGCTGATGAGTTGGCTGCACAGGTGAGCGGGCAGGTAGGGTGAGAAGCTACAAGGGAGCCCTTCCATATGTGTAGCACTGACTGCGGTACGCTTACGGTGCGGAGATGGTGAGTTATGTCCAGACAATGGCAAAGCAGATAGAATCTTTTTTATTTACCCAGACAAGTAAATTGAAGTACGGGCGCCTGCTGAGGAAGTTCTCAAGCCAGCATTTCATAATGAGAATCGTACAATAAAACTGGCAATTTGCGCAGGAAGCGCTAGCAATTAGCAGCTGCTGTGTCTAGGAATGAAAATCTCGTCTCGTCCGAGATGCTCATTTCCTCAACTCGTCTTCTTGGCATTGCGGAGCGAAGGCAGCAGCAGCAGCAGCGGACACACCGATCAATGGCTTGGTTCACACTTAACTCTGCACGCACAACACGGCCCGCAACACGCGTGGAGCTCCCAGGAAAAACAGGGAGGGAACATCAGTCATCCGTCCACGTAGAGCCTGGTGAGGTTGCTCCATTGCCACCACCGCAGCAATGCGTGAGAACCTCCCTGTGACGTGCAAGCACGAAACGACGTTTGCGGCTCCAAATGGTGCCCATTAGTGTCCTGAACTGAAGAGCAGCCTCTTTCCGCGGATATGCCGTGAGCCTCGTGTTGTTCTTGTGTCCCTCCAGGCCGCTAAGCTGCCCATGTCCATCATCATTGTTGGGGTGGGACAGGCGGAGTTTGACGGTAAGAGCTCAACCTTGTGTTTCATATCGTGCGTCTCAGATGCCCATTGTTGACCTTTCTCTTTTGAATTAGCACACATTTCAAAATACACATTGCAGCCATTTCTCCAGCTGAGACTTTGGGGCCCGGTGATGTTTTAGGGTTTCTGCACGAGTCACAGTCTTAGTTCATCAGAGCAAGTGGAGATATACACATGCACACACGCACACACACACGCGCACACACACACATACAAGGCACATAATTAGCCTTTCGTCTGCTGTAATTGGGGGCTGAGGACGCAGGTCTTTGTCACCCTAATCCAGCCAAAGTGATGGGCGGTTAGTCGGTGGGTGTGGGGTTATCGCCCATCTGTACGAGTGCCATTAATAAACAGATGTCGCCCTGTTATGCTCGTTCAATGTGCTCAGAGTGCCAACTTAATTGAGCTTCACAGCCAGCAGCTGCTGCAGAGACCATTTTACTGCAGCGCCTCTTTGTGGAGAAACGTGGCAGTGCAGGAACAGGACTTCAGCGGTTAGGGAATCGCTTCAGATCACCCTCCTGCACTGTGGCCTTTCACACACACTGACGGGTGAGAGCGCTCAGCACGTGAGTGACGCCACATATTGTTTCCTGCAGCCATGGTGGAGCTGGACGGGGATGAAATCAGGATTTCTTCACGAGGGAAACTGGCGGAGCGGGACATCGTCCAGGTGCGTGTCGGTTTTGGTCTCAACCCATCTCCTAACTGGGAGCTCACCTGCTCTCTGCGGGTCCCTCGGCGGGTCGTCTTCACCAGCAGAAGGCCCTCGTGCAGTGTGACAGGCGGGTTTGAATCCCCCGGGGACCTCTCGTGGATGACAGCAAAGGGCTTCAAACAGTCTGAGAAACGGAACTGTTCCGGCATGTCATGAAAATGCCACGGTGGGTCAACAATCGTCTGACTGATGTGTGCAATATTTACTCCGAGCCACGGAGGTCCACATCAATCATGTGTGATGGAGCTTTGCCTTTCGCTTTGGGATCTTGTGAATCACATGCTAAATGTTTACTGAACTGTGGGAGCTTTGTGGAAGAAGCAGTAAAACAGACGGAGAGCTGGATCTCTCAAACGGGGAGCAGCTGCTGAAACCACAGGTTAATTTTCTTAAATGTGTGTACGACAAATGTGAAAAGGCTCATCAGCAGGACATACTGCAGTATTTTCACTCCATAAACTGTTATTTGTTTTTGGGAAGGATATTGCGGCGCGATGTCACCCTGCACATGCCAGTAGGTCTACTTCTAGCTCTTGTGGGACAGGCACACTGGGTCCCTGCTGCCCTTCCTTTGGGCTCTCGATCCCGCTCTATTGCGGGAGGGGTTCTCCTCCGGAGGGGATCGGACAGGGCTTTGAGAGAAATTCAAAAATACGCCTGTGAAAACCTAATGAAAGGGTGAGTAAGTGAAGCCGTGGTTCTTACACCACCGCAGCTGTCGGCGCAGGGCTTTCACTAAATCACGGCACTTGTAAAAGTATTTGCTATCAGGATCCCATGGAGGTTCCACGAGAAGTTCGTGAAAATTCTGTGAAGTTGAAATGAAACTGGGTGTGAATGGAAGTTGTGTGAGAATGCACTGGTCCGCTACAGTGACTGCATATGTGGCTCTGAATGTGTTCCTGTGGAAATACAGTGACCTCTGGGATCACCTGCACACTACCATATTTACAATATCTATTGACAAAGCCTTTGTTTGAATCTGTCCCCCTTCACCTTGTTCTTGATGTCAGTCCTGATTGTTTGTTTCCCGTGGTTTTGCACAGTTTGTGCCCTTTCGGGACTATATGGACCGCACAGGAAACCACGTGCTCAGCATGGCTCGGTTGGCCAAAGACGTGTTGGCTGAGATCCCGGAGCAGTTCATCTCCTACATGAAGTCCCGGGCCATCAAGCCCAACCAGGACCCGCAACCCTGCAAGTCCAAGGATCCTGCCCTGCACACTCAGATCTGAGCAGCCGCCATCAATGTGGGAACCTCAAACCTGGGGAAGCACTCAAGTGATGGAACTCGGAGACTTTCCAAGAAGCCATTTGGGACTTTTGTTGTTCCTTTCTGAACTGGAAGAACAGACTGATTATCTGAGAAATCGGGCATTTGGAGACACACGTGAGGTGAGGTGAGGTGAGGTAAGGTGAGGTGAGGTGAAGTGACGGCCAGGAGAAGAGCAGAGCTGCCCAGTGGTGTGAAGTGGCTCTCAGCACCCGGTGATCCAGTTGTCCTGGAACAAGCACCTTTGTGTGGCTTCTAGATGCTTCTTGGAACAGTGTCTTTCTGGCCAGAGATTTTTACCTGAGTATTTGTAGCATTCTGAAGCTGTTTGATGTATGGAAATGACGTAGAATCCTCAGTAACCATTTCTGTTGTTTTTGAGCTTGTCAGTGACATTTCCGTTTCTTGCATGGAATAATGGAGCAGGGCTGGGCCTCCTTCTTTGCCCTGTGGGGTGGTTGTGTTGCCAATGGGGCCCTCCCTGGTGCCCCTTTCACCGTGTTGTGATTTGTATTGATGAGCAGAAGTCATGATGGCAAATCGAGAAGCACAAATTTACACGAGGATCAGAAATATCGCAGGACATCAACCGTGTCAGCATGGATTACAGCAGCCACTACTGTAACCTTATTCATTATTAATTTCCATTGATCATTTCGATCTAACTGAAAACCTGCACTAATATTAGCGCAGAGTTAGAGTGACCCTCAATCATTCTAGCTTCATTCAGCTTCCAACCATTACATAAATTGGGTTCTCCAGCTTTCGTCGGTCATGTTTTAGATATCATCACCAGGTCAGCAGGTTATTTCAGACATCATCAGCAGGTCAGAGGGACAATCTGGAAGAAGTGCCTCTTTTTTTCAAATGACTACAGTTGTTCTTTCACTCTCTTTTGGACTTGATGCTGGTTTTCTCAGTGCTTTTCTCATCTACATCCCAAAACCAGCTTTCCTGACCAGCATTTCAGGGGTTGACTATGAGCTCATTTGGTAGCTAATGGACTGTATGGAGTGAGCAGATCAATAAATGAAGCACAGCACAGACGCCACCACAGTTACACTGGATTCTCTGCACAGAGATGATTTTACTGAACTGAACAATTTTTAGTTGATTCAAAGTACACCTTGAACACCATCAAACTCTCCTGTTATTATTAGAGGCTGCTGCACATTTGGCCTTGAAATTACCTTAAAACAGGTGAGCATTTTATTCCCAAGAGCACACAAATCTCATGGGGATGCTTACCTGAGGCTCGAAGTTGGGTGTAATGAAACACCAACTACCCCTTTTTTTCCATTATTGTGACTCTTTAGCTGATTTAATCCACCGTGACTTAAAATAAATCTTTTTACACAGCTGTAGTGGCTCCTCAATTTACGGACACAACTTGGATGGAAAGACTGTAACTTGTTTTGTTTCTAACTCCAAAGTCACTTTCTGCCACTGAGTTGCAAGTAATGAAATACTTTAATACCTTTATTTTAATACTTTTATTAAATTCAGCCTAAATGAAAACTAAAAGTGATCAAAACTAACTGAAAATTGAAATTTCGTCTCCACAAACTCCTATTCAGTGCCGACTGTTGACCAGTTCATCCCTCATCTTGTTATTGATCATCTACATGAGCCACTAGTTGTAAACACGGTGGAAGCAAGATGAATTAAGGCAGATTCATTTTCCTGTTCTGTTTTCGTACTCTAATATTTAAAAATCATTATGTGCAAATTATCTGTAATTCACATATTTATAATGCAAGGAGTCTGTGTATATTTTACTTGTGTTTCATCTCACATCTTGCATGCAGAGCAAACTTTCAACTAGAAATCATTAGGAAAAACAGGTTATCTTTGTTTCATCATCCGTGATTTGCCAATTGACCCATCTACTAAACCAGTAGGGAAAGGGCAGCTTTGCAAAACAGGAGAAGTCAGGACACTGCAGGGTTGGAGCATCATTACCAGCATGTATCTGTGTGTCCACCTGGACCTTATAAAACTGGGTACAATCTGGCCAGCACATGGACCCAGCCTTCTGCATGGTTAGACTTGGTTTCTGATTTCACTTCATCTGAATTCCATCAACTGTGAATTTCATCAGAAATGAATGTTATTAAGTGTTAAACTCTCTAAGTGTTTTTTTCTTTGAGAATCATGACAGGTGTCCACAAGGCAGTTGGCGACTATGAGAGTCGACTAACTGAAGTGGCTTGAGTATGATGAGCTCCCTTTGGTGTTGACCGATCCCCCAGCTCCGGTCAGCACGGATCTGCGTTGTCACAAGAATTTACACCTGAGCCTTGTTCACTACTGTTCCTGAACAGGCTAAGAAAGGACCTCTTTTTTCTGCATCCTTCGTACAAAAAAATCTGGATCACTTCCTGTATATTTCAGGGATTGTTTTTGTTGTGGCTTAATGTTCATCATTCAGGACCTGTAAAACTGATCCCACTAAAAACACAAACAGTTCTCTCCAGTTGGATTTCCCTCACTGAGGAGAGCAGCTCATTTCCTGAAGGACGCACACGGCCGTACACTCATCCTTAGGTACTTGTACACTTGGTAATTCATTGAACGATACACTGGTTGTATGGCCGGTTGATCAGTCCATCATAAATACAGCATGTTTGGTTCTTCAACCTCTAGTCACCTTCTACTCTCAGGGCCCATGTTTTCATCCATCCGTCTTTTCACCATGATGTTAAATTTATGCTGTTGCCTGAAAACAGCTTATTTCTTTGGTCACTAAAAGCATCGTACATTTGTAAAGCTGGAGGTTTATTACTGAATGACTGCACAAAAACCCAGTAATGAGAGCATCAACAATTCACCTCATTTCTGTACATTTCTCTACAGACCCTACTTGCATCATGCTTCCTCCAAACCATTAATATTGTGAAAAAACCATAGACCAGTTCAGAATTCCAGCTCTGTGACTACAGTTTCACATGATTGCTTCAATTGCAGTGGTGGTTCTTAGGTTCAGTCCCTCTTGTGTGTGAGCTGGATACTTTGAGCTGTGCCTGACAGTCTTTGACCAACCACGCCAGCAGTGTTCGGTTTTGCCACTTACTCTTTTGGGGGAACTCCAGTTGTTTTTTCTATCCATGCTAAGCTACGATCAGGATTTTTCTATTCCTAGGAGAAGAATGAATGTATTCTGGATCATCCTCTCAGATAGCCTAGAGTAATGGCGGAGGAGGCCATTAGGATACGGATTGTCCCCCAAAGACCCCCGTGTGTCCATCACGCGGTCCAAAGGGTAGCCTTGTTATGCATCCTAAAGAATGGGGAATATTGACAGAATGCGTGTAAATAGGCGTGTGAACCAACGGTGTCAACTCCAATTGTCACATTAGTTCAGCATCAGGATCAGCAACTCAAAGTGTCTAATCAGTCAGCTAGGAGCAGGAGGGACATGATAGCTGTGTTCGGTCACAGTTTTCTGGTGGAATAGAATTGTGTGTTTGTCACACATATTAATGCTGGTGGAACAGGCTGAAAGATGGCAAGTAGGACTATGTTGACAGATGAGCCCTGACCTTCTTCCATGTTGAACCTCACAGCATGCTGAACATCTTCTGGTTTTTGTAGGCTGAAAGAAGCATGGAAACAACCAGGGAGATTGTGAGGTATTTGCTGCTTTGCACAAGTGTTTGCTCATTTTTCAAATCATAATACCCAGTATCAAAGAGGCTATTTTGCAAATTTTGCTGAATTTTAAAAACCTACTCATGCATTTCAAAATGTACTGGTGGTGAAGAATGATATCGAAAGCCAATAGATATGATTCACTCCATAGAGGACATGACCATTTCTCCATGACCCACAGGACCTTTTTTGTCTTCATTTTTATCAGTAAACTTTAGGCCAGCGGGGGACAATGCGGGCAGAAGGGCCCTGCAGATGTTCAGACAGAGGAATAAAGTCTGACATCTCTCTGGATTCTTCTCAAAGACCCAGTGCAAACGTTTCCTCCAACAGACTACTCAGATACTTGCAAGTAGGAGGGAGCTACAGAAGTTGTGCAATTTGAGCACAGAGCAGTAATTCGGCCACATTTCTCGAACCGCCGCATAGGGGCCCTTGTACCGTGATGTGTTTGTAAGGTGACAGTTCTTGACAGTTTCTTCTACTTGGCCTTGGAGGTAGAAGCTCTGTCCTTCCTCCTTTACACACTGTAGCT
Source organism: Scleropages formosus (assembly GCF_900964775.1). Classification (NCBI taxonomy): domain Eukaryota; kingdom Metazoa; phylum Chordata; class Actinopteri; order Osteoglossiformes; family Osteoglossidae; genus Scleropages; species Scleropages formosus. The sequence goes on along the minus strand of NC_041807.1, from coordinate 42,694,704 downwards.
GTCAGTGATGAGGCGTTAGTTTGTTTAGCTAAAAGTAGAGCCAGCAGTGGTATACTCTGATTTTAACACCTTTACTTTTGTGGCTGTGAAAAAAGACAAGCCCCATACCCTATTGTTCCACACGACCTGCCCTACACATTCCACACTTGTTAGAGGACTTCTCACATATAACAAATATGTGGTCTGGGTGTGTCATCACCACACATGTGTACCCTGCCCTCTGCACTCTCGCTCTCACTCTGTCTGACTGGTTTCTTCTACCCACCCAGCATGTGGCTACCAGTTCTGGTTTTACAACTTTCCTTCTTTCTCCTCTTTCTCTTGGACTCTAATTTGCATGATAATTTTTTCAGAAAGAAGTTGTTGTAAATGATTATTGTTTTACAGTGCAATGTGAAATTATTTGTATTGGATTGCCTTAAATGAAGATTAACGTATTTAATAAAATGAACAAATTGTTTTACATAAGCTAAGAGAGGCATATTTTCCTATCAGCAAAGTTGCCTGTTTCTAACCTTTTAGTTAGGAGAGTAAAGAGCATTAACATGGACAGGAACCACTCAGGGTGTTTTTAGGAGGTGCTTAGTCTCACCTTTGACCTCATGACATCCCCACATGCTCCAGCTCTTACAGCACGGCACGCTCCTTGAAGACACACGTCAGGTGGGTAAAGATGAGCACCATTCAAGTGTGATGTCAATGAAACGTTAAAGCAAGGGTGCGAAACGCTAATTTTGGGTGGCCGAGGTGAGTGAAGCATTTCTCTTTCAGCTGAGGTCCTGAGCACTTGACTGACTCAGTGAATAACCAAATGGAGATAATTCAACCTTCTCTGCAAATCCTGAGCATTTCTGGGATTAAATACATTAATCATCCAGAACACTGACGCTCTCTGGACTGGTACACACAGTTACACACACACATACACACCTGCTGAAGGCTGCATCTTGTATGCTTCACACACTCAGCTTTATGTAACACTGTTATACTTTTTTAAGCAAAAACGTCCATATTAATGATAATTTCTCAAGTCACCAAGCACACTTGTAGTTTGCTCACAAAGCTTTCTGCCTTACAGAAGGACTTAGAGGTTTTCTTTTCAGCTTTAGGGAAATGAGGCATGTTCGTCACTGAAGTGTGTATCAGTCCCTCAGCTTGCTGGTCAGTGCTCTTTAAGAGCACACAGAACTTGAGTGTGAGAATTAAATCTGTCTGGATGACCACGATATGGCTGATCTTCTGTCTGCTCTGTGACCTTCCTGGAGGCCAGAAACAGCAACAGCTGACAGCTGAGTGGCTAATGTGTTGGGATTAACATCCAATAGACATGTATCTGCATGGGTTCAAAACCTGCTCCTGGTAGCCAAATTATGGTGGCAAATGCAGGGCTAAAATCCACAAATCAGATCATTGCACATACTGTAAATATGAGCTGTCCATATGTTGGAGCATAAAATTCAAATCCATGTTGACAAGACTGTCCATGGATGTGTCAGCTCTGTATGGGTTCAGTGACAGCAGGGAGTAAGGGCATTATGGCAGCAGGTGAAGAACAAAGAGCAGCACTGACAGAGTTCAGGTGGATTCTAAAGAGAAGATCTATGGCAGGGTGGCATATGAGAGGGTCACTGGACTTGGAAGGAGGTACAAGGAGCTGTGATGAAGGCTCAGTGTCAGGCCCAAGATGAGTACCCCACAAGGTCAATAGGCACTGCTCACAGTTGTTGCATATCCTTTCAAGGATCTTGAAGGTGATCTGGAGAAGAGGTGAAGTTCCACAGCAGTGGTGGTAGGCCTATGTAATCACTGTCATGTCATGCTTGAAGACACTGACCTCATGTATGGACCTGTACCCACAACTTCACAAAGAAATTTGTAACCAGAGCATTCACATTTATTCACTTAGCAGATGCTTTTTGTCCAAAGCAACTTACAACAGATACTATGTAGTGTTACTAGCCCACACAGCTTATTCACCAAGGTGACTACACTGCTAGATACACTACTTACAAGGGGTTACTCATCCATGCATCAGTGAAACACACTCACCCCGTGACACTCACACACTATGAGGGAACCTGAACAGCATGGCTTTGGACTGTGGGAGGAAACCCACGCAGACACAGGGAGAACACGCAAACTCCACACGGACCGAGCGGGGATCAAAGCCACGTTCTCTCACACCAGCCAGATGCTGTGAGACAGGAGCGCTGCTCGCTGTGCCACCGTACCACCCAGAGCAAGCAGCATCACTGAAATAGTAGAGCTTGTAGTTATTTGGGAGGATAATTCAGCATTTCAGGAAGGTATTGGGCTGGCAGTATGCTGAAGGTCACAAGTAGTCAGAGGCAAGGTTCCCAAGTTCTACTGTAAAATGTGGCTTGTCATTGGTTATAAAACCGTTCTCCTTGTGGGAATATAACTACATGCAGTAAATTGTGTTTTCACTTGAAACAAAAGAGGAGGGCCTGTAATTTAACGTGGGGACATGACATCTCAATGTTCATCCTAAGAACTAACAGGAATGGAAAATAGAATGAGGCAGACAGGAACAACAGCAATCAATCTTTATAAAAATAAGATTTTTGTCCACAGCAGCTTATAATATTCAGCTATTCATAATTTGCCCATTTACACAGCTGGATAATTTTTTACTGTGTCAGTTTAAGCTCAGTGCTTTTAAGAAAGGGTTAGTTATCACCTGCAAATGCTGCTGTATAGAATTCAGGGTGAACACATGTATGTCCCACAGATCATAATTGCTGACCAAGCTCTACAAAGATCAGTGACAATGAAAATAACTTTAAACAAGAAAATCACAAACTCTTAGAATACACCAACATTCATTCATCAATGTGTTTTATTGGTTCACCTAATTAGAGACACTGTGGTTTGTGACTACGTGTGTGTGTGTGTGTGTGTGTGTGTGTGTGTGTGTGTGTGTGTGTGTGTGTGTGTTCTCACTCCACATCACACAGGGACACTGAGGACCCACTGTAATAGACTCTAAACACAGGATAGAGGGGCTCAGTGAACGTGGAGGTGAACCTGTACAGGAGGGTCAGTCCACCAGAGGAGACGCTGTAGAAGGACAGAGTGCCGGACACACAGTCCACACACACTCCTACTCTGGGGGAGGGGGGAAGTACAGGTATATCAGTATGTTTATTATTGTGCCAGACAGAGTAGCTTCCACCATAGCAGATCAGAGCCCAGGAGTTGTTGTTTTTTCCCAGCCGACAGTCTTCTCTGTCTCCTTTCCTGCTGATTCCTTTATAAGTCACTCCTATTTCAGCAGCGCTTCCAGTCCACTCGACCTCCCAGTAACAGCGACCAGACATACTCTCTACACACAGAACATGAGACCAGTAGTGAAATCGGTCTGGATGATCTGGATATGTCTGCTTTTTTTCACTCCATGTCACCTTCCTGTTGCCCTCAGACAGATACAGGTCTCCATTTGCTGTGTTGGGGTCCAGCGTGAGCTGGCACCAATCTACAGGCAGACATCAGGCAGACCCAAATTGTCACAAGAAAAGTTGCATCCGAACCCTGTTTCGAAGAGCAAAAATACACTGCAGCACCAACGCCCTCAGAACAAAAAAAGAAAATGACCTCTTCAAGTTATTCACTCGTTACGGCTATCCACGAAACTTTATCAGAAGATGTTTACTTCACCAAGACAAGCAAACAAGCTCCAACGAACAGCGTAATAAAAGAATAGCTCTCCCATATATAAGAAATATATCGGAATTGGCAGCCAGATTACTCCTGCCACATGGAATTACAGTAGCGCACAACCCAACAGCCACTCTGTGAAGCATCATTTCAAAACCAAAGGAACAACTCAAGAATGAAGATAGAATGAAGGTGATCTACAAAATCAACTGCAATAACTACAACAAATACTATGTCAGCCAAACCAGAAGAAAATTATCAACTCGGCTCCGTGAACGCAAGCTGGCCACCAGGAGGCATGACCCATTGTCCATGATATCCGTACACCAGAATCAAGAAGGACATACATTCAATGTGGACAATGCAGAAATCTTATCCCAGGCAGATACAAAACATTCAAGGGAGTTCCTTGAGGCCTGGTACTCATCAGTCAATTCCATAAAAAACATATTGATCTGGACCCCATCTAATATGTAATGATAGAAAAAAAACTGCAAATTTTCATTGTAAAACATCATTGACCTTGCTCTACTTTGATATATATATTCAGGTATGAACATCTACATTGATATTTATATTTTGTGAAAACTGCCCCTAATGGAGGGGAGTGTGGTGGCACAGCAGGTTTGGCTGGGTCCTGCTCTCTGGTGGGTCTGGGGTTCGAGTTCTGCTTGCGGTGCCTTGTGATGGACTGATGTCCTCTCCTGGGTGTATTCCTTCCCCCTCCAGCCCTGAATCCTGTGTTGCTGAGTTAGGCTCTGGTTTGTTGTGACCTGCTCAGGACAAGCAGTTTCAGAAGGTGTGCATGTGCCCCTAATGGAGTTTTTTCTTTATCAATAACAACTTCTATACTGCAGGATTACAGTAGTTCAGAGTCAATCATGGACGGAAAGCGTGAGCCACAGTACACCCTGGAGCACAATACACCTTGGATAGGACACCATCCATCACGGGATAATCACACTCATGAAAACACAATAAGAACAGTTTAAAATTATCATTTCACCGGAAACTGATCTTTGAAATATGGGAGGAAACCAGAGTCCCAGGAAGAATCCAACATTAACACACACAAGCTGAAACTACTTGTCCCAGCTAGGGTTGCCAAAGCGTTCCCATGTATCTCCTCTACTCATTTCTCTCCACTGGCTTCCTTTAGCTGCCAGAATCAAATTCAAGACCCTGGTTGCTGTCTACAAATGCATCATTAGAACTGCTCCCAGCTATTTACAAGACTTAATCAACCGCTACACCCCAGCCAGGCCCCTTCGCTCGTCTACTTCAGCTCGCTTGGTGGTCCCGCGCGCGAAAGGTAAAGCTCGGAGGTTCTCGGTTCTGGGTCCGTTGTGGTGGAACGACCTTCCCCTGCCACGCAGAACTGCAGAAACTCCGTCTACATTCAAGAAGGGTCTGAAAACTCACCTTTTCCGGATCCACTTCGCCCAAGATCTCCCCAGCTCATTTACGGTGTAATTGTTCACGCATCGTAATGTCATGAGCATCCCCTGATACAACCTTTATTCAGCCACTACACCAGCATTGTACTTGCTTATTTGTGTATCTTAGAATATTAAAAAAAAAAAAAGAAAGAAAATTGGTGGGAGGGTACCGGGATTTGTCTACCCTGTGTTTTATGCACCTACTCGAACGATGAACCTCGGTGCAGCAAGCGGTAGGGAACAAACTAGGTTTGCTTGAGACTTTCATGTCTGCAGCTACGTCTCCTTCTCTTAATGTAATGAATAAATTGTCCTTTTGCTGAGATGTACGTCGCTTTGGACAAAAGCGTCTGCCAAATGAATAAATGTAAATGTAAATGTCGCAGCAAATCAGAACCTAACCTAAGGCACAGGGCTGGAGGGAGAGGGGACACACCCAGGGCAGGACACCAGTCCATTGCAAGGCACTCCAAGCAGGACTCAAACCCCAGACCCACCAGAGAAAAGGAGCTGGCCAGACCTGCTGCCCCCCTGCCAACATTAAGACATGAAGACTAAATCAGATGAAAATGCACATCCACCCGCGGTGCCCAGAAGCTTTGAGGCACCAGTACTACTTGCCTGATCATGTTTAATCATACTGCACCTAATAAAGCTTAATATGCTATAATTTTACAAATAGTTGAGACGACGAGACCAGCTCTGCTGCTTTCTCTGCGAAGTGGGTATTCAGTCAGTGGTCTTTGTGATCATATATTGATAACAAACTCAGCTTACCGAAGAAACAGCTTATTAAACACAAGATTTCAAATGAAAGCACAAGAAGCTTCAGTGAGCTGATACCCAACAACAGCTCCTGAGCCGCTTGGACGGAAGAGAGGAGAGGGAAGAAAGAAAGGGAAAAAAAAAAGGACTGAAAAAGAAATCGAAAGTTTCATAACTCCACACACTGCGTAGTAGCAGTAGCATCTCATCTGACAGTCAGTTAGTTCAAAACTGTATGTGTCGACCGGCTACAAGTGAGTTGAGTATCAGTATCTCTTCTATTGGTGAGTTTTTTAATACAATATTATATTTACATTCACAGACGCTTTTCCGCAAAAAAAGCGACTTCCATTGAACTTTGTCTACTACTAGTAGTGTTATTATTTGCTCTCACACACCTAATTATTCACCTGGCAGGTGACTGACTGCTAATGGTGCTAATACGTGATTTTTCCAGATAGACGACGAAAAGACACAAAATGCGTCGTGGTGCCGCGATTTAAGGAAAAAAAAAAAAAAAAAGCCACAAATGGTCGGAGAAACTAGTAGTATCGTGATGAATGTATGTCAAAATTCCTCCGTCCGTGTGAAACTTGTCTTTCACATTAATGATTAAACTCCTCATGGTACGATGCTTCATGGCTTTATTACTGGTCATTTCATCAGTTTATATGAATCAAGCTCGTTTTTAAGACGTCTGTATATATATATATATATATGTGTGTGTATGTGTGTGTGACACACCCACGATCCGAAATCGCGCGTCCCGAGTAGACATTCATTCTGGTTCTCGTACGGGAGTTGTGTACCGTACATCATGATGTCTTTTACAATTTGTAGTGCAAGTTAATCACAGTCTTTACTGAGCAGCGTATAGAACGCTTAACCGGCAATAATAACCACATGTGTTACACTGTATGTGTTATATTTTATTGTTATACCTTGCTGTATTATTTGTAAATAAGCTGTTTCGGTTGTGTTTTCTACTCTTATTTATCTGAGGGCGGAGTTCAGAGAATGCCTGTGACGTAAGAGGTATGCGAGTGCGCATGTGTGAAAGCGAATTGAGAAACGGGAGGAGCTGTGTGGAAGTTGGAAGTGCGCATGTGTGAGAGCGAATGGCGAGAGTGCGGTTGGAAGTGTGTTAGACTCATCTCTAAAAAACGAAGCTAAAACAAAGGCAGCTGGACTTGTATGAGTTTTCTTGAAAACGCTTCACCACTCATCCAAGCGGCTTCTTCAGTTCTGAAAGACTGGTGGGGAGTTTTGGTTTTAAACTTGAACATTATGGGTGGAGCCCATTTGACTTTGAGACTCACACGTCGACTTAGTTTCAAGAAAACTCATGCAAGTCCAGTTGCCTTTGTTTTAGCTTCGTTTTTTAGATATGCCATGACCAGGATGATTGAGAATCTTCACAGACGTCTGTTAGACCCGTTCTTAAAAGTGTTCGTGTTACCGGTTGCAGAAGAGAGGCAGCAGCCCGTTTTACTGTGATGAGCACCTTAATAAAACGGCAAAAGTTTTGGAATTAAATCTGGTGCGGTTCTGTGCTCATTGAGCTGGGATATTAAATAAAGCCCTTTCCATTTTACCCCCAATTGTTCCAGGACAGTCATGCATTACAGTGTGTATATGTTGCATGTTTTATCTGAGTCACTAAATGTTTATATTTTTCATAGGAGTTCAGTCACTATGACACATTGTGTTCAGACTGGGTTTGCATTACCATATTTTATTTGTTTTCTCTTAAGATCCTGAACTCACCTGATCACTTTGTGTGCAAAGTCTTGAGATGAAGCGCAAGGCTTCAGCAATAAATCCCTCTGGGGACTGTAAGGAGGGGATCCCTGCCTCCGAGAAGAAACTGCAAAGGTGAGAGAGAATCTCACTCGCTTTTTTATATTACATACATTTACATTTATTCATTTAGCACATCCTTTTCTCCAAAGTGACATACATCACAGAGAGAGATGCAATCTGTGCATTACATTAAGAGAAAGAGACATAGTTGTCGACATGTGATTCCTGAGCAAACCTAGTTTGTTTCTTTCCACTTTATGCACCAATGTTCATCGCACAAGCAGGTGCATAAAACTCAGGACAGACAATTCCTGATCATCTTTCCATCAATTTTTTTTTTTTTTTAAAAAGGTACACAGACATTTACATACAATACAGAAGTAGTAGCTGTGTAAAGGCTTATCTGGGCATAATCAGAAAGTTATGGTGCATGAACATTTACACCATACATGAGCTCAAGAGATCATGGGCGAAGTGAGTCTGGAAGAGGTGTTTTGAGACCCTTCTTAAATGTGGACAGAGTTTCAGCCGTTCTGAGTGAGAGGGGGAGGTCATTCCACCACAACAGAGTGAGAACCAAAAACCTGATCCATGCTTTACTTTTCGTGCACGGGACCACCAAGGGGGTAGAAGTAGATGACTGAAGCAGTCTGCTTAGGGTGTAATGGTTGATCAAGTCTTGTAAATAGCTGGGAGCAGTTCTATTGATGCATTTGTAGACAATAACCTGGGTCTTGAATTTGTTTCGAGCAGCTATAGAAAACCAGTGCAGAGAAACGAGTAGAGGAGATACATGCGAACGCTTTGGCAAGTCAAACATAACTTGTACCACAGTATTCTGTATCAGCTGTAGAGGTTTGATTGCATAGCATGAAGGCCACACAGGAGTGAGTTGCAGTATCCAAACGGGATGTTGCCATGGCCTGGACAAGTAGTTGGGCAGAGTCGGTTGTGAGGTAAGGACGAATCCTGCGAATGTTATGCACAGTGTGTTTGCAGGTTCGGGTTGTCGCTTCGATGTACTGAGTGAAAGATAGACTCGAGCTGATCATCACTCCCAGACTCTTAGTCAAGGAGGTTGGCAAAATGAGTGAGTTGTTCTTTTTGACTGATAGATCGTGACAGGAGGACAGGACAGCTGGGAGGTGAAGAATCTCTCTTTTGGAGAGGTTGAGTTGGAGGTGGTGATCAGACATCCATGTAGAGATGTCGACTGGCAGGCAGCAATGTGTGCAGAAATGTTTGATGCTCCAGGCAGAAAGGAGAGGAAGAGCTGAGCATCATGAGCGAAGCAGTGGTATTTGAATCCATGGGAGGCGATGACAGGGCCAAGATTGAGAAGAGCAGAGGGTCCAGTGTCGAGCCCTGCAGGACACCAGTCGAGAGAAGCTGAGGAGAAAAACGGGAGCCTTGCCAGACCAGAACACTCAAACACAGAGAGAACGTGCAAACTCCACCCAGATTTGAACCTACATCCAGTCAGCCGAAGTGCTCTAAGGAAACCATCATGCCACCCTAAGGGAGAGTTGTAGGGGCATTTTTACTTTCCATTCCTTTGGAAAGCAAGGACCAGTTTTGAGATTCAGTTTGACCACAGAGCTGCTTTCAAGCCACTGTCATCATTCACATTGTAGGACAGAGGAAGTCAATACACACGGTCAACACTAGTACACTAGGAAAAGTCTGGCCCAGTGGTGACTAGGCACAAGGCAGTGCTGGGTGGACTGACAGCTTAAGTTTCATTATTTCTGGGGGAAAAAAAATTACAAAAAAATCTCCATAGAAACAGGAAAATGAAAAATACCTGCAAAAATGAGCCAACCTACAGCATACAGCAAAAGTGCTTAAAAATATCAATGCAAAACCATTATTTTGATTTATAAACAGTAGCTGAAAACTCCTAACACCCAGATGTAGCTCTCCATGTTGAAGTTTGTCCTGTTAATAGAGTCTTTCATTAGTTCAGCTGGCCGCTTCTGGTGCTCCAGTCTTTCAGCAAGTGGCTGTGAGTCTGGCAGATGTGGGTGTGGCTGGGGCTACAGTCTACTACAGTTTTGTTTCATGTCACCTGAAAGCCATGTTTAATGATGATGGCTTCCCATTTCTGTTCCCAGTGCTCAGCAGGAAAGACGTGTGTCACCTTCTCCCAGCTGTGTATCCATGAAGAGCGACAAGTCAGTCAATGTAATACTCAACTTTAAGGAGGGACAGACTTCTAGCAGTCAAAGGTGAAACTTATTTGAAACCAAATCATTTTGGGAAATGGGAGATGAATGCAAAAATAACAAAATCTAGAAGGTTAAACTCATTTGGTGACACACAATTCATTGAAAGCCCATTTTTTGCACATGAGACCCCTCAGGTCTCCTGATTGTTTTTCTTCCATGCTGTATCTCAGGAGATTTACTTTCTATCATATCTGAAGACTGAGACATGAGGGTAACTAAAGGGTCTCTTCTTATATCTGTTCCTAGTGTCCAGCAAGAGAGATCAGTCCCATCTGCACCCAGCTGTGCATCCATGAAGAGTGGTAAGTCACTGCCTTGCACTGATGATGAGTCAGAAGTGCACAAAAATGCACTGAATGTGATGTAAAGGTGTCTGCACTTGTTTATTTTAATTTAATTTTAAATTAGAACTATGCTACGCCACTGTGCCATCTGCAGTCAGTTTTCAGTTTATTTTCATGGAGTGCTCTTTTCACAGTGACACAGAGTGCTGTACAAAGGATTGGAGACATGAGATGAATAAATGGTTGACTATACATTAAATCACTACAATAACCATATAATTATAAAAGCTGTACAGTAAGCCAGCTGGCCATGGAGGAAAGGAACAAAAAAGTCCCAACCAAAAGCAAAGGAGAAAACACCCTGTGGGGTCTGAGTGCCAGTGGCTGTCCATCCCCATGTTAAGTGAATGGTACAGCTCTGTTATGGGCTGTTAGTGGAAACCCCAACTTTAGATGGAAATGTTATGCCTCGGCAGGGCTTCAGTTCAGGTCTGCCTCAAGCTTTATGTTGTCATGTCCTTCAGATAGAGTGCTCACTTCTTCTTCTTGTAGTGTTTGTGATATATTCTGTTGCTGTACAGATGGGAAAACTATTGTAGGTGGTTCATTATAGTGTATGTAACGCTATAAATCACCTTCTGTAATCACCTGGTGTCAGTTAAATACCGATTAACAATCATTGTATGTTGCTTTGGAGAAAAGTTTCTGCCAAATGTGTAGATGTTCGATGGAGGAGGCTGGAAGACTGGAGAGGAGGGAAGTACAGTAGTCCAGGTGGGGCATCACTATGGGCTGGACCACAGACTGGCTCATATTGCTAAAATTGAGATACCCCAGATGTTAACATATGAGTGCTGTTTTCAGACTGCTATGCCTTTATTCTGCATTTTATTTCTGCATTTGGTTTATTACAGAATTAGCTGTGTCCCATGATAAACTGCCACTCCGCATGTCTACAGGAAAATTTTATGATGCTGGATAAACTGAAATTTTGGTAATAAATTATATGACCAAACACTTGACAGTGTTGCACCCATTAAAATAAAGATAATAAACTGCATACCCTTGTCCCCATGGCTTAATGACCAGTGTCTGTCATGCAGTTCACAAACACACTGAGGCATGTGCTGTGGCAGAGCCTTTGAGAGACTGCATTGGTGAAAGTGAGGACCCTTCTAGAGCACTCACTGAAGACACGTTCGCACTGTCCTGTATGGTAATGGGATAGGGTTGCTCAGTTCGAATTACACATCGCAGGAAAATATTGTTTTTTATATCTAAGCACTGGTACATAAGAAATGGCTTTTTGACTATCAGTTCTCCATGTTTTCCATGTTCCTAAACACCAAGATGGCCATTACGTATGTTCCGAGCATTGCTATCGTGAGACACAGCAGAGTTGCACACCCCTGGCACCAGACCATGAGAATTTGTCTTCCACATGTCTAACACTAAATTCCTCTAAATGACAGAGAAAATATAAAAAGCAACAAGATTTGTGTTCCATGACACCTGAAAAGAAGCTGTAAATTGTATCAGAACACTTTATTACATCAACATATCGCTCTGATATGAATGACAAAAATACAGGCAATTCCCATTTTACTATTTATCACTGTGGCTGAGCTAACAAAGCATTACCAGTAATGATGTTGTAACTTGGATTAATTTTGTAATGTATGACATGTATGTGTATAACAAATTGGCTTAAATATTGCCATGATGAACGAGATGAACGTGATGTTCCATGCTGAGCTGAGGATCCAAGATACCAGTTAGCAACAATATCATTATTACTTGTTACACACTGGCTTACAATTGTTACTTAATCTAGAATGCCCAAGAGGGGTGGGAAACCACTGGCCCGTGGACCCCCAGAGGTTTTTTCTCCCTCAGCCTTCAATTGGGAGTTTTTGTTCCTTTCCCCGGCGGTCAGTCGGCATACTTATAGCTCTATAAAAGTACTTTATTGTGGTAGCCATTAGTCAACTGTCTTCTTTGTTTGTATCTCTTTTTCTTCCCTTATGCCTGTGTTAAAGTGCTCCGTGTCACTGCGTGAGAAGAGCACTCTATAAAAATAAATTGAATTGAACTGAATATTTAGGTTAAGTTTGATGAAAAAAGTTAGAAAGAACTAAACATTGCCCTGTGGTTTGTTTTGTCAGATGAATTCCCAATGACATGTCAGCAGAAATTGAAATCTCATCTGAAGAAGAAGTTTGAGTATTTATTTGAAGGATTAACTAAGCAAGGAAACCCAACCCTTCTGAATGATATTTACACAGAGCTCTACATAACTGAAGGTGGTACTGGTGGGATCAGGGATGAACATGAAGTGAGACACATTGAGAGAGCACTCAAGAAACCAGCTGTACAAGAAACTACAATCAAATGCAGTGACATTTTTACACCTTTACCTGGAAAAGCAACACATATAAGAACTGTGCTGACGCAGGGGATTGCAGGCATCGGAAAAACTGTCTCTGTGCAAAAATTTATTCTGAATTGGACAGAAGGAAAAGCAAACCAAGACATTTGTTTCATATTTCCCCTTCCTTTCCGGGACCTGAATTTGATGAAAGATAAAGAATTCAGTCTGATACAGCTGCTTCACTACTTTCTCCCAGAACTGAAAGGGTTTGGACCCACTCAGCTCTCAAATTCCAAAGTCTTGTTCATCTTTGATGGTCTGGATGAGTGTAGCCTTCCTTTAGATTTCAAGAACAATGAGATCTGTTTTGATGAAGCAAAGACAACATCACTGGATGTGCTGTTGACCAACCTCATCAAGGGGAATCTGTTTCCTTCTGCTCTCATCTGGATAACCTCTCGTCCAGCAGCAGCCGGTCAGATCCCTCCTGACTGTGTCCACCGGCTGACAGAGATACGAGGATTCGGTGATCCCCAAAAGGAGGAGTACTTCAGGAAGAGAATTAGTGATGAGAACCTGGCCAACAGGATCATCAGACATGTGAAGTCATCAAGGAGCCTCTACATTATGTGTCACATTCCAGTCTTCTGTTGGATTTCAGCCACTGTTCTTGAGAGGCTCTTTGTTGAGGACCAAAGTGGAGAAATTCCCAGGACTCTGACTCAAATGTACACACACTTCCTCATCTTTCAGACAAGTTTAAAGAATGAGAAGTATCTGAAAAAACAAGTAACAGACCCTCTGAAATCTTTAGAATCAGATAAAGAATTTGTTCAGAAACTGGGGAATCTGGCCTTCAACAACCTCAACAAAGGCAATCTCATATTTTATGAGGAAGATCTGAGAGAGTTTGACATTGATGTGAGTGAAGCTTCAGTATACTCTGGAGTGTGTACAGAAGTCTTCAGAGAGGAGTTTGGGTTGTATCAGGGGAAGGTTTACTGCTTTATACATCTTAGTGTGCAGGAGTATCTTGCTGCTTTGCATGCATTTCTGTCAAGTACTGATCCCAACCTGCTGAAGAAAACAATAGATCAGGCCTTAGAGAGCAAGAATGGACACTTGGACCTCTACCTTCGCTTCCTTCTTGGTCTTTCAATGAGGTACAGCCAGAAGCTTTTAAAAGATCTAATGATGCAGAGAAGAAGTTCCTATAAGATTAAAAAAATAATCAGTCACATAAAGGAGAAGATCAATGAGAAACTCTCCCCTGAGAAGACTATTTATCTGTTCCATTGTCTGAATGAACTGAATGATGAGTCTCTGGTGAAGGAAGTCCAGAATTACCTAAACTCAGGATGTCTTTCAGAAAAGAACATTAAGCCCACAGAGTGGTCAGCTCTGGCCTTTGTATTGTTGATGTCAGCAGAGGAACTGGATGTACTGGACCTGAGAAACTGCACTTTACGGAATGAAGGGCTTCAGAGGATGCTGCCAGTTGTGGAGGTCTCCAGAACTGCTCTGTAAGTCCTGTTAAGTGTCTGTTTATAGAGAATGCCTGTAGTGCTTGCTGTATAAGATAATATTAAAACAACTGTATGGCTCTGACTGAGCAGCGCATATCAGGTGTACATGGGTAAAGATGTGAACACAGACATCAAAGAAATACCACCATGTAGTTACCTGCATCAGTCATTTAGAAGTCTTTAGGTGAATTTATCATAGTATCTCTGTCCCTACAATATTAATTAATTTAGCAATACTTTTTCCCGAAATAACTTAGAATGTGAGGATAACTGTTTATGTCAAATTCAAGAGTATGGTTATGGCCTACAAGACAGTGGAAGCATCTGCACCCTGACACCTACAAGACCTGATCACTCCGAAAACCCTACTTAAAATGCTAACACTGTTCCACCTCTGGCATCATGGTTATTCTCCTTACAAAATTCTCTATATCAGAAGTCCATTGGTTCTCGGTTTTGACTCCGATGTGGTGGAATGAGCTCCTGCTTTCCCTCAGAACTGCTGAATCCTTTGAAACATTTAAGTTGGTCCAAAAGATGTGGGTTTTCTTATCTATAGATCTCCTCATAACTCCAAAAATTTTCATTGCATCATTTATGATACTGATCTTTGCATTTCCTATCTGACTGAATTCCATTGAGAGCTACTTATCAAAGTCAAGTCAAAGTCAGTCTTATTGTCGTTCCGCCTATAGTTGAGTTACACATACAAGAGGACGAAATTCCGTTCCTTTTTGGATCTCCATGGCACACAAAACATAGAGTGGACTTTGTAAAAAGGATAAATACTGTAGCACTCTGTGCTCTGGTGTCACGGTGTTTCCCTGGAGCGGGTGTGCCGGACCCAAATGCGGAGCACAGGAAGGTTGTTCAAGGGGCAATCCAGAAGACATGGTCGAGGAGACAGGCAAGGGAAACCGATGTGCGAACGTAGTCCAAAAGGAGAATCCGAGAAACATAATCCAGAAGACAGGCAAGGAGTTGTGGCAAGCCGGGAAGTCGAGTACGAGGAGCGGGGCGAGGAGGCAAGGAGGTGAGGAGCAATTACTAGGAGCGCGAGTGAGTAACGAGGCTGAACAAGGTTCCGCAGTTTCCTGTGGTCCTGGCTGCCCTTTTATGTGCCCGGACCCTGATCAGCTGCCGGTGTTGCTTGTTAGCGAGTTGGCGGGCTTGACATCTGGATTCGGATCGGAATACAAGGAGATAGTACTCTCAGTCTAAGAACCCCTTTTCTTTAAGGGGCCTGCCTTCCCAGCCTACACAGCACCCCTCAAGCTTTCCCCTCCTTTTCACTGGCCAACACACTCACCCCCTTATATTCCCTGGGAGTCCTCACAGTGGTTGAACACTTAAGTCACATTTTCCCACAATTCAGCAATTTACAATAAACTCATTTTCCTGCTCACGCTCTCAGTAACGCGGGTCAGTATAATGCAATGCAACAGACGAGAGCAGAGACAAGACAGTGCAGTATACAGGCCAGAGTCTGAAAACAATTTACACAATATATAATATACAGACAATGTACATAAAAATATAACTATAACATAAATACAAAAAGGCTATATGGGACTGTAATTTAGCTGTAAATGGAGGGCAGATGGAGGGCACAGTGGGTTGGACCGGGTCCTGCTCTCTAGTGGGTCTGGGGTTCGAGTCCCGCTTGGGGTGCCTTGCGACGGACTGGCGTCCCGTCCTGGGTGTGTCCCCTCCCCCTCTGGCCTTACGCCCTGTGTTACCGGGTAGGCTCCGTGACCACGTATGGGACAAGCGGTTCTGAAAGTGTGTGCGTGCGTGCGTGCGTGTGTGGTAGCATACTGGTTAGTGTTACTGCCTTTGGATCCAAAGGTCAAAAGTTTCATCCCCCCTTTGGCTTTAGTAGCCTTGAACAAGGTACTTACCCTAACTTAGTAAAGTGAAGATTAAAATGCTAGTAAAAGTTACCCAGCTGTATAAAAGGGTAAATAATTGTAAGTTGCTTTGGAGAAAAGTGTCAAATGAGTCAATATAAATAGTGGGATTGTATATGGGTGGCACAGTGAGTAATGCTGCTGTCTCACAATGCCTGGGTGGTGTGCAAGGATGTGGGTTCAATCCCTGCTCAGTTGGTGTGGAGTATGAATGTTTTGTCTGTGTGGATTTCCTCCAGGTGCTCCGATTTCCTCCCACAGTCCAAAGACATGCTGTTCAGGTTCACCCATAGTGTGTGAGTGACTGAGAGAGAGTGTGTGTGTTCCACTTTTGTATGGATGAGTGACCCATTGTACGTAGTGTATCTAGTCACTGCGGTGAATAAGGTGTTTGGACTGATAACAGTACATAGAGTTCACTGGAGAAAAGTGTCTACTAAATACATAAATGTAAAATAGAACAATTAGACATTGGAGGCTAGACACACTTTACAGCTAGCTAGTAACAGGAGCAGTAGTAAGTTAAATAACTGTTTTGAGTATGTTGTTTCTTTAAAGTGACATTTACCTTGTACAAAGTGGCATGTTCTTTGTTCAGGACTAGTGCACATCTTTCATATGTGCAGGAAAAAAAAACAATCTGCTATGTCAGGAAATGGGTGTGTGGAAGGTCAGAGGGTTCATACTGAGGGAAGAAGCTGTGGCAGAGTGAAGGAGGTCCTTAGTATCTCCTTTCAGGCAGCAGAATGACAAAGAGGCTGTGGGAAGGGTTGCTGGGGTCAGACCTGATGCTGACGACTTTGCGGGCGCACCATATTTGGTACATGTCTTGTATGGAGGGACGAGGGGCACCGATGATCCTTCCTGCAATGTTCACTATCTGTTGTAGGGGCTTGTGATCAGAGACCTTGTAGTTTCCATACCAGGCAGCGATGCAGTTGGTCAGTATACTCTCTACGGTACCTCTGTAGAAGGTAGCGAGGTGAGTGGGTGGGAAGAGGCTTGTCTTCTTCGGGCGCCACGGGAAGCGGAGGTGCTGCTGGGCTCTTTTGTGAGGGCTGACGTATGTGAGTACCAGGTGAAGCCCTCAACAGTGTGCACTCCCAAGAACTTCGAGCTGCTCACTCTCTCCACTGGTGCCATTGATGGTAAGTGAGGGTGGGTGGCGTGAGCCTTGCTGACGTCGGCAGTGATCTCCTTTGTTTTTCGTATGTTTGCAGAAAGGTTACCGGTTTTGCACCAGGTAGCCAGTTGGTTCACTTCCTTTCTGTATGCCGTCTCATCGTTGTTGCTGATGAGACCCACCACTGTCGTGTCATGAGCAAACTTGATGATGCGGTTGGAGGCATGTGCTGCAGTGCAGTCAGAAGTATCGGCAGTGTGAACAGGAGTTCGCTGAGCACACAGCCCTGTGGGTACCTGCGTTCAGTATGGCAGTGCTGGAGCCGTGTCCGTCGATCTGAACCGTCTGCGACTTTTTGATGATTACATGTGATAAAGGTGGTACTAAAAATGCCTTGAAGATCAGCATTCTCACTAATTTACTGTTATATTTCAGCAATTTTGTATTTGTATTCTTACAATGTCATTGCAGGATTTTGAGACAGTATAGTAATGACACAGATGAATACTTTGTCTTCTGCAGACTGTCCAACTGTAGAGTAACAGATGGAGGCTGTGCTTCTCTGGCTTCAGCTCTGCATTCGAACCCCTGTTCACAACTGAGAGAGCTGGATCTGAGCTACAATCGCCCAGGGGACTCAGGAGTGAAGCTGCTCTCTGATCTACTGCAGGATCCACACTGTAGACTACAGACATTGAGGTCAATACTACTGACGAGTACACACCATAAACGGACACATTGACCTTGAAGTAAATGATTCTACTTGTGTCATTCTGTTCTGTTCAGGCTGAGGATGTGTGGACTCACAGAGAGATGCTGTGAAGCTCTGGCCGCAGTTCTTACGTCAAACTCCTCACACCTGAAAGAGCTGGACTTGAATGACAATGACCTGCAGGATTCAGGAGTGAAGCTCCTCTCTGCTGGACTGGGGAACCAACACTGTGAACTGGACACACTGAGGTCAGTACTGCTGGGGAATACACACTGTAAATGACCAGTGCTTTGTGTATCAGTGATAATACAGTGTTTAGTGTGTGTCTCTCCACAGACTTTCTGGCTGTTGTGTCACAGAGGAAGGCTGTGCTTCTCTGGCTTCAGCTCTGTGTTCGAACCCCTGTTCACAACTGAGAGAGCTGGATCTGAGCTACAATCGCCCAGGGGACTCAGGAGTGAAGCTGCTCTCTGATCTACTGCAGGATCCACACTGTAAACTACAGACACTGAGGTCAATACTACTGACGAGTACACACTATAAACGGACACATTGACCTTGAAGTAAATGATTCTACTTGTGTCATTCTGTTCTGTTCAGGCTGAGGATGTGTGGACTCACAGAGAGATGCTGTAAAGCTCTGGCCGCAGTTCTTACGTCAAACTCCTCACACCTGAAAGAGCTGGACTTGAATGACAATGACCTGCAGGATTCAGGAGTGAAGATATTTTCTGCTGGATTGGGGAACCTACACTGTAAACTGGAGATATTAAGGTCAGTACTGCTGTGGAATACACGCTGTGAACTGGACACACTGAGGTCAGTACTGCTGGGGAATACACACTGTAAATGACCAGTGCTTTGTGTATCAGTGATAATACAGTGTTTAGTGTGTGTCTCTCCACAGACTTTCTGGCTGTTGTGTCACAGAGGAAGGCTGTGCTTCTCTGGCTTCAGCTCTGTGTTCCAACCCCTGTTCACAACTGAGAGAGCTGGATCTGAGCTACAATCACCCAGGAGACTCAGGAGTGAAGCAGCTTTCTGATGTACTGCAGGATCCACACTGTAAACTGGAGACACTGCAGTAAGTACTCTGTATGTGTGTGTGTGTGTGTGTGTGTGTGTGTGTGTGTGTGTGTGTGTGTGTGTGTGATTAATGAGTCCGTGTGTCGGTATGAGAACAGTAAGGTGTTCATAGTGTCAGTTGCTCTCCTACTGTCAGGGCTGTGAGTTTCCACACACACTTCATTGACAGGCTGTATGTGTCTCTCGGCCACTGAGAGAGTGTGTCCTTCTGCTTCTTCTACAGTGTGGACCATCGTGGACCGTGCAGGATCAGACTTGGCCCAAGGAAATGTAAGCATGTTTGTTCTGGAGACCTTCACATGATTACTGAGCTTTGGAGAACAGTTGTCAGTTAAGAAATTAATCTGACATTTGAAATCATGAAATTTGTCCTACAATAAATACAGCATTCCTATTGTGAGTATATGAAAAGTGCTTTGCTGTATTTCCTTTCCAGTGAACACAACACGCTCTGCTCCATATATTATAAATTTATAGGTATTATACGGTATACATGTACATGTAGGATGGAGGACCAGTTATTGCTGGAAGATGCATCTGCACAAGTAAACTTGAAGCAAATGTGGTAAAATGCAATTCCCTGTGATGATACAGCAAAACTGCACATATTACCACAGTCCAAAATTAAAACTCTGGAATCTAGAGATGCAGTGAAAAAAAGTGATTTTTTCCATGCTTAGACATTTGATTGTTGTTGTTCAATAATGGCAAATGGCATTAACAAGAACTCAGAATCTAAGTAGCAAAATAATGAACACCTTTTAACTGTTATGCATGTATGCAGGAAAGTTTACTTTTTTCACTATACAGAATGCGAATAAGAAGAATAAGAACTGTTTTCACCAATATCAGTATGCACTGCCTTCGTCTGATTAGAAGTGTCATATAATTTTCTGTAGTTACCTGTAGGTACCCTTTAAACTCACCGCATTAACCGGATTTGGTTTTTCTAACTGTGTTTTACCTGCAGACTTCTGCCAGTTCACACTGGACCCCAACACAGCAAACAGACACTTGTATCTGTCTGAAGGCAGCAGGAAGGTGACATGGAGTGACGAGAAACAGCCATACCCTGATCATCCAGACAGATTTGACTGTTGGAAGCAGGTCCTGTGTGTAGAGAGTGTGTCTGATCGCTGTTACTGGGAGGTTCAGTGGACTGGAGATGCTGCTGGTATTGGAGTAACTTACAAAGGAATCAGTAGGAAAGGAAATTGTGATGAGTGTTGGCTTGGATACAATGACAAGTCTTGGAGTCTGTTTTACACTGATGGGAAATACTCTGTCTGCCACAATAACAGACAGACTATTATACCTGGACCCCCTACCTCCAACAGAGTAGGGGTGTACCTGGACTGGGTGTCCGGCACTCTGTCCTTCTACAGCATCTCCTCTGATGAACCGAGTCTCCTTTACAGATTCACCACCACGTTCACTGAGCCCCTCTATGCTGGGTTTAGGGTTTGGGACTCCTCATTGTCCCTGTGTAAACTGGGAATGGAACACACACAAACATAAGGTTGTGTTCTAGGATTAAAACGTCAACTTTGGGCTCGTAACGCAGCAGTTTTCCAAGATGGCCACTTAAATTTTGGCTCCACTGCAGAGACCCACAATTTCAATACTTTCCCTCTGATATCAGTTTTGAGTTACTGCAACTGACAAAATTTGACTGAATTTTTGTTTTCAGTGCACTATCAGAAAGGGAATAGAACTAAAATAGAGCACCCAGAGAAAATTCTGAGCATTCAATCAAAGATGGTCATCATCATATTGGGACAGCAAGTGGTTAGAGCTGCTGCCTTTGGACCCAAAGGTGACAGGTTTGAATCAAACCCCGAGCTGTTATACCCTTGAGTTAGGTATTTCCCCAAAATTGCCCTGCTCTTTAAATGGGTAAATCACTGTAAATAGCTTAATGTTGTATGTTGCTGAATCCTCTGAGGAAGAAAAGATTGGGGCTCTGGCCATCTGTTCTTTTGCCAGTCCTATCAGTTCACCTCCACGGGTATTTTTGTTAGCTTGGTTGAAAGAAATGAGAGAGATAAAGAGCCAAATCCTGCCTGGTCAGAGGAATATGGAAGCTAAGATGTATGGAACCAAAAGGCGCAAAATTGGATGATCTCAGGGCCAAAATGAACTCTTCTCCTCCGTTCCAGTTTTGTAAATAGAATTTGTCTGATAGCTTGAACAGTTTTTAAAATTGCATTACTGGCACTGAACAAGCAATCGCTTTTCATTTTCCTTTAGTTTTGGAGGATATGGACAAATCTGATCACAAGTAAATCGGTAACTCCGGAGCAGTAAGTTGACCTGCATCAGGCAAAACTGGTAGGAATATAAAGTTAGCAGAATATAAAAACTGTCAAAATAAGTTTGTGGGACTGTTTGAGAACAGTAAAGGTCTAGAGGACTAGCTACATTTCTCGGTGGCATTCCTGGTTTATTTTCCTCCCATTGAGCTTGATTGCGGCTACCGACTCCCCAGCCACACTCCTGACACAAACACCTGTGAGAAGCATTCTGGTCTCATTCCCGTATCATCTTTAAAGATTCCTCTTTACCCTGACCTGCCATCTGAAACAGTGTGGAGAAGATGCAAATTTTTAGAGACCACCAGAGCTTTTAAAACACATAAGATCTTCTGTGGTTTCTCTTTCCCAGTCCAACTCAGGTGTCCACACGATGGGAAGATCCTCCAGTTTGACGAGCCACCAGCCACAATGCCATTTGTAGCTATTCTGAAAGACAGACTGGTTCATATAAGTCTTTGATATAATTCAGTTTTTATTGTATTCTCTTCTTATTCTGTCTCCCTTCTGTTATCTCTTTCCTTTTGGAAATTTTGTTCTATATTTTGCTTTTTTCTGGTATGGCGGGTACACTATATTTTACCTTTGGTTTGCTATGGGAGATGTACTTAGAGATGTTAAGGGTTAGGAGTTAAGGAGGTGCATTACCTGCGTAGCAAACAAAGTGTTGGTTGATAGGTTCTCAAACGGAGATGGCGAGGAGTGACTCTGCTCTCTGTTTGTAGATTTGGCTTGGATTTCAGGTTTCTTTCTTTCTTTCTTTCTTTCTTTTTCTTTGTCTAGCTCACTCTCTCATGTTCCGCTTTTCATATGTAATAAGACAAAGTATTACCAGAGTTGCACTCCTATTTTAAGTTGAAATTAATTTAACCTAAAATGAAATTTAGTGGGGGGTGTGGTGGCGCAACAGGTTTGGCCAGGTCCTGCTCTCTGCCAGGTCTGGGGTTTAAGTCCTGCTTGGGGTTCCTTGCGATGGGCTGGCATCCTGTCCTGGGTGTGTCCCCTCCCCCTCCAGCAACCCTGCTTGGGACAAGTGGCTTTAGCAAATGTGTGTGTGTGTGTGTGTGTGTGTGTGTGTGTGTGTGTGTGAAAGTTAGTGTGTTAATAGAAATATTTCACAGCCAAGGTGTTTCTTTGGGTAGAAATGCCTCAGTAATATCCTGTCATATTATCTTCCTATTTACAGCTTTAACTTCCTTGCTGCTGTCGTATCTTTGAGCAACGAAGCAGTGTTGTCATTAATGGATATTATATACTTTGCTGTGTTTTGTGTTTTATTCTTTATTTCAACTGTGTCCAATCTGTTCTCATCTGTAAATATAAGAAAATAATACAAAATTAGGTTATTGCATTTCCAAACACCAGCTGACACCATATAATTCAATTGAATTAAATTTATTTTTATATAGAAATTACCATATAAGCAAAGTATCGGTATCTCTGCAATTATAATATTAATCTTTTGGCTGAATATTAATCTTTTACCTTTTACTTGTTAACGCAAGGCAAAAAGTGGCATACAAGGTTACAATACAATAACTTGAATATATTCTGTTATGTTACAGCTAAAATAAACATTTGACAATCAATACATTTTTTATGTTTTAGTACTCTTTTCAACACATTTACACACTACATTCAGTTAACACAGGAAGTGATAAAAGGCAAAGGCAAAACAATGAAGGCACTTGGTAATGAATTAAACTTGAAAAAAAGGCATTTGGCAACGGAGAAGAAGAGTGATCTGGTATAACTGTGAGGAGTCCTTCAGCATCACAACTATGAAATGTAACGGATCATAGTAGTAAATACAGGTATCCCAGTTATACGGACCTAATTTGTTCCTGAAAATGGTCTGTATACCAAGGTTCTTTGTCATTATTTCCAATGGGGAGAAAAACAATGTGTTCCTGGACTTTACAGAGACACTTTACTCACCACTATCATGCTGTGAAAGTGTACAAGACAGATGGAGTACAGTTACATTTACATTTATTTATTTAACACACTCTTTTCTCCAAAGTGACATATCTCAGAGAACAATACAAAAAGTACAATACACTAACAGGAGGAGAGATCTGGATGTAGACACGTGATTCACGAGTACAGTCGATTTGTCACAAACCACGGTATAAACCGGTGTACACTACAGAAGTAGCTGCATATTGGCTTTTCCATTGTTAAACAAATTCTCATTAAAAAATATTAAACATAACACATGCATGCATATTTATCCAGAATTTACAAGATCAGGGGAGAAGTGACCCTGAAAGAGGTGAGTTTTGAGACCCATCTTAGTACAGGGAGGTACGTGAACAAAAAGCATTAAAAAAGTAAAAGGGAACATGTCGGAACTGAAATAAAAGAAAATGAAAAACAATACAAAATTAAGAGGAAGTTATCATATGTCGTTGAAAAGTCTGTCTCATTGGCCCATGACTTGTATATCATTGGGAAAAGCCGAAAAAACTCTGTAACATGGGTTACTGAACATGGGTACAACTTTTCTAGGGCCGTTGCATCAGATATATTCAAACTTGCGATCTGTCTACCAGGATAAACGCTTACTTCTCAGTAACACATTGGACCTCTGTGGGACCTCATCAGTAACCCCTCCAACACATTTACTTTGAACAGAGTGCAATGGCAGGTCAATGCTGAACACTGAGCTTGTGTGCTAGAAGGCAAGCTGTGGTTAAAGGTAACAAGGGGCGGTCCTTTCCAATACAGTGAACCCAAAGCCAGCTAGAATGATTTATCACCACCAGACAACTTCAGCAGACAGTGCTGGAAAAACCAGTATGAAGAACACAAAGTCCACCAGAACTTGGAAACTTGAGGATGGGGTCAATAACCCAGGAGCCGGAATGAACGCTTTACATGATGGAGTTTTACACAGAGGAAGCTTAGAAACACATTACTACATAATGAGGAGTGTGCGTGCGTCCGAGTGCGTGTTCCTATCACAGCTCGCACAGTGACATTGAGGAGCCCACCCAAAAGCCAAACGCAGGATAGAGGGGCTCAGTGAACGTGGAGGTGAACCTGCACAGGAGCGTCAGCTCACCAGAGGACACACTGTAGAAGGACAGGGTGCCGGACACCCAGTCCAGATATATTCCAATTCTGTTGGAGGAGGGAGGCACGGGTATGTCAGTCTCTCTCCTATTGTGGCAGGCAGCGCACCTCCCACCCGAACAGTACAGGATCCAGGACTTCTCGTTGTATCCAAGCCGACAGTCGGCGTCACTTCCTCTCCTACCGATTCCTTCATAAGTGACTCCTATTTCAGCAGCATCTCCACCCCACTGAACCTCCCAGTAAGAGCGACCAGACAGACTCTCTACACACAAGACTTGGTTCCAGAAATCAAATCTGTCTGGATGATCAGGGTATGAGTCCAACTCCTTTTCACTCCACGTCACCTTCCTGTTGCCCTCAGAAAGATGCAGGTGTCTGTTTGCTAGGCGCTCGTCCAGTGTGAGCTGGCAGGAGTCTGCAGATAAAAAAAATGACAGCAAAAGTTTCACCAAGTCTGCTTAACATTTGCAGTAAGTGTAAATTTAACAGCAACTACAGGAAACCAGGAAAGAAGGCGGTTATTTCTCTGGCCGACTGGTCGCCCATCTTAGCGTTTTGGAGATGGTGGAGAGGGTCACCTATAAAAGGGGTGAACGAGTACTATCAGGCCTGTCCAGGTCCCGTGTTCCAGCCCTGTGTCCGTCACACCTCCGTGTAGCCGCTCTGGTTTCGTACGCCTCTTCCACTTATTGTCCACATAAGAAGACCCTGTGCATCTCCTTGTCCCATGTTTATCGGATCGCTTGAGCTCTTCGCTTAATTATCTGCACAGCGCACTTTTATTTACACTCTGCGGCTGAGTTGTTACTATTTTGCTCTGTGTCCGGATGTTACTCCCACCTTAGATTTACAGTGGAATTTATGTGGATAGCCATAAATTCATGAAATATTTCAATTTCATCTACACTTCTACGTATTTAAGATTACAATAACTGGACCCAATATTTACATTGCATTTTGTTTACACTGGTCTTTTAAAAACATTTGGGTTTTTACTTATGTCTGCAGCAAGCTGCTCTGTCACATTTTACTAATATCTATTTAGCGGTATAAATACTCAAAAATTACATACAGACTGAAATAAACGCTCACAACTGTGTAAGTAAATATATTAAATGAGTGCACGTCTTCAGCACTATATACTTACATTTGAGGAGCCCTGGTCTGATCCTGCACTGTCCACCATGGTCCACACTGTAGGAGAAGCAGAGGGACACACAGTGCGGGAGAGACACACAGCCTGTGTATGAAGTGTGTGTGGAAACTCAGAAGGAGAGCAAATTACGCTATGAACTCTTTACTTTTCTCACACTGACACATGAACTCATTAACCACACACGCATGCACACACACACACACTACTTACTGCAGGGTCTCCAGTTTACAGTGTGGATCTTGCAGTAGATGAGAAAGCTGCTTCACTCCTGAGTCTCCTGGGTGATTGTAGCTCAGATCCAGCTCTCTCAGTTGTGAACAGGGGTTCGAACACAGAGCTGAAGCCAGAGAAGCACAGCCTTCCTCTGTGACACAACAGCCAGAAAGTCTGTAGAGAAATACAGCCATAAACACCCTCAATTTGTGTATTGCCATTGATACACAAGTTACTGATCATTTATAGTATGTATTCCCCAGCAGTACTGACCTTAATATCTCCAGTTTACAGTGTTGGTTCCCCAGTCCAGCAGAGAGTATCTTCACTCCTGAATCCTGAAGGTCATTGTCACTCAGGTCTAACTCTTTCAAGTGTGAGGTTTCTGATTTCAAAGCCAAGACCAAAGCTTCACAACATCTCTCAGTTAAATTACATTTCTTCATTCTGGAAACAAAAACATTAAAGGATACATATTCAAATTCAATATTCTAACAAATATTGTGAACGATATTAAACAGCCACACCTGCAGCACTCTCCACCAATTACTCCTTCTCCCATACCCCTCATTCAGGTTGAGACACAAACCTGCTCATCTCCCTTCAGTGGGAATATTGAGTTTTCTCTCTCTGTTAACCGTCCTGGTGAGTCTGTCCATCCATCCATCCATCCATCTATCCATCCATCTTCTGACCCGCTTGTCCTAAAAGGGTTGCGGTGGCAGCAGGGAGAGCAGAGAGGCCCAGTCACCCCTGTCCCTGCAACTTCCTCCAGCTCAACTTGGGGGATCTTCAGCTGTTCCCAGGCCAACTGGGAGATATAATCCCTCCAGTGGGTCCTGGGCCGACCTCGGGGCCTCGTCCCAGTTGGCCGTGCCTGGTATACCTCCAAAGGGAGGCATCCAGGGGGCATCCTTATCAGATGCCCGAACCACCTCACCTGGCTCCTCTCAATGTGAAGCAGTAGCGGCTTTACTCCGAACTCCTCACCCTGTCACGGAGAGTGAGTCCCAGCACCCTGCGGAGAAAACGCATTTTGGCCGCTTGTATTCGCAATCTTATTCTTTCGGTCATCACCCAGAGTTGATGACCATAGGTGAGGGTAGGGACGTAGATCGACCGGTAAATGGAGAGCTTCGCCTTATGGCTCAGCTCCCCCTTCACCACTACAGTCCAGTACAGCGATCGCATTACTGCTGCCGCTGCTCCCAGTCTGTGGCCGATCTCACGCTCCCTTCTTCCCTCACTCGTGAGCAAGACGCCAAGATACTTGAACTCCTCCACTTGGAGCAAAAACTCTCCCCTTACCTGGAGGGGGCATACCATCCTTTTCTGTGACAGAACCATGGACTCAGACCTTGAGGTGCTGATCCTCATCCCCACCGCTTCACACTCGGCTGCAAACCGTTCCAGTGCATGTTGGAGGCAACCATGTGACGGTGCCAAAAGGACAACATCATCTGCAAAAAGCAGAGACGTCACCTTCCGACTCCCACACAGAATGCCCTCCTGACCTCGACTGCGCCTTGATATCCTGTACATGAAAACCACAAACAGGAGGAGAGGCACAAGGCACAACCTTGGCGGAGTCCAACACCCACACTGAACAGGCTTGACTTAATGCCGAATATGCGGACACAGCTTTCGCTCCGTATGTACAAGGACCAAATGGCCCGCAGTAGTGGCCCCGGTACCCCATACTCCCGAAGCACCTCCCACAGAATTTCCTGGGGAACACGGTCAAAGCCTTCTCCAAATCCACAAAACACATGTAGACTGGATTAGCAAATTCCCATGCCCCTTCAATGATCTGTGGGAGGGTAAAAAGCTGGTCCACTGTTTCACGGCCAGGGCGGAATCCGCATTGTTCCTCTTCAATCTGAGGTTCAACTATCAGCCGGACCCTTCTCTCCAGCACCCCGGCATAGACTTTCCCAGGGAGGCTGAGAAGTGTGATGCCCCGATAGTTAGCACACACTCTCCGGTCCCCTTTCTTAAAAATAGGGACCACCACCCCAGTTTGCCAATCCAAGGGCACTGTCCTCGAGGTCCATGCAACATTGCAGAGGCATGTCAACCATGACAGCCCTGCAACATCCAGGGCCTTAAGCATTTCCAGGCAAATCTCATCCACCCCCGGTGCTTTGCCACTCTGGAGCTGACCAACTACCTCACTGACTTCCACCAGGGAAATGGATTCCGACAGCCCGAGAGCCTCTGGCCCTGACTCCTGTAAGGGAGGCATGTCACTCGGGTTTAAGAGTTCTTCAAAGTGCTCCTTCCACCTCCCGACAATGTCCTCATCAGAGGTCAGAGTTTCGCCACTCCTGCTAAACACAGCCTGAGCGAAACTCCTCTGACCCCTTCAGAGCTGCCGGATGATTCTCCAGAACCTCTTTGAAGCTGACCGATAGTCATTTTCCATGGCCTCTCCAAACTCCTCCTATGCCCAGGATTTTGCTTCTGCAACCATAGCCGCTGCCACCTTTTTCGCCTGCCGGTACCTGTCTGCTGAGTCAGGAGTCCCCAGAGCCAACCAGGTCCTAAAGGCCTCCTGCTTCAGCTTGACAGCTTCCCTCACCACCAGTGTCCACCAGCGGGTTCTCGGGTTGCCGCCCTGGCTGGCACCAACAAGCTTTTGGCCACAGCTGTGCCTGGCTGCTTCCACAATGGAGGTTTTGAACAGGGTCCATTCAGACTCCATGTCCCCTACCTCCTCCGGGACATGGGAGAAGCTCTCCCGGAGGTGTGAGTTAAAATCATTCCGGACAAGGTCCTCTGATAGTTGTTCCCAGCACATCCTCATTAAACGTCTGGGCCTACTGGGTCTGTCCATCAGTTTTCCCCGCCATCTGATCCAACTCACCACCAGATGGTGATCAGTTGACATCTCAGCACCTCTCTTCACCCGAGTGTCCACAACATGTGGCCTCAAGTTAGAAGAAACGACTACAAAGTCGATCATTGACCTTTGGCCCAAGGAGCTCTGGTACCAAGTACACTTATGAGCATCCTTGTGTTCGAACATGGTGTTTGTTATGGACAAACCATGACTAGCACAGAAGTTCAATAACATTTCCACAATTCGGGTTCAGATCGGGCAGGCCATTCTTCCCAGTCACCCCCCGCCAGATTTCCCAGTCATTGCCAACGTGAGGGTTCAAGTCCCCCAGCAGAACAATGGAGTCTGTAGGTGGGGCCCTGTCCAGAACCCCTCCCACCTTCTCCAAGAATGCCGAATACTCTGAACTGCTGTTTGGTGCATAAGCACATACAACAGTCAAAGTTTTCCTCTCTGCGCCCCTAAGTCGCATTGAGGCGACCCTCTCGTCCACTGGGGCAAACTCCAACTGTATGGCAGCCAGCCGAGGACTTGTGAGTATCCCCACACCCGCCCGGCGCCTCTCACCTCGTGCAACTCCTGAGTAGGAGAGGGACCACCCCTTATCGAGGAGTTTGGTTTCAGAGCCAACACTGTGAGTGGAGGTGAGCCCAACTATATCTAGTTGGTATTTCTCAACCTCCCGCACCAGTTCCGGCTCCTTCCCCCCAAGTGAGGTGACATTCCATGTACCAAGAGCCAGTTTTCGTCGCTAGGGGCCGTGACGCCATGCGCCACCCCGCCCCCTCCCGCCTCCAGATATACATAGCACCGGACCCCCATGCTGGACCTTGCAGGTGGTGGGCCCACGATGCCTTTTCGGGCTGAGCCCGGCTGGGCTACGTGGGTTGCCCGGCCACCAGGTGCTTGCCTAGGAACACTACCCCCAGGCCTGGTTCCAGGGGTAGGTCCCGGTGACTCTAATCCGGGCAGGGTAAATGTTCTTCTGTTTTCATTTTTCATGGAGGTTTTTGGATCGTGTTAGTCTGGATCTTCACTCCAGACCTGTTCGCCTTGGGAGACCCTACCAGGAGCATAATGCTCCTGACGACATAGCTCTGGACATCCCTAGATCACGCAAGCCCTTCCACCACGCCAAGGCCCCCTGGTGAGTCTACATCCAGAAATATCTGTCTCTCTTCCTGCCCTGGCCACACTCACTGACAACACTCCACTGATCCTCCTGGGTGACTTTAAATGGCATGTCAAAGACATTCATATAACCAACCTTTTGCTGTACTTACAGTCTTTTGACTGCTCAGTCTCCCAGTCCTGTAGGAATTGTGACCATCCAGCCCTCTCTGTCACTCTGTTTCATGTATCTAATAATTTCTTAATCTCCTACCAGCCTTGCATCACCGCTAACCACTCTCATGCTTCTGCTTCCTCGATCGTGTCCTGAAACTTACAATTTCCCCTGCCTGCTTTCCTTTCCTCTGCAACACCAACCTTTCTCCAATCCACTGCACAATTCTCACATTCTTCCATAGACGAATACACCAATGCCATCTTCATTTTTCCTCTTTTGACTCTTTCTGTCTTCTAACTTCTAGACCAGCTCATTCCATCTCCATCTTTTGGTTATTAGACACACTCAATGCCAATAGAATCAAACACCATTGTACTGAATGGAAATGAAAGAAATCTAAAAGTCTTGCAGACACAGCAGTTCATAATAAGCTCCTTTCATGCTCTCACTCTGTTTCTTCAGCAAAAACTTGTTTCTGGAATAAACGATAGTTTGCAGTCAACAATGTACAAGTCCTCCATCTCCCAAAGTTCCCGACACCCAACTCTGTCTCATCCATGCTATTTTCACATAACTTATTTTATCTGAGGTTCCTCCACAGGAGTGCTGGGCTCACTCTCCATAAGAGGATTAAGAGTTTAGGGATGCAGGAGAGCCTTGAAGCAGAGTCACTGCTTCTCTGGACTGAGAGGACCCGGAAGTTCAGGCAGGTGGTAAAAATGCCCCCTGGGTAGCCAGTGGAGCTATTCTGGGAATTTTCAACTGGGATGAGACCCCAGGACAGACCCAGAACAAGCTGAAGTGATTATATCTCAGGGTTAGCATGGGCGCAGCTTATTATGATTGTGACCTCTGCCAGGACAAGTGAACGGAAACTGGCCTGTCAGCTACATTTGACACTGTGAAAAACTAGAATCTGCTTTTCTCTATGACATCTTGGAGTCAATGAATTGAGTCTTACCAATTAGGTAGACCTTCCCAGCTAGACTGAGAAATCTTAGTGGAATGACTGATTTTGCATCACAACTGACAGCCATTGGGGAGATCATACTGGACAAGAGATGTAGGCAGTTGATACAACTGAAAGATGTGAACAGAAAATTCAAGGGTTTTGGAAAAGTAGAAGGGAGACTGGTCTGTAATTCTGGAGGAGGTTCCAGAGGGCTCTTTAACAGAAGTGAGATGTGGCTAATTATAATGGCAGAGATGAAGTGACCTTAGTATAGACTGGAATTAAATATTGTATAAATAAAATGAGCTGTGGAGTCTATTGTGGAGTTGTACAGTAAATATTGTCAGGCCATTATCACATGTGTTATGGGACTTACTGAGGAGGTCTGGAGACCTGGATCATTGGGAACATCCTCTGAAGAGCTTTATCACATAAGGTCCGATTTCCTCAGGTCCAATACACTCAGTTCCTCTTCTGACATTAACAGCATAAAGGCAAGAGCTGACCACTCTGATAGTGAGATGTCCTTTCCAGAAAGATTGCTTGTGTTCAGCCAAATTTGCATTTCCTTCACTAAATTATTGTCATTCAATTCATTCAAACAATGGAAGAGATTAATGATTCTTTCTGGGGAATGATGTCCCTTAATCTTTTCTTTTATGTATTGAACATTTTTTGTAACATTGCAAAATTCTCCTGCCTCTATCAGAAGTTGTGGTTTGCTATAATTGACAGAAATTCACAATTAAACATGAAACAAACATGGTTGTGAGGAGTGTGGATGAAGATACATGCTTGGATAGCAGAGAGCATCAGCTTGGACCTTCAACATGCTGGAGTCACAACAGGAAAGCACATGGGGACACAAGGGACTGAACCCAGGGCCTCATACATGTGAAGGGTGGTCACCGTTTGGAGCCAACACCTGGTAGCGAAGATTTCCGAAACCCCACTTCTGAAAGAGGAAGAAGGTCTTGAGCCTCTTGCTTTGCTTCTCCGGAAAGAATCGGCACCTCTTACGGTGGCCGTTTTGATAGCGAAATGTAGCTGTAGTGGAGAGTAGAAGCATCCGGCGTACACTCAGAAGCCTCGCTTTCTGTTGTAGGCAGGCACTTGAGCGAATTATTTCTTGCACTTGTGAAGGCGACTGCTCTTTCAGCTCTGAATGAAATGCAGGCACCATGCAAAACACAGCTGCCTGTGATCACTAAGATGGGGGCGAGTGATGCGAAGCAGCACACAAGCTACACAGTCCGACACGGACAGAGTTTGAATCCGTGATCTTCTGTTTACAAGACAGATGCCTTACCACTTGGCCACCATACTCCTCCCCTTTTTGCCCACCTTCACACATGAAAGAGCTTTACAAAGGATGACCTTCAACTGCAGCCATGCAAAAACTCTTGCATGGGCTGGGTGTGGAAGTCAATGCGGTTGCGGTTAAAAGACATGTAAGGGAACGAGGAGGGGAAATTGACAGCAGGGCCTCATGGGCAGAGTTTATGCACGCTGACATTGGACTCCACCCAGCCCAGAGTCCTTCGGCACTAGTCTTGCGTTGCGAGGGGCTTGAAGGAAGCTGCACGCTTGGAAACGGCAGTGTACTGGATATTAAATTGAACTGATGAATATTTCTGAAAACTTCTTTGTGAAACAGTATGTTGAAAAAAGACTTACTTCTGTAATTTAGTTTTTTTGTACCCTGAAAATAAGGTGTACGTCAGGGGTTGCTGTGTGTGAGTGTCACAAAGTGAGTTTCACTGATGCATGGATGAGTAACTCCTTGTAAGTAGTGTATCTAGCAGTGTAGTCACCTCGGTGGGCTAGTAACACTGCATAGTATCCGTTGTAAATCGCTTTGGACAAAAGCATCTGCTAAGTGAATAAATGTAAATGTAAATGTTAGAAGAGGTACTCAGTACCATTCGTGAGAAACTCATTTTATTTGTACAGATACATACATACTTGGCATTATTCTCTGAGTGAATTGTGAAAATTTTTTCAGAAATTCTGCAGACTGAACATTGGATCCCTGCTCATCAAGCACTGGCAGTAGTATTGAATTAGAGCTCTTCGTACAAAGCGAGGTGGGTACACTGTGAACCCAACAACCAGCTGTGCGTTCAGCAGAGGAATCTGGGCATTGTATGGGAGACTTCAAGAGTCCTTGTTCTGAAAAGCTGCCGCCCAGAACTAAGCTCATCTATGTAAACAGACTGTTAATGCAGAACCGCATGCGCAACCTTTTTATAGTTAGGACACAAATTTAAGTTCACATGGAGATTCAACAAAAAGAATAGGCTCAAAATTATCTGGGATCATTGAAAATTTGGAATGCTAAAAAGGTGTAGCCCTCATACAAATCAAATAGTGTGGTTTTTAAAAACATGCAGTTTTAAGAAACATAACATGTTTTCACATCATTTTACACAACCAAGCCTGAGGAACAGCTTGCCTTTATAATATTTTGATGAATATTTGTTCATCTCATTCAGTTATTTACAACATGCATTTAATTTTTACATTAGGATTTTATTATCTTCATTTTGTGTCATCATTTCTACTGAGCATGTCCTGTGTAGTAAACCAGTGGCCTCTTTGTTGTTTGTCATAGGACATTTGTGTACAAAAGGTTTCAGCATGCAAGATAAACTAACTCAGTATTTTCACAATCCAAGTAGTTACTCAATTACTATAAATCAGAATAATCTGTGCCACATAAACACGTAAGTCTTATTTCTCTGATACCCCGGCATTTTAGCCATGGCTGGCTAAGTATCTTCCCCAGTAGGGTGCTGGATATAAGCCCTGGTCCAAACAAGCGGCTCAGTGCAAAGCATCCATCTTCTTTGAAACCAGTGAAGGGCTAAAGTGGTTGAACTGTGCAAGTAATGCATGAAGTGCTCTCACACAAAGTTTTCACACACCTGTACACACACTGAGACGTGGAGGGACCAGTGCTGGTACTGCTGTAGGGACAGCTCTGAGGCTCCAGGGTCAACATGTATAATTAGGAAATGAGCTGGAAGGTCTGAGCTCATTCACATCGGCAGTAATATCCCTAAGGAAGTTCTTGCTCCTTTGTCAGAAGATGTCTGATGAGGAAGACAGACCCATGACGGAACTGTGGGATTCTGCTGCAAAGATGTGTTCACTGGGTGGCCACAGGGTACTGTGGGTTCCATGGATTCTTGCTGCGGGGTAATGTTCACTGGATAGCTACTACTGGGACACTGGAACGTGCCGTAGATTTTCCTTGACCCGTACAAACTCTGGAACATTTTCCTGCTCTTCTCTGCGTTTCCTCTCTTCCTTTTCATACTGTGGGACAAGAGCAAAGCACAACAGTCATATCCACTGATGTTCATATTGGTCACTTCTTAGAGAAGGCAGCACAGTTACCAAACTACTTATTTTGTGACCTAAGATGTGTCAGGTGCTGACGTGAGAGAGAAGTCACCTTAGCCAAAAATGTGTACTTGTAATTACAGACAAGCAGCTGCTAAAAATAGTTTCAAATAACTATTCTTGTTAAAGTGAAACTGACAGGTGAGTTGAGGTATTGGTGTTATGGTCATTATTACGTATTTGCTAAAGCTCTTGCCGGGGCTGCACCTCCTCCATCTTCTGCTGCCGCTTGCGCAGCTCCTGTTCCAGGTCGGAGGGTGGCCGTAGGGCCTGCTCCTGTTCCCGGTGCTGGTCTAAACGACGCTGCTCTAACACACGCTGCAGCTCTGGCTTCTCACCTGGGAGGAGGCCCCTGGACCCACAGGAATGGTTCCCATCAAACAACAGTGTAACACTTGCCACACATTAAACTAATATTAAATTTACATTTATTCATTTAGCAGACACTATTCTCCAAAGTGACAAACATCTCAGAGAAAAATACTATGAATGAATTACAACAACAGAAGGATATCATAGAATACACACACACACACACACACACACACAGAGTCTGAAACCGCTTGTCCCATGCGGGGCCGCGGCAAACAGGAGCCTAACCTGGCAACACAGAGTGCAAGGCTGGAGGGGGAGGGGACACACCCAGGACAGGACACCAGTCTGTCGCAAGGCACCCCAAGCGGGACTTGAACCCCAGACCCACCAGAGAGCAGCACCCAGTCAAACCCACTGCGTCACCGCACCCCCCCATTATAGAATATTTTATTATAATATTATAGGCGAGAAAGCTGTAACTTCCAGAAAATTACAGCAGAATTAAATAATATTCTGCATAACTGTGGCATATTTTTTGTCAAAACACATATTGGTAGGCATGTTTGTTTCCTTCTAGTTTGTAGTTACATTAGGTATGTACTTTTAAGTATATAAGGTTCTTTTTTGCTCAAAATGGTCCATTTACTTAATTAAATTAGTTAATTAATTAGTTAGTTAAAAAGTTAAATTTTTCATTTAAATATCCTGTCATGAACTGGCATCCCATCAAGGGTGTACCACCTTCAGGCTTGCACCCAGTGATTCTGGGATAGGCTCAAGCTAGATGATCTAGAACATGATTTTTCCAAAGCAGCATAATAGCACTCAGAGCTCCAGAACTCCATATTCGGTTTTCTTGTTTTTCCACATGTACAGTTTTTTGCGTATCTCCAAGGAAATTTGGTGAAATTAGAAGTTAATAACAATGGATTTACTGTCATTTCCTCATGTTGTCTACTAAAGCCCAGGCTGACTGGGGATGTGGGAAGGACTTCCTGTGTAAGACTGTCAGAATTATGTCCTGGGACTGATTCTGATAAAGGTCAGGGGTCACGCACGGTGACCTGCTCCTGGAGTGAAGCTCATACCACACTAACACACAGGCCCACCTCTTATGGCTCAGCAGAAGCTCACGATGCAGGTCTTGATGGCTGGGTGGCTCCATGGCCGACCCAGAGGGCTTCCTGGGCGTCAGCGCAGGTCCTCCCTCCATGGTCGACCTGGGGGGCTTTCTGGGCTGCCGCTCCAGTGTGCTGGGGGACCGTGAGAAAGAGAACCTTCCTGGGACAGGAGTCACCATGTTAATCATATACACTTTGTCTAACAGCAAGTATATGTATGGTAAGCTAAAGCATCTTAATAACAACTTTTCAAACCAAGTTTTTTTTTTCAGCTTTTGCTGTAGTATTATACTGAAATGTATTTGAGCATTAATACTTCATAAAAATATTTGTTTATGAGGTTTATGGTGAGGATAGAGAGAAGCTCAGTAGGGTCGCTACTTCTCCAGCTCAGATGGAGCCAGTTGAGATGGCCTCTTGGGCACTTCCTGCAGGTGGTGTACTGGACACGTCCCATTCAGAGAACAATCTAGAACAGATCCAGGACATGCCGGAGAGAGTATATCTCTTGTCTGGCCTGGGAATTCTTGGGGACTCCCAAGAGACTGTTGCAGTGGAATGGGATAAATGGTCTGTCCTGCTCAGTTTGGTGGCACCACAAGCCTCACAAAGCTTTTAAAATTGATCAACGGATGGATGGAAGTTTAATATGAGATGTACCTTGCTTTGGAGAAAAGCATCTGCTAAATGAAGAAATGTAAATGTATATCATGATTTATGTTTCTTAATGTTTGTAATCGCTTTCCCCAAAGGTTAAACATTTACATTTTTCCATTTACAGACACTTTTCTCGAAAAGCGGCATATATCTCCAAGAACAAACAAGTAAAAGTTGACATGATTCAAAAATCAGTCTAGAGGCACTTTCATTAAGGTGTTGGACAGTAGAGATGTGTTTTTCAGCTCCATGCTGCCAACTGTGCTATAAACATGCAACTGAAGACTTTCAGACTTTCTGCAGTGGTCCAAGCCCACAGCTGTCCTCCTGTGGCCCAAGTCCAGTGGGGTCTCACCTCTTCTCACTGGCAAGAACCTGCATTGAAAGGCACCACATTTACAGAAATAGTCAATTAGGTACATTATAAAATACTGAAATATTAACGTCTTCTAAATATCAGCACTTTTCTGACATTTTTTTTAACATACTAGAACCAGTACATACATACTCTTACATACTTACACACATATTGTAGTCTGTGTCGCTAACTCTACTGTTTTATGTAGCACCATGGTCCTGGAGAAATGTTGTTTCGTTTCACTGTGTACTGCTGCATATGGTTGAAATGACAATAAAGCCTCTCTTGACCCTTGACTTCACATACAGACTTTGATTATAGCAATATATGTAATTTATTTAATTTACTTCTGGATTCAAAGTATTTAAATCTGATACTATGTACGACAGAAAAAGCGGTATGGTCAGGTATGGTCAGTCAGGTCCATAAATGTTTGTAATTCAGAATTTCTGCTTTGTACGCCACCTCAGTGAATTTGAAATGAAACAATCAAGATGTGCTTTAAGTGTAGACTTTCAGCTTTAATTTAAGGGTTTTGTTGAAAATATTGTATGAACCGTGTAAGAATTACAACTGTTTTTACACACAGTGCCCAATTTTAAGGGCTCAAAAGTAATTGGACAAACTAACAATCATAAATTAAATAGTCATTTTTAATACTTGGTTGCAAATCCTTTGCAGTCAATGACTGCCTGAAGTCTGAAACCCATAGACATCACCAGACACTAGGTTTCTTCCCTGAAGATGCTCTTCCAGGCCTTCACTCAAGCAGTCTTCACTTCCTGCTTGTTTTTGGAGACTTCTTGAATGTTAGATTTACCTTCAACAAGCTGAATTGAATTCATGTGAGGTGACCGACTTGGCCATTGCAGAACATTCCACTTCTCCGCCTTAAAAAAAGTCTTGGATTACTTTGAAAGTATGCTTCAGATCATTGTCAATCTGCACTGTGAAGCACCGTCCAAAGAGTTTTGAAGCATTTGGCTGGATCTGAGCACGTAATATAGCCCTATACACTTCAGAATTCATTCTGCTGCTTTTTTCAGCAGTCACATCATCAATAAATATCAGACAACCAGTTCCACTAGCAGCCATACATTGTCACGCTATAACACTAGTTTTGCCATGCGTCACAAACGATGTGGTATGCACTGGATCATGAGCAGTTCCTTCCCTTCTGCATATTCTTCCCATCATTCTGGTAGAAGTTGATCTACAGTATGTTTCATCTGTCCATAAGCTGTTCCAGAACTGTACAGGCTTCTTAAGATATTTTTGGGAAACTCTAATCTGGTCTTCCTGTTTTGACACTTACCAATGGTTTACATCTCTACATTTACTCTGGTGAACTCTTCTCTTCATTGTTGACTTTGACACAGATATGCCTGTCTACTGAAGAGTATTCTTGATCTGGCCAACTGTTGTGAAGGGTTTTTTCTTCACAAGGGGACCAATTTGTCTGTCATCCACCACAGTTGTTATGCATAGTCTCCTGGGCCTTTTGGTGTTCCTGAGCTAACCAGTGTGCTCCTTCTTTTTAAGAACGTACCAAAGTTGATTTGGCCACACCTAATGCTTTTTTAGTCTCTCTAATGGGTTAGCTCCACTCATGTATGGATGAGTGTCCCAGTGTAAGTAGTGTATCTAGCAGTGTACGTCACCGCGGTGAATAAGGTGTGTGGGCTGATAACACTACATGGAGTTCATTGGAAGTCATTTTGGAGAAAAGCATCGGTAAATAAATGTAAATGGGTTTGTTTTGATTTTTAGGCTTAATGATAGCTTGCTTCATTAGCAATGACAGCTCTTTGGACTT
This sequence comes from Scleropages formosus, assembly GCF_900964775.1. NCBI lineage: Eukaryota > Metazoa > Chordata > Actinopteri > Osteoglossiformes > Osteoglossidae > Scleropages > Scleropages formosus. Next base: position 42,656,260 of record NC_041807.1, on the reverse strand, counting down.
CATATTGAGAGTTAACTGCAACAGATTCCAAATGTCACATCAACTTTAAATGTTTTATCTGTTTACTTGTACATGAAATAATGAAGGAGTAACACACACCTGCACATGGAACAGCTGAACTGCCAGTTACTTTTGGCCTCTTAAAAAGGGGGGAACACATATAACAAGTGCTGTAATTCCTACATCATTCTCCCAATTGGATGTAATGGATGGAAAAACCCTAAAATTAAAACTGAAAGTCTATGCTTAAAGCACATCTTCATTGTTTCATTTCAAATCCATTGTGGTGCTCTATATTGTGTCACTGTCCAAATACTTATGACCTGAGCTATAAAGCATATTTTTATTTTTAATATAATTAATGAATGAAAATGAATAAAATGTAAATATATGTATATATTTGGTGTGATGTATATACATATATTTACATTTTACATATGGGTGGTGCAGCAAGTCGCACAGCTGCCTCACAGTGCCTGGGTGGTGTGAGAAAATGTGGGTGTGATTTCCCCACTCTTTGTGGGGAGTTTGCTTGTTTTCCCCATGTCTGCATGGTTTCCTGCAGGTATTCTGGTTTCCTCTCACAGTCCAAACACATGGAGTTTGGTGAACTGGTATCTCTACATCGCCCTTACTGTGTGTTGGGGTACCCTGTGTACAAGGAGCGCAGATGACCCTGCACAGCCCTGCATGCCCAATAAGACACCCCTCTCTGTACCCTTTCCCGGTTTCCCCCTTTCCTCCGCTCCCTCCCCCATGACCCGTTCCACTGTCTGCAACACCTGTAAATAAAAGGAGTACGAACACACACCAGCTGTCTCCTGCGTCGTGTATCACAAAAACATTCTGCATATAAATGTTTTGCACAAGCACAAGGGAACACTTGTAAATACTTGGTACTTGCAAATAGAAAATTGCAGACTAGAAGCTTACTGCACCCTGCTGGACAGGTGGTATAACTACAGTGTTGCTATAGGAGACCAGCTTTTGTTTACACCTGAATACAGCAGCAGGAAACTAGCAGCAAAGACCCAGTGAAAAATGTAACCATAACTATCTCATCATCCCTCCCCCTTAACCCAGCCCAGTTTTCTCACCAGGAACCCACATGAAGAAAATCATTTTTAAAATGACTTTTCAAATATTTACTAAATACAAACCATTGCAACTTTGCATATACGTTCCGTTATATATATTTTATCTATTGTTTGCATATACCTGTTACATACTAGTGTGTCTGTATCAATTGCTAGAAAATGTATCAAATTAATTTACCAGAATTTTCCTTCCTGTGTTATCCCAAATATTTCAATGATAAAAGATTTTCAGTTGTGAGAAAGGGAAACATTGTTGTTTTAAAATGTGAGAAACAGGTGATTTAAAGGGCAACACTAAGCTACAGCGTAAAAAAGGAGAACAAAAGGCCTATTAGTAACAGCACATATGAAAGCACCTACCACGCACAGAGTATCGGCTAACCGGCTCTGAGAAGTTGGAGAACCACAACAGCCCTGCAAGCAGCCGCCAGACCATTGAAATAAGATTACCACGCTAATCGCTGTCAGCGGAGCGGACGGGGAGTATCACGTTCTGCAGGTAGCAGATGGCACCTTACACACAAGGAACGTGTTGTGCATTTAATGTGTGTGTGTGTGTGTGTGTGTGCGCACATAAACCCAAAGGCCACGGAGCAATGCAGTCAATACAACCGTCTGACCATTCACTCCAGGCTCCAGCTACCTTCCATCCTTAAGACCAGCAGCCTTCTCAGCAGTCCCCTCACACCCCAAATGCCTGCAAATTCACCTCTATATATAAATAAAGAGTTCTTAGAAGTGGCAGAGTAGTTAATGAACTGGACTTGCAGCCAAAAAGTAATCATATCAAGTCCAGGAGCAGTGCTCACTGCTTATTACTTCAGTTCACAGCCATGTATAATATAATGGAACTTGGGTATTTAAAAACAAAAAAAAAAAAGTTTTGCAATATGACACACAAATAGAAAAAATACAAACTAAACATTTGTCAAGGTGAATGAAACTGATGACAAAAATTAAGCTAGTTTGTGTACGTATAACAATATTTGCTTTTTCTCAAAACATTAATCCAAATTGTCTATAATTTTGTTGCATAGATAAAAACATAACCAAACGAAAAGACACGACAGGCCTTTTCGGGAACAAAACTCACACGTGTGGTCAAAGAATAAACTCCAAGACGTGCACTTCAGCTAAGACACTAAACATCCAAAAGTTTCCTCTGCATCAATAAATGTCCTTCAGAAAGGTCTATGGACACTGACCAGCTACTTTCCCCAAAACGCCACAGTGCATTTTAAAACGCTGTGATTGTACCATCCTTTCTGTTCTGCAACGGCAAAACGTACCGTGGAGCAGGACCACCAGGTTTTTGCTCCAAGTGAGTTCCATTACTCAGTTCTGCGCCTCACGGTGAGGAGCTCCCCGTTCTTCAGAGGTGGAGACTTCAATCCAGCACTCTAAAAGAGAACCTTCACTCCACCACTAAGGGAAATAACACTGCGAACGGTTAGTGCCCACTCTGTCAACAGTGTCAGCGGCGCTCGGAAATCTCATCACGCCATTCAAAATAAATCAGCGTGGTAATCCCCGCAGCCGGACAGGAAGATTACCTGATTCACAGTGACAGCGCTCTCACTCCCTCCTTTTGTGGCCCTTTAATCTGACCCTTAAGGCCACAGCTCCTCACCTTTGTCTGGAAAATAAGAAAAGTCTCCAAGGAACTGAAGCACTGCTGCTAATATTCAACTAATTCTACTAGTTGTAATACTAATATTCTAAATGTTTCTAAGTAATCACCGGGCACAGAAAAGCAGATGGACAGACAGGGTAGAAAAGTGCACCTGGAAACTGACAAAGAGCTTTAAGTAGTTACCCACTTATCACCGTGTCTCTGGAAAACAGCACCTCCACCTACTTAGGCTATTACATTTACATTTACTCATTTAGCTGATGCTTTTCTCCAAAGCAACTTACAATGTTAAGGTTACAATTATTTACCTATTTATACAGCTGGCCAATTTTACCGGAGCAATTCAGGGTAATTACCTTGCTCAAGGGTACTACAGCCAGAGGTGAGGCTCAAAGCTGTAACCTGTGAGTCCAAAGGCAGTTGCGTTAACCACTGCGCTACCACCCCACCTGTCCCCATATTATTTATCATTTACATAAATTTTTTCCTCAGATGCTTGTCTCCAAAGCAACTTACAGGGTTAAGTAACTTACACTGATTTACACATTTACTGTATCAATTCAAGGTAAATACCTCCCTCACAGGCACTACAGCAGCAGGTGGGATTCAGATGAGGGTCCTTTAATTTAAATCCAAGGTGGCATCTTTAAACACCTGTTGCCTTTTATTATTTTTCTTGTTGTTGTTTGACTACACTGCTCTGCTGGTTGAACGCACTGGGATCGAGGCCCCTGACGTGATCCGCTTCTCCACACAGTCCAGCGTCGCTGTCATTTCCCGCTTTTTCCTCTCCTTCGCTACAGCTGCAGTAACTCAGTGGTACAAAACTCTACCTTGGGGTGGCGCTCTGCTACTCGGGGGGGCGGGCACGCCCCCCAGGAGCAACTTCAAAATATGTATATTGTAACGACCCCGTTACTGTTTTAGGAGGGAAAGTAAATAGTTTCATTACGGGGAATAATGTGAAATGAGCGTGTGCAACCACCGCGGGCACTTAGTGGGAAAATGATGCGGTGACTGAGTCTACGAGTGTGTTAAGAGAGAGCCTGGTGCCGCTAAGCAGGCTGGGAAGTCTGGCTGGATGCGCAGGTCCTGAAGGAAAGGGGGTTCTGACAGAGAGAGCATTAGAGCATTATTTCCGCGGTGCTGCTGGTGTTCAAATAAAAATCGTTCGTCAAGAACGCTCCTATGCGTCCTTCTTCGCCCTAACCAAACCCACGGTGCTACGCGCCGCCATAAATATATATATTTGGGAAGAAACCGCGTAAAAAAACGCGAACACGAAGCACGTGTGTATCGCTCCCTTACATTTGAGCGGCCGACTGTTTCTGAGTTCCATTGCTTGTGTCTGGCAGGAGAGCCCGCCCTGCATGTGGAGATGAGCACTTACTCGATTGCTTTCCCCTGCCTGTTTACCGTAAGCCGTAAGGCGGCGGCGGCGGCGGCGACGGCGGCGGTCCGCGTGAAATGACACGATAGGAAAATAAGTTTGTATTATTAAAAGGTGTTTTTGGTGATTAAGAAGAGCGTCGGCATGACGAACGGTACGTTTCCGTGGAAATAATAATCACACCGTGACTTTCCGAGTCGTTGTGAGTAAAGCAGGAAGTAGTAGTGAGTGAACGTGAAGACGACGTGGCTCCGGCGACGTCTGACGGAGCCGGTGCTGCATGTTGTTGTGGCGGCGGTGAGCGCGCGATCTCGGCCGAACGAGCCTCCGTTTCGGTTTTAAAAACTGAAATAAGTCACGTGAATAAACAAATAAATAAATCACGAGGACGGCTCTAAGGCCCAAGTAAAACACACAGTTTGAGGCAAACGACGGGAATGGAATAGGATGAATAATTGTTAGGCTAGCATTAGCACTAGCATTAGCACTAGCATTAGCACTAGCATTAGCACTAGCATTAGCACTAGCATTAGCACTAGCATTAGCACTAGCACTAGCAGCGCCGTCGTCGGGAGAGCCGCAGTGGAAGAACTTAGAAGAAGAACTTCAAGAAGAAGCGGCGTCGGCTGGACACACCGTAACAGTTCGGGGAAAACGGTGGATTGTCTTCAAGTTCATGTCGCTTAAGGAAAGTTAGTTAGAAGAAAATATGGACACCTTTTCCGTCATCCTCGTGTTTACTTGCATTCATTGCCTCTTCACTTGCCTTTTTATTTACTTACGACGACGTATTTGTTTTGGCATCCAGCCTAATTACTCGGGAGAGAGAGAGTGTGTGTGTGTGTGTGTGTGTGTGTCTGTCACTGTCACTGTGTGTGTCTGTCAGCTCAACTCGGTGCCACGGTGTTTACAGCTCCGGTCCCGTGTTCCCGAACGTGGGTGATCAATACCAAGAGGAGGGAGGGAAGAACTTTTGTTTGCTCATGTTTATGGGATGAATCAGTCAAGAGGTGGCATTCATGAAACATTTTTACTTTCACTAGTTTTAAATAAGTGAAATAAGTTTTAATTTAATAGTGCAAAGTTAATGGAAATGTTAAAATGTGTTACAAAGTAATTGCTTTTGATAGCTGCATCCAAGACTTTTACAGAACCTAAGGAGGAAGCCATAACCAGAGGGACCTCGATATTATTGCCGTGTAGATGCTGAAGGTGGTGATGACGGCTGGGGGCTGGGTGGGGGGATGCGATGCGCAGATGACGTCTCTTAGTTAAAGCCATTTCCAATTAGTTTGATTTGATGTCATGAAAATGAAGTGAAAGTCTTACAGAGCTGTTTCTTATTTATCATAGCATCATCTGAGGTTTTCACAGAAACAGCCCAGCGAATAAATGGAGGATCATCTGTTACATTGAACTTGCAGTGTTATGACTCTCTGGTGAAAGTGATGTTGGAGTTACAGGTTGAATTAAGAACAGGATTTCTGGTCCCATCTGTGTTGGTGAGGAGATCTCCCGGTGTACTTTTTCCTCCAGGAAAGAGTGGTGTTGCTGTGACCTGAGTGGCGTGTACGTGGTATAGATTGTTGGTGTGATCCGGTGGCGTAAAAGCGCAGCCAGAGTAACGAAAAGCTGTTGTCCCCCACGCACAGTGTACTCCTTCGACGGCGTGCTCGTGTTCGGCCTGCTGTTCATCTGCACGTGCGCCTACCTAAAGAAAGTGCCCCGCCTCAAGAGCTGGCTGCTCTCCGAGAAGAGGGGCGTCTGGGGCGTCTTCTACAAAGGTAAAGCAGGCGAGAAGAGAGGAGAAGCTCATTTCTCTCTGCGCTGCTGTGAAACGGGAATTAGGCATTTATGCGTCAGTTTGTTACCTGTGCTTGCCAAAGGTCCTGTTGCAGGAGCAGGAGTTCTTTAACTCAAAGGTGGCAGTTTTAACCACTATGTCCCCTGTTGCCCATTACTATGGTAGTTGTTGCTGCTGCTCTTTGAATTTCATATTCCAGGATGTTTTAGTAGACTGGGGATCATGGTCCCTGGTGGTGTCCTCTTCTCCATCCTGAAGTTCAGGCTCACCTCCTGCTCTCTTTCTTCTCCTTCCCTCTGCAGCTGCAGTGATTGGTACAAGGCTCCACCTGGGGGTGGCGCTCTGCTGCCTGGCTGCGGCCTTCTACGTGCTCTTCATAAAGTGACCCCTTGGATCATGTTGCAAACTCACCAGATACTCCCTGCACCCAAGAACTTTTAAGTGTGTGTGTGTGTGTGTCTGTACTATGTGTGGGGACGAGATCAAACTCTGGTGGCAAGGAGGTCCGGCTGCTGCCCTCTTCCCCCTTACAGCAACCCACTGAGACATTGGTTCCCTATGGGGTACTGGGCTTAATGATTTCTGTCCTACAGGGTGTGCGGGACTGAGAGGTGAAGAGCCTCAGAAGGCACACAGTAAAACTTGCCGTGTGTGTGTTCAAAAGGGAGAAGACTTTCTTCAGCTTACTGCTAAAGGGCTCTGAGATGAGGGTGTGTGTGTCTGTACAGCTGTCCCAATGACCAGTAGAGGTCTCTGCATTACTCCTATACCCTCTCTACCAACACTGACACATACGTACAGGTGATTGTTTACGTGTGTGTGAGTGCGTACGGTCTGTGTCCCGCAGCAGTCGGGTAAAGAGTTGTGTTTGGAACTGGACAAACTAGTAAAAATTTAACTTCCTATCCAAAATACTTTGATGGGCTTCTTCTTAGATATTAATAATGGGCTAAAAATCTCATTATGGATAATTACTGTGTTTTTATGTGTTCTCAAAACACATGTGTAAATATTGTTTTCAGCCAGAGGGAATGGATGTTGCTGAGCAGGTGCAAATAAACTCTAATTGTACAAAATGTTTTCCTCCACAGCAGACCTGCTCACTCCCACCTTTGCCTATGTAATCACATGTATGTTTCTGTCATGTCTGTTAGACTGGCTCATGTTTATCTGTGTAAATAAACGGTAGAACCACAACTGGGATTCATTCATTTCTTGGTGTTTATGATTTCAGATGCTACTTCACGAGGGTTGGCTAAGTGTGAGAGCTATGCGCTCAGAGGGGTTTTGTTTGCCGGGTGTTTTAATTGCAAGGGAGAGCGTCCCCTAGTGGTCACAGCTAAGATGCTCTTGCGAGAGGTGTCTTATAAACAGAGGGCCATAGAATTTGCACACTTGTTCTACAGTGGTCTCTGCTGTGCCAGCATATGACCCCCACACTGGAATGGCACAAGTGGCATGTCTGACATTTATTCATTTAGTTGCTTGGGAGAAAAATATTAACTAACAACAGTAAGCTACTTACAGTGATTTACCCATTACTATGGACCTGCTGTCTACCCTAATAATCATTTACCCCTTTTATAGAGATTTAAATTTTTACTGTATCAAGTTAAGGGGAACTACCTTGATCAAGGGTACTACAGCAGGAGGTGAGTTTCAAAGCCCCCCAATGCACAGGAAATGATTATGATCATTACAGATATTACCAAAAGGAGACAGCTGGTGGTGTAGTGGTTAGACCTACAGCCTTTGGATCCAAAGGCCACAGGTTAAGTCCCCACCTCCAGCTGTAGTACTCTTGAGCAAGGTACTTACCCTAAATTGGTCCAGTAAAATTCCCCAGCTGCATAAATGGGTAAGTAATTGTAACCTTAACGCTGTAAGTTGCTTTACAGAAAAGTGTCAGCTAAATTGCAGAATGTTGCCAAATTCAGAGTGAGGTGTATGAAATGAGTGTGATGTGCGAGGTACGTACTGATTGGGAAATGTGTTTGGTCACACACGTGTTGACTTCTGATGTGGCTCATCTGCTCTCATCTAAATATGCTCCCATTTTTCATGTATTCCTCACAACACAAAAAATCAAAAATGCAATTTCACTTCCTTACAGTATAACCAGTTTACTCAGCAGCTCCGCCTCTTACTTAATTCAACATATCTTCATTTTTTATGATGATCGTTACTTGATGGAAAATGGATTTAACTGATGAAATAGTTGTATTTCACTGGGATGGTGGGAAGAAACAAGAATCTTCCAATAAAAATTTTGCAAAAGCAGTTTTTCTTTTTTTGCAAGATGATGCTGCTCTTTGGAGACACACTACGACTTCCTCACTGTTATTTTTTTTGTCTGAAGATACAAGATGCATGTTGTATAACAAATAACAACCCCCCCATGTGCAGTACTACAGGAAATAAAGTGGTAAACTTGAACTTCAGGTGTTATATTACATTGCTCAATAAATTGTAGGGAGAATGTAAGAGATTAAGTGCCTACAACAGATTCATAATTTAAAAACTTTTATTTTGTTCAAAGTCCAGCACTGAATAGATACATGAATACATGGAATATAATCCTAACTGTGGTCACTTTTATATTTTCCCATCTGTCAGCAGCTAGGCAGGTGGAAAAATACAAAGAAATAGTTAAGCATCCATAAACACATCAGCAGTATCACGAGACTGGCACCGTTTTAAACTTGATCTGTTACAGTAAGAAGATGAGTATTTTAGTGTGGAAAACAGGCAAATGCAAAAACAGGGAAGACAAAGTTCATTTACATCCATTTCAGATCTTCTGACTTGAATCCACCTCTTCAATGGTGGGTCCCTGAGAGCCGCAGCTGGCTGTGGACCGCGCCTGGCTTCCACAGCTTCTGCCTGGCATCCCATCCCAAGTCTTTGTTCTATGTGTTTGTGTCTGTAGTGTCTATCAACTCCTACATGAAACTGAATTTCCCCCGGGGATCAAGTATCGATAAGCTAGATTTTACCTTCAGATTTCTCAAGCGTTACAGTTTTTCGAATACCCTTTCATGACATTTCCATAGTACCCTAATTTCACTCCCATAGTCTGTGCTTCTACAGAGTTCTCAGCTGATTTGACCAAAGACCCATCTTTCTTCCTTGCCGTCCATCATGTCCTTCAAAGTCTCCTCCAGCACCACAAATGACAGTGTCCGTGTTTTTTTTTTTTGTCCAGCTTCTCCATTGTTCACCTTGCAAATACATTGTGTTATTGTAAATACCATTGAATAGTACTTGTGGAAGCATCAGCATATCTGAGGACCTTTTCCAGATCTTTCATTGGAGCTCCGAAATCTCTTGACGATATTACAGGGGCAAATGCAAAAACAGGGAAGACAAAGTTCATTTAAGTCCATTTCAGATCTTCTGACTTTAATCCACCTCTTCAATGGTGGGTCCCTGAGAGCCGCAGCTGGCTGTGGACCGCGCCTGGCTTCCACAGCTTCCGCCCGGCATCCCGCCCGGCATCCCGCCCTGGTACAGCTTGGAGATGATGGGGCTGCACACTTTCTCCAGCTCTTTCAGCTGATGCTCATATTCCTCTTTGTCTGCCAGCTGGTTGTTCTCAAGCCAGGAGATGGCCTCGTTGCACTTCTCGAGGACCTTTTTCCTGTCATCTTCGCTGATCTTGCCTTTGAGGTTCTCATCCTCCACGCTGCTCTTCATGTTGAAGGCGTACGATTCCAGGGAGTTCTTAGCGGCAATCTTCTCTCTCTGGAGGTCGTCATCGGCCTTGTATTTTTCGGCCTCCTGCACCATCCTCTCGATATCCTCCTTGCTCAGGCGGCCCTTGTCGTTGGTGATGGTGATCTTGTTCTCTTTACCGGTACTCTTGTCCACCGCCGACACGTTCAGGATGCCGTTTGCGTCGATGTCAAAGGTCACTTCGATCTGGGGGACTCCCCGTGGGGCAGGAGGGATGCCGCTCAGTTCAAACTTGCCCAGCAGGTTGTTATCCTTGGTCATGGCTCTTTCTCCTTCGTACACTTGGATCAAGACTCCTGGCTGGTTGTCTGAGTACGTGGAGAAGGTCTGGGTTTGTTTCGTGGGGATGGTGGTGTTGCGTTTGATGAGGGGAGTCATGACTCCTCCTGCCGTCTCAATGCCCAGAGACAGAGGTGCCACGTCCAGCAGCAGCAGGTCCTGGACGTTCTCAGACGTGTCACCCATGAGGATGGCTGCCTGTACAGCTGCACCGTAGGCCACCGCTTCGTCTGGATTGATGCTCTTGTTCAGCTCCCTGCCGTTGAAGAAATCCTGCAGCAGCTTCTGGATCTTAGGGATTCGGGTGGAGCCTCCAACCAGCACGATATCGTGGATCTGCGACTTGTCCATTTTGGCATCTCTCAAGGCTTTTTCCACCGGGTCCAGCGTTCCTCTGAAGAGGTCCGAGTTCAGCTCTTCGAAGCGCGCCCTGGTGATGGACGTGTAGAAGTCGATGCCTTCGTACAGAGAGTCAATCTCGATGCTGGCCTGCGAGCTCGAGGACAGGGTTCTCTTGGCCCGTTCGCATGCCGTACGCAGCCTCCTCAGCGCCCTCTTGTTTTGGCTGATGTCCTTCTTGCATTTCCTCTTGAACTCCTCCACAAAGTGACTGACCATGCGATTGTCAAAGTCCTCCCCACCCAGGTGAGTGTCTCCCGCCGTGGCCTTCACCTCAAAGATCCCCTCCTCGATCGTCAGGATGGACACGTCGAAAGTGCCTCCCCCCAGGTCGAAGATCAGGACGTTGCGCTCGCCCTTCTTGCCTTTGTCCAGACCGTAAGCGATGGCAGCTGCTGTGGGTTCATTGATGATCCTGAGCACGTTCAGCCCAGCGATCACTCCGGCATCTTTCGTCGCCTGGCGCTGAGAGTCACTGAAGTAGGCGGGCACGGTGATGACCGCATTGGACACCTTCTGTCCCAGGTAAGCCTCGGCAATCTCTTTCATTTTCACCAGGACCATGGAGGAGATTTCTTCTGGGTAGAACGCTTTGGTCTCTCCTTTGTACTCCACCTGAACTTTGGGTTTTCCTCCATCACTGATCACCTTGAAGGGCCAGTGCTTCATGTCAGACTGCACCACGGGGTCCTCAAACTTCCTGCCGATCAGCCGCTTGGCATCAAAGACGGTGTTGTTGGGGTTCATGGCCCCCTGGTTCTTGGCAGCATCTCCGATGAGCCTCTCCGTGTCCGTGAAGGCCACGTAACTGGGAGTGGTTCTGTTGCCCTGGTCGTTGGCGATGATTTCCACCTTTCCGTGCTGAAACACACCCACGCAGGAGTAGGTGGTGCCCAGGTCAACGCCGATCGATAATCCTTTGGCTGACATTTTCAATATCGTCTTGAGGTTCCTGCAATTAGAATGTGGAAACGCATTAACTCCCGGACAAATGTCAGCATCTGCTGCACGTTAACAAAAATTCAGTCACGTATCAGTATGTGCAGAGTAACTTTAGAATGAATCTGTATGTCAAAACATAAATAACTTTGGGCACTTCTGCAATATGGCATACTTGCTGACTATAATATCAAAACAAACAAAAAAAAAAATAATAAGTATTTTCAGATTAAACTACTTTGCATAGTTCACCACATACAGGACTAAAGGTTGTACACGTTACGTCGTAGAACAGTAAATGGAACGATATGTATCAAGTCCCATGATTCAGCATCTTTTCCCGATACATGATTTCACTCACGTTCAACCCACTTACTCACTTATCCAGCACGTTACAGTTACAGTATAACCACGCATCGCATGACACACACGCACACACTGTGACACAGCCCAAAGAAGTAAAAACGTACCCACGCAATTACTTACTGGGAGAAAAGCCAAGCTGTGTTTTTCAATGGATGAAAGAATGTAACCCTCAGTACTTGTCAATTTTGTCCTCGGAGAGAAGAGTTGCTTCTTCTTTGGATTCTCACGCACCGCAGCACTCGCCCTCCTCTCTGTCTCAGCTGAGCTCTTTCGCTGCGCACACAGGCAGCCGCTCTTTATATACAAATACAGGGTTTCTAGAAAGCGCGGGTCTCGTCAGCCAATGACGAAAAAGAAGATTTATAGGCAGCACAAGAAACCAATGACAGATTAGGGGCCGTAAGGACAGCCAATGTAAAAATTGCAGAGCAGCAAAGTCAGCCAATAAGTGAACGCCGGGGGTGCACCTTCCAGCTTTTTCGAGAAGCATCGCGACTCGTCCCGAGCGCGCGAGAAGGCACCAGAGAGAGCGGCTCGCGCGTGAGTCACGTTATGTAACCCAATGCATGTCACTCATACTGTTCCAAAACTGATGTACGTACATGTGAGATATTACATACAGCATATTGAAAGGCCGGTGGAAAGACTTCTAATTTCACTAATGGAGTGCCTGTCGGACACACTCTCTGGCCCCCACATAAGACACCCACGCAGGAGTAATGTGATGCCCACGTCAATCATGCCGATCGATAACACTGCTGGTCAAAAAAATTTTTACTTTTTGTGTCACGACCTGAAATAGGTGTACTTTACAGTACTTTTTTACGCTGAATTCATATCTTTTGGTTTAAAAGATACAAACAAAGCAATTAACTTCTGAAAAAAATGTACTTATTCGTTTCAGCCTGTGTGTGTGTGTGTAAATAAGGCTGTGTTTGTACACCTAAAATATATACAAACTTACGAGCGAATGCTTTTCGGCTGTGTTTGGCCTCAGCAACATCGCTCTTCAGCGTCCAGCACTGGTCTGCCAACACTGGGACTCCACTTGTCTCGGTACCGTTTTCCCCAAATATCTTGGTGAAATCTTTCGCTGCGCTCATCACTGACTGCCCAGAGATTGTCTGGGAAAAGTGCAAGTGTGAGTCCAAAAAACGTGGCTTTTTGGTTCAAATGCCCCATCTAGTAGCGGTACCAATAATACAGCATGATATGTAAATATATTGGCACATAAAAACTATGTGACGGAGAAACTCTGAAAACATATTTGAATTCAGCATGCAAAAATACATAGAAAACAGGCGTTTCTTCATGGGACAAAAAAAAACCTGTTCACCAGTGTAATCCATTGGCTGATATTTTCAATATTGTCTTGAGGGTCCTGCAATTAAAATGTAAAAACACATTAACTCTTGGACAAATGTCAGCATCTGCTGCACATTAACAAAAATTAGGTCACATATTGCAATGCACAAATAATATTCAAGTTTTTAAAAAAGTGTAATCACACTGAGTACTGCATTAATATGGTAAGCATGCATACTTATAAATGACTTATTACAAAATGAAAAAAATGAAGTGACCTGGTCACTTAAAATGTGGGGTGTTTATAAATGAGCTCTGATGTTTTATAACGTTTCAAAACATAACCCTTGGACATATCGTAATATTTGCCTACATATAAATGCAACCTTGTCAAGGAACACACACACTGAGTATCTGCAGTAAAGAGCAGCAATGCATTTACTACCTCTGCACATTATCCTTTGGGGCAGCAATCAGAATTTACTTTTATTCATCACATCGATACTTCAGAGCCTTATGCACTTCTGTGCTACAATTTGCTTGTTGAAGGTACTCCAAATTTGTTCCAAGACTACAGGCCAACCGCTTGATCAGTGCTTTCTCACAGTGTACCAGAAGATCTGTATTTGCCTACTTATTTTTTTCTTATTTTTTCAATTTCTTAATCTTTTTTTCCTCTCACATCCTTGCGTGTTGCCCTCTTCTGTAATGTCATTATCCTAAAGCATAGAGCTGCTAGTATTTAAAACAAATTCCAGCGAAATCTGAGGAAATTCAGTTGTATCATATATGCTTTTCTCTTCACATGTTCAATTTACACACACATTTTCTGAAACTGCTTGTCCCACCCGGGGTCACGGGGAGCCGGAGCTTAACCCGCCAACACAGGGCGGAGGGCTGGGGATGGATGACACACACCCAGGAGGGGACGCCAGTCCGTCGCAAGGCACCCCAAGCGGGACTTGGACCCCAGACCCACTGCGCCACCACACCCCCCACGTTCAATTTAGGCATGAGCAATAAAAGAAAAGAGAAATAAAGTTTCATGTAATAAAAATCATTTGAGGGCAAAAATTAGTGAAATAACAGTTAAATAATTATTGACAGAAACTTTGCAATACTGGTACGTGAAATCGTCCTAAAAAGATTAACTGAATCTTCACCTTCAGTGGTTCTCTCAGAAGAGGCCCTTGTATACAGTTTCCAGAAGAGTCAGCCCTCACCAGCCAATCACAAAACAGCAGAGCAGCAGAATTGCAACGTCAGCCAATTGCGTCACAGTAACAGCAAAGCCAGCTAATTGTATAGTAACAGGACTGTACAGGCACCCAATGATGAAAGAATGGGGGAGTCGAAACTGTCTGTTTTGCTGGTGTATTCATTCATTACACTCGAACACGAATAAAGATAAGACACTATGGTTTTTTTTTTTTTTTTTTTGGAGCTGAACCATATGCAAGTAACAACTCTCGTTCACTTTGTTACATAGCGCTGACCAACCAACGTCTAACCCACTATTAGAGTGGCCTATTAACGCTTATCCCTGAGTTTATACGACACTCGATACACGACAGAAACTGAACTGTTAACACAGTTTCTTGAACCAGCGCGACTTGTGCTGAACGTGCGATAATCATGCGCTCCGGAATGTACACCTCCGTCCTCCGCGTGTTTTTCTGACGCAGCGCATGTTAAAGACGCCTGGCATGGGCCAGGATCGCGGAAATAGCTGTGTGGCTCAGCGGCAATCAGAATAAGAATAGCAAGCAGACAGAATGAGTGAGCTGTGAAAGTGCACGAAAATCGAAATAAACATTTCTTAAAGACTAAAGCCCTGTAGTGGTTTTTTCCCCTTTACTGCCTCCAATTAAAAATAGACACAAACACTGACTGTGTACAACATTTTTATAAACGGGCCAACACAAAACTCAACAAGCTGTTTTCTAGAAGTAGGAAGCATCGTCCTCTTCACGTGGGCCGCCATGGAAACGCCGCCCACGCCACCGGCAGCCGCGGGTCCGATCAGAATCGCCTCTGTACTCACGGCACCGGAGGGACGCGAGTGCAAAACCCACGAGCCGCTTGGCGCTAGTATATCTGATCGGTTCATCACTTCGGACCCGCGCACTGCCGGGGAAGGTAAGGGGGGGCCTCGAGAAGGAAAGACGAGCGCACAGCGCCGGGGGGCTCGCGCGTCAGGCTCTTATCACCTCAGGACCGACGGGAGGCCACCGCCCGGCCTGATCAAATAAGATCATCGTGTAGATTTTTATAAACACCTTTCTAGAACATTCACTCTCACACACGCGTACATTCTCACACACGCACATCCACTCTCTCAGTCCGCCAACACTCATTCTTACGCTACGCTTCCGGGGCGGGTTATTTAAACACAGTCGCGCTGCACTCTGGGTACGCGCAATTGACGGAAAAATAAAGCGCGCCCCCTGCCGATACACCGTAGTGGGAAAACTTTGTGAGTCCTTTGAATCTCTCTGTATAAAAGTTTCCAAAATATGATTTGATCTTCATGAAAATGATAATAATAAAGACAGTGTTATTGAACGAGCAACACAGGCGACATTTTTCACTACCGTAAATTCGCAGAACGAAAAAATTTAAACAATCAAGATAACTGGGACCGGTGGATAAAAGAACCGTAGGTGCTGAATTATTCGGTGTTTTTCCTGGGGGAAAAAATCTTCGTAATACCACGGTTTTCCTGTAAATAATACTGTCACATGTGTACCCTGTCTTTTTTTTATCTCTATGTATATTCTTGTGGAGGGGTGCGGTGGCGGAGCGGGCTCGACCAGGGCTCGCCCTCCGTGGGTCTGGGGCTCAAGTCCTGCTTAGGTGCCCTGCGATGAATTGGCGTCCCGTCCTGGGTGTGTCCCCTCCATGATTCGATTTACTGCTTTTTAAATAAATGTTAAATATTTTCTAGTAATGGGGGTGCGGTGGCGCACTGGGCTGAACCACAGTCCTGCTCTCCAGTGGGTCTGGGGTTCGAGTTCTGCTTGGGGTGCCTAGAAAATACCCACACACACATTTTCAGAACCACTTATCCCATACGGGGTTGCGGGGGAACCGGAGCCTACCCGGTAACACAGGGTGTAAGGCCGGAGGGGGAGGGGACACACCCAGCACGGGACACCAGTCCATCGCAAGGCACCCCAAGCAGGACTCAAACCCCACACCCACCGGAGAGCAGGACTGTGGTCCAACCCACTGCGCCACCGCACCCCCATTACTAGAAAATATTTAACATTTATTTAAAAAGCAGTAAATCGAATCATGTTATGCGTGGGGGTCAGAGAGCGTGTCCGACAGGCACTGCATCATATCAGTGAAATTAGAAGTCTTTCCACCGGCCTTTGTATGTTATGTAATATCTCGCATGTATCATGTATGTACATCAGTTTTGGAACAGTATGAGTGACATGCACTGGATTACATAAATAAGGCCCTTTTCCAGCTCTGACTTCAGGGTAAAGCATCGACATGTTAAGAAAATGCGACTGCTCTGCCTACACGATACCACTCGATGTTTATTTTCGCTAAATTATAGAAGACAGACTCCGGCAGCACCCCAGCTGCAGTAAGGTAGCGCTGGTGCCTCACAGCTCCTGGCCTGTGCGTTTCGGCGGGGGATCAAATCGGGCCGTTTGTGTGCGGCTCGCAGTTCTCTGTTCACCTGTGTTTCCCCCAACAGCCCAATAGCCCAAGGACACAGGTGTCAGCTTCACTGATCCTTTAACTGCATTCATTGCTACACGTAAATCATGCACTCATCTGCTTAACGAACTTAAGTCTTAAGTCTTATTTCGTACATTTTTACTGCTGCCACGGCAGACTTCCCCTCCGCTTCATTCTTTCGTGCATGTTTCTTCTCGAAAACCCTTAAACACGTTCACTTGATTTGACTGTTATGTCTCATGACATTAGGACACTTGGGTTGTACACGTATTGAAGATTAAAACGAAGAGCTTCATATGAAAGATGCTGTGTGTTGGCAGAACCGAAGAAGCACTTTCCGTCTTCCACAGGCGCTGCACGCAGGTCGCTATGCGCGCGCACTGACTCACGCGCGAGCCGCTCTCTCTGGTGCCTTCTCGCGCGCTCGGGACGAGTCGCGATGCTTCTCGAAAAAGCTGGAAGGTGCACCCCCGGCGTTCACTTATTGGCTGACTTTGCTGCTCTGCAATTTTTACATTGGCTGTCCTTACGGCCCCTAATCTGTCATTGGTTTCTTGTGCTGCCTATAAATCTTCTTTTTCGTCATTGGCTGACGAGACCCGCGCTTTCTAGAAACCCTGTATTTGTATATAAAGAGCGGCTGCCTGTGTGCGCAGCGAAAGAGCTCAGCTGAGACAGAGAGGAGGGCGAGTGCTGCGGTGCGTGAGAATCCAAAGAAGAAGCAACTCTTCTCTCCGAGGACAAAATTGACAAGTACTGAGGGTTACATTCTTTCATCCATTGAAAAACACAGCTTGGCTTTTCTCCCAGTAAGTAATTGCGTGGGTACGTTTTTACTTCTTTGGGCTGTGTCACAGTGTGTGCGTGTGTGTCATGCGATGCGTGGTTATACTGTAACTGTAACGTGCTGGATAAGTGAGTAAGTGGGTTGAACGTGAGTGAAATCATGTATCGGGAAAAGATGCTGAATCATGGGACTTGATACATATCGTTCCATTTACTGTTCTACGACGTAACGTGTACAACCTTTAGTCCTGTATGTGGTGAACTATGCAAAGTAGTTTAATCTGAAAATACTTATTATTTTTTTTTTTGTTTGTTTTGATATTATAGTCAGCAAGTATGCCATATTGCAGAAGTGCCCAAAGTTATTTATGTTTTGACATACAGATTCATTCTAAAGTTACTCTGCACATACTGATACGTGACTGAATTTTTGTTAACGTGCAGCAGATGCTGACATTTGTCCGGGAGTTAATGCGTTTCCACATTCTAATTGCAGGAACCTCAAGACGATATTGAAAATGTCAGCCAAAGGATTATCGATCGGCGTTGACCTGGGCACCACCTACTCCTGCGTGGGTGTGTTTCAGCACGGAAAGGTGGAAATCATCGCCAACGACCAGGGCAACAGAACCACTCCCAGTTACGTGGCCTTCACGGACACGGAGAGGCTCATCGGAGATGCTGCCAAGAACCAGGGGGCCATGAACCCCAACAACACCGTCTTTGATGCCAAGCGGCTGATCGGCAGGAAGTTTGAGGACCCCGTGGTGCAGTCTGACATGAAGCACTGGCCCTTCAAGGTGATCAGTGATGGAGGAAAACCCAAAGTTCAGGTGGAGTACAAAGGAGAGACCAAAGCGTTCTACCCAGAAGAAATCTCCTCCATGGTCCTGGTGAAAATGAAAGAGATTGCCGAGGCTTACCTGGGACAGAAGGTGTCCAATGCGGTCATCACCGTGCCCGCCTACTTCAGTGACTCTCAGCGCCAGGCGACGAAAGATGCCGGAGTGATCGCTGGGCTGAACGTGCTCAGGATCATCAATGAACCCACAGCAGCTGCCATCGCTTACGGTCTGGACAAAGGCAAGAAGGGCGAGCGCAACGTCCTGATCTTCGACCTGGGGGGAGGCACTTTCGACGTGTCCATCCTGACGATCGAGGAGGGGATCTTTGAGGTGAAGGCCACGGCGGGAGACACTCACCTGGGTGGGGAGGACTTTGACAATCGCATGGTCAGTCACTTTGTGGAGGAGTTCAAGAGGAAATGCAAGAAGGACATCAGCCAAAACAAGAGGGCGCTGAGGAGGCTGCGTACGGCATGCGAACGGGCCAAGAGAACCCTGTCCTCGAGCTCGCAGGCCAGCATCGAGATTGACTCTCTGTACGAAGGCATCGACTTCTACACGTCCATCACCAGGGCGCGCTTCGAAGAGCTGAACTCGGACCTCTTCAGAGGAACGCTGGACCCGGTGGAAAAAGCCTTGAGAGATGCCAAAATGGACAAGTCGCAGATCCACGATATCGTGCTGGTTGGAGGCTCCACCCGAATCCCTAAGATCCAGAAGCTGCTGCAGGATTTCTTCAACGGCAGGGAGCTGAACAAGAGCATCAATCCAGACGAAGCGGTGGCCTACGGTGCAGCTGTACAGGCAGCCATCCTCATGGGTGACACGTCTGAGAACGTCCAGGACCTGCTGCTGCTGGACGTGGCACCTCTGTCTCTGGGCATTGAGACGGCAGGAGGAGTCATGACTCCCCTCATCAAACGCAACACCACCATCCCCACGAAACAAACCCAGACCTTCTCCACGTACTCAGACAACCAGCCAGGAGTCTTGATCCAAGTGTACGAAGGAGAAAGAGCCATGACCAAGGATAACAACCTGCTGGGCAAGTTTGAACTGAGCGGCATCCCTCCTGCCCCACGGGGAGTCCCCCAGATCGAAGTGACCTTTGACATCGACGCAAACGGCATCCTGAACGTGTCGGCGGTGGACAAGAGTACCGGTAAAGAGAACAAGATCACCATCACCAACGACAAGGGCCGCCTGAGCAAGGAGGATATCGAGAGGATGGTGCAGGAGGCCGAAAAATACAAGGCCGATGACGACCTCCAGAGAGAGAAGATTGCCGCTAAGAACTCCCTGGAATCGTACGCCTTCAACATGAAGAGCAGCGTGGAGGATGAGAACCTCAAAGGCAAGATCAGCGAAGATGACAGGAAAAAGGTCCTCGAGAAGTGCAACGAGGCCATCTCCTGGCTTGAGAACAACCAGCTGGCAGACAAAGAGGAATATGAGCATCAGCTGAAAGAGCTGGAGAAAGTGTGCAGCCCCATCATCTCCAAGCTGTACCAGGGCGGGATGCCGGGCGGGATGCCGGGCGGAAGCTGTGGAAGCCAGGCGCGGTCCACAGCCAGCTGCGGCTCTCAGGGACCCACCATTGAAGAGGTGGATTAAAGTCAGAAGATCTGAAATGGACTTAAATGAACTTTGTCTTCCCTGTTTTTGCATTTGCCCCTGTAATATCGTCAAGAGATTTCGGAGCTCCAATGAAAGATCTGGAAAAGGTCCTCAGATATGCTGATGCTTCCACAAGTACTATTCAATGGTATTTACAATAACACAATGTATTTGCAAGGTGAACAATGGAGAAGCTGGACAAAAAAAAAAAACACGGACACTGTCATTTGTGGTGCTGGAGGAGACTTTGAAGGACATGATGGACGGCAAGGAAGAAAGATGGGTCTTTGGTCAAATCAGCTGAGAACTCTGTAGAAGCACAGACTATGGGAGTGAAATTAGGGTACTATGGAAATGTCATGAAAGGGTATTCGAAAAACTGTAACGCTTGAGAAATCTGAAGGTAAAATCTAGCTTATCGATACTTGATCCCCGGGGGAAATTCAGTTTCATGTAGGAGTTGATAGACACTACAGACACAAACACATAGAACAAAGACTTGGGATGGGATGCCAGGCAGAAGCTGTGGAAGCCAGGCGCGGTCCACAGCCAGCTGCGGCTCTCAGGGACCCACCATTGAAGAGGTGGATTCAAGTCAGAAGATCTGAAATGGATGTAAATGAACTTTGTCTTCCCTGTTTTTGCATTTGCCCCTGTAATATCGTGCACTTTTGTGTATGGGAAATCGCCATGTTCTGATGTCTTTATTGTCTTCTGTTAGACAGCTGTTTTTCTGCAGTCATTTATGAATGCAAGTTTCACCTGCTGGAAATGGTGCATTATGATGTTGGAAGGTGCAGAAAATGTCTTCTCAGTTTTTCCTGCCTGCAACAAGGTCCCCCCCCCCCCAGAGTCAGTTTTGATGAAGGATAAAAGTGAAAGTAAAACGATTGTGTTTATTTATTTGTTCACTGTTGGACAGTGACCACTGTAATAAAGAACATAGAAAATATATTGTTGTGGACAGTTGATTCCTTTCAGGAACAATTTGCGGCCTGCTAAAAAGATCGGGATAATGAAGAAAGCACAAGAGTGTTGTGCTCTGACAGGTGGTCAACACCATTTGGTCCGAAGACGAAAGTGTCTTCCGCACCAGCGTGACAACAAAGAGCAGTTAAAAGCTGGAGAAGGACTGTAGGTTTTAATGTATCGAAATACAGGAGGAAATGGACTCATGTGCTCCAAGAGTCTATATTTTCTTCGTTAAAACCAACAAAACAGAGACTCTGGGAGCACGCAACCGGTAGTCCTAGTCCCTGATGGCCCATTTAACCCTCTTTCCACAATCGGCTCTTCGCTGGTCGACCAAGAGAACAATGTAGCCCTGAACCCTGTCGCAAGCCTAACTGCTGGTTCCCTTCCCATCCTGTCCTGCAAACCACCCAGCAAGAGAATTTACTTGTGCCACAGCCTAAACCTGTGGAAAGATTTCTTTCCTATGTGGTTGAGTTGGTTTACTTACAACTTTAAAAATTCCACAGTTATTGTAGTAATTTAATGCATATCCAACCTTTTAATTTCTGTTATGCCTCTGATCCTTTGTTCAGTGCTCTGTGTCACTGTGTGAGAAGAGTGTTTTATAAAAATAAATAGAAATGAATCCAATTGAATAGAATCGTTCTCTCCACGTGACTAATGAAATTTCCAAATACAAATTTTATTGTGGTAATGCTGTAAAAGTCACCAATACAATTTTGATCAATAGGCTACTGAATAATGTACTGTATCCTCTTTAATCAGTCACAAAGACAGTAGACATTTGCTCAGCCTAAGGACATAAAGTATCTATCCAGTATCTAGCTTATCGATACTTAATTTATCCCCCGGTGGAAATTCAGTTTCATGCGGCAGTTGATAGACACTACAGACACTACACAAACACACAGAACAAAGACTCACAACAAGGTGCACAGATAATACAAATAGTAGAAAAATAAGTATTAATTTTCAGGTACGAAATGCCATGAACTGGAGTTGATGGTAAATGGGAAATTAATGGTATGTGAACAGAACAGATTGCTTTGGTGTTGGTCATGAAGACATAGAAGTCAATAACTTGACTCATGGGATGAGTAGTTAATGAATCTAGCGGTCAAGAGCTTTCGGAGCTCCAATGAAAGATCTGGAAAAGGTCCTCAGATATGCTGATGCTTCCACAAGTACTATTCAATGGTATTTACAATAACACAATGTATTTGCAAGGTGAACAATGGAGAAGCTGGACAAAAAAAAAAACACGGACACTGTCATTTGTGGTGCTGGAGGAGACTTTGAAGGACATGATGGACGGCAAGGAAGAAAGATGGGTCTTTGGTCAAATCAGCTGAGAACTCGGTAGAAGCACAGACTATGGGAGTGAAATTAGGGTACTATGGAAATGTCATGAAAGGGTATTCAAAAAACTGTAACGCTTGAGAAATCTGAAGGTAAAAAGAAGAGCAACTAGATGGACTGAGTCAATCTTATTGACAATGGACGTACGTTCAGAGCTTATTTACAGGGAGTAGGGCAGCTCATCGAACTCAAAATGACAAGAATCAGGGACATGAACCGTGAAGGCCTGTAGAATGGCGAAGCACATCTCTCACACATCGAGTGAGATTCCATAGATGCTGTCTCCCAAAAATGAAGTTCTCCTTGATTGTCCAATGCTTCAGGTAACATGAATCACCGTCACTTTTAATAAAGAGTGTATCACTATAGAAATCAGTGGCATGAGGCAGTGATGAAGTCAGATGGCATAAAATCCACCGTCCTGCTTTCGAGAGTATCCCCTGTTGGTGGTGGCACCGTGATGGCTCTCTGGGAAGAGACCGAGTGGTGTTAATGGGTCAAGTAAATGTAAATACAGTGAAATAGTACAGGCATGAGGGGGTGCGGTGGCGCAGTGGGTTGGACCAGGTCCTGCTCTCTGGTGGGTCTGGGGTTCGAGTCCCGCTTGGGGTGCCTTGCGGCGGACTGGTGTCCTGTCCTGGGTGTGTCCCCTCCCCCTCCGGCCTTATGGCCTGTGTTGCTGGGTAGGCTCTGGTTCCCTGCGACCCTGTTTGGGACAAGCGGTTCAGAAAGTGTGTGTGTGTGTGTGTGTGTGTGTGTGTGTGTGTGTGTGTGTGTGTGTGTGTGTGTGTGTGTGTGTGTGTGGTACAAGCATATAAGAAAACAGAGGGCATGGATTTAACACACACACACACACACAGTCTGAAACTGCTTGTCCTGAGTGTGGTCACAGCAAGCTGGAGCCTAACCTGGCAGCATGGGGGGGACATACCCAGGACAGGATGCCAATCCATTGCAAGGCACTCCAAGCAGGACTTGAACCCCAGGCCTACTGGAGAGCAGGTCCCAGGCAAGCCTGTCATGCCACTGTGGATTTAACATACATTGTGGCAAATTTCAGTTCTTTCCACATATCTTCCTTATTCAAAAATACAGAATGTCCCCTATAAAGTGCATTAGAACTCACCATTTTAGCATGTAGTTTGAAAAAAACACTTAAAATGTGTTATTTGAAGGGGACAAAAATGAACAGCTGCAACTCAGAAGGATCATAGCAGCTTAACTAAGAATGTAGTACACACACACACACACACACACACACACACATTTTCTGAACCGCTTGTCCCATACGGGGTCGCGGGGAACCGGAGCCTAACCCAGCAACTCAGGGCGTAGGGCCGGAGGGGGAGGGGACACACCCAGGACGGGACGCCAGTCCGCCGCAAGACACCTCAAGCGGGACTCGAACCCCAGACAGGAGGACCCGGTCCAACCCACTGCGCCACCACGCCCCCCTCCGTGAATGTAATAATTATATAAAATTTATATTCAGTAGTTTACAGAAGTATATATAAAGAATGCCTATGTCACTGACATTGACACAAGATATGGAGAAGAGTTTTAACATTAGTGAAAATTGATATATAAGTATTGCCCCAGTGTGATTACAAATATTTGGACAGTTACTTATGAAGATCTTTGAAGAGGTGGTCATCGTCCTGACTGAGCAGAGTACGTCACTTCTTTGTACAACAGTCATACTAATGCGCCTCATTGTGAGAACATCAAAGTTTGCTCTCACCAATTGGTCCTTTAATGCTGAAAATGGATGACTTATGGGGGTCAGTCCACACACGCAGCTCAACGTTCTCAATACCACAGTCAGGTGGCTTTTCCTTCACTCTGTTCTTTAGAGTCCTCCTGCAAAGGTCAGTTTTGCTTAAACACATTTCATTCAAGTCACTGTGAAATTGTGGGAAAAGGTCAAACAGAAATGTATAGCTTCATGACAGATACATGTAACATGAGACAAATAAGTTCTTCAAAGAATGTAAGATTTGACCTTCATTATTTTGGATCTACATACCATTAATTTGTTGTTATTCTACTGTAACAGAGTATCAGAAAGCTTCAAATCTTAAAAAATGGCTTTCTGTATATTTATTTCTACTCAAGAACTCCTCAGTGCAGTGAGGCCAAATTTCATACAATCTTACATCACCCTAAAACATATAAAAATAATTTGACACAGTAACCCATGGTCATCAGTGAAGGTCTCTTTCTGATACAGCGTCTGGTTCTTGCTCCACAGGAAATCTTGGTGGTGATCATAGGTAGCCTTCAGGTGTAAATCCAGACTGTCTTTTGGAGCCTAAATATGAGACATCCCCAACTGTAGCATCTCCAGAGAAAATGTATTGGTTACTCTACCCTTTTCACATATAATGAATTAGGATGTAGTTTTCTATTAAGTACTGTTCATGAATTATAAGGTAAACTAAATATACCTCTGGATCAAAGTGTAAATAGTGTCTTCTGCTGCTGGACAGAGTTGCATCTTCATGTAGACGAATCCAGGGCTGCTCCTTCTGTACCAAGCTCTGAGGTTTGTTGGAAGACTGAGATTTCGTAGAAAAATGTGAACTATTTCATTTAAAAGCTTTACTACTTTTTAATCAGATACTTCTCAGATAGCAGGGATCAATCGTTCCTTGAAGAGACATAAACCATGCATATGTACAATGTTTACCAGACTCTGTCCCTCTTTTCCTAAAATTGTGCAGTGATTTTCAGATTCGGCAAAGGAACCACTTTGCTCACCATTTTCCAGCATCAGATACTGGTGATAACAGATACAGTGTAGAGCTTTGACACTCCCAGTTCAGCCTCCAAATGTTTATGGCACAGTTGCTAAGAGACAAGACTCGCTATAGGTGGTACACATGCTTGTTATTGCAACACTTTTGTACGAATCAAATCTGAGCAAACCAGAGACACTGTAAAAAATCAAAAAATCTAAATAGTTTATTTATTTTACAGTCTGTTTTTAATGTATAATTTGCTATATCCATCCATACATTTGTAAATTGTGCAATAGAGGTTTACCTGCTATGGTAGGCGGAGCCAAGTCAATAAGACTTCACTACCAGGAAGATCATTGTACAATATGTTGTTGTTACCATGGTTCCCAGTAAGAAGTTCATTGTCCACCATGGTGTTATCAACCTCACCACTTAACTTTTTTTTACATTGTTTGTTGTGAAAACATATGGTTTATTTGAAAAGAAAAAAAAAAATGTGGAAAATAACCATAAAATGAGCAATGATAGGCGATGTATGAGACGGCTGCAACGCTCATTTACTCTGTATTTTGCGTTTTTCTTTTGCTTTTTGTTTCTTTTGTGTTTTGGCTTTTGTGTCTGTCTATACTGCTCACACAGCTACACCAGTGCACTTTGTGTTGCCGCACATCTTTGAAAGCTGAGCGGCTGTGGAGCTTCTTTGTGGCTCTGTTGAAAGCTGTATCCCACTGATGGCTGTGGCTCTGACACAGATTTGACACGTAGAGGAATGGCAGTAGGCACACTGATGACAGCGAAAGACCTAAAAGACATCATGTAGACAATTTCCATCTCAGGTTCACAATCCCGGACCTTTCGCACTTCACAGCTGATGCTTTTCTCCATTTCTATAATCTATTTTGGAACAGATTAACGTAATCCAGCCAGACTGCTACGCTATTCCACATCTGCCCGCTTGGTGGCCCCACGCATGAAAGGTAAAGCATGGAGATTCTTGGTTCCGATTCTGTTGTGATGGAACAACCTCCCCCTCGCACTCAGAACTGCTGAAACTGTCCACATTTAAAAAGGGTCTTAAAACTCTTCTCTTCTGAACTCACTTTGCCCATGAACTTTTAAGTTCATATAGGTCAAGTATAAATGTTCACGCCCCTCAGGTATACATGTTCACAATGATGCTCGGATCAGTCCTTTAAACAGCTACTCCTGTATTGTTAGTTCTCTTGCTGGGTGGTTTGCAGGAGAGGATGGGAAGGGAACCAGCAGTTAGGCTTGCGACAGGGTTCAGGGCTACATTGTTCTCTTGGTCGACCAGCGAAGAGCCGATTGTGGAAAGAGGGTTAAATGGGCCATCAGGGACTAGGACTACCGGTTGCGTGCTCCCAGAGTCTCTGTTTTGTTGGTTTTAACGAAGAAAATATAGACTCTTGGAGCACATGAGTCCATTTCCTCCTGTATTTCGATACATTAAAACCTACAGTCCTTCTCCAGCTTTTAACTGCTCTTTGTTGTCACGCTGGTGCGGAAGACACTTTCGTCTTCGGACCAAATGGTGTTGACCACCTGTCAGAGCACAACACTCTTGCGCTTTCTTCATTATCCCGATCTTTTTAGCAGGCCACAAATTGTTCCTGAAAGGAATCAACTGTCCACAACAATATATTTTCTATGTTCTTTATTACAGTGGTCACTGTCCAACAGTGAACAAATAAACACAATCGTTTTACTTTCACTTTTATCCTTCATCAAAACTGACTCTGGGGGGGGGAACCTTGTTGCAGGCAGGAAAAACTAAGACATTTTCTGCACCTTCCAACATCATAATGCACCATTTCCAGCAGGTGAAACTTGCATTCATAAATGACTGCAGAAAAACAGCTGTCTAACAGAAGACAATAAAGACATCAGAACATGGCGATTTCCCATACACAAAAGTGCACGATATTACAGGGGCAAATGCAAAAACAGGGAAGACAAAGTTCATTTAAGTCCATTTCAGATCTTCTGACTTTAATCCACCTCTTCAATGGTGGGTCCCTGAGAGCCGCAGCTGGCTGTGGACCGCGCCTGGCTTCCACAGCTCCCGCCCGGCATCCCGCCCGGCATCCCGCCCGGCATCCCGCCCGGCATCCCGCCCTGGTACAGCTTGGAGATGATGGGGCTGCACACTTTCTCCAGCTCTTTCAGCTGATGCTCATATTCCTCTTTGTCTGCCAGCTGGTTGTTCTCAAGCCAGGAGATGGCCTCGTTGCACTTCTCGAGGACCTTTTTCCTGTCATCTTCGCTGATCTTGCCTTTGAGGTTCTCATCCTCCACGCTGCTCTTCATGTTGAAGGCGTACGATTCCAGGGAGTTCTTAGCGGCAATCTTCTCTCTCTGGAGGTCGTCATCGGCCTTGTATTTTTCGGCCTCCTGCACCATCCTCTCGATATCCTCCTTGCTCAGGCGGCCCTTGTCGTTGGTGATGGTGATCTTGTTCTCTTTACCGGTACTCTTGTCCACCGCCGACACGTTCAGGATGCCGTTTGCGTCGATGTCAAAGGTCACTTCGATCTGGGGGACTCCCCGTGGGGCAGGAGGGATGCCGCTCAGTTCAAACTTGCCCAGCAGGTTGTTATCCTTGGTCATGGCTCTTTCTCCTTCGTACACTTGGATCAAGACTCCTGGCTGGTTGTCTGAGTACGTGGAGAAGGTCTGGGTTTGTTTCGTGGGGATGGTGGTGTTGCGTTTGATGAGGGGAGTCATGACTCCTCCTGCCGTCTCAATGCCCAGAGACAGAGGTGCCACGTCCAGCAGCAGCAGGTCCTGGACGTTCTCAGACGTGTCACCCATGAGGATGGCTGCCTGTACAGCTGCACCGTAGGCCACCGCTTCGTCTGGATTGATGCTCTTGTTCAGCTCCCTGCCGTTGAAGAAATCCTGCAGCAGCTTCTGGATCTTAGGGATTCGGGTGGAGCCTCCAACCAGCACGATATCGTGGATCTGCGACTTGTCCATTTTGGCATCTCTCAAGGCTTTTTCCACCGGGTCCAGCGTTCCTCTGAAGAGGTCCGAGTTCAGCTCTTCGAAGCGCGCCCTGGTGATGGACGTGTAGAAGTCGATGCCTTCGTACAGAGAGTCAATCTCGATGCTGGCCTGCGAGCTCGAGGACAGGGTTCTCTTGGCCCGTTCGCATGCCGTACGCAGCCTCCTCAGCGCCCTCTTGTTTTGGCTGATGTCCTTCTTGCATTTCCTCTTGAACTCCTCCACAAAGTGACTGACCATGCGATTGTCAAAGTCCTCCCCACCCAGGTGAGTGTCTCCCGCCGTGGCCTTCACCTCAAAGATCCCCTCCTCGATCGTCAGGATGGACACGTCGAAAGTGCCTCCCCCCAGGTCGAAGATCAGGACGTTGCGCTCGCCCTTCTTGCCTTTGTCCAGACCGTAAGCGATGGCAGCTGCTGTGGGTTCATTGATGATCCTGAGCACGTTCAGCCCAGCGATCACTCCGGCATCTTTCGTCGCCTGGCGCTGAGAGTCACTGAAGTAGGCGGGCACGGTGATGACCGCATTGGACACCTTCTGTCCCAGGTAAGCCTCGGCAATCTCTTTCATTTTCACCAGGACCATGGAGGAGATTTCTTCTGGGTAGAACGCTTTGGTCTCTCCTTTGTACTCCACCTGAACTTTGGGTTTTCCTCCATCACTGATCACCTTGAAGGGCCAGTGCTTCATGTCAGACTGCACCACGGGGTCCTCAAACTTCCTGCCGATCAGCCGCTTGGCATCAAAGACGGTGTTGTTGGGGTTCATGGCCCCCTGGTTCTTGGCAGCATCTCCGATGAGCCTCTCCGTGTCCGTGAAGGCCACGTAACTGGGAGTGGTTCTGTTGCCCTGGTCGTTGGCGATGATTTCCACCTTTCCGTGCTGAAACACACCCACGCAGGAGTAGGTGGTGCCCAGGTCAACGCCGATCGATAATCCTTTGGCTGACATTTTCAATATCGTCTTGAGGTTCCTGCAATTAGAATGTGGAAACGCATTAACTCCCGGACAAATGTCAGCATCTGCTGCACGTTAACAAAAATTCAGTCACGTATCAGTATGTGCAGAGTAACTTTAGAATGAATCTGTATGTCAAAACATAAATAACTTTGGGCACTTCTGCAATATGGCATACTTGCTGACTATAATATCAAAACAAACAAAAAAAAAAATAATAAGTATTTTCAGATTAAACTACTTTGCATAGTTCACCACATACAGGACTAAAGGTTGTACACGTTACGTCGTAGAACAGTAAATGGAACGATATGTATCAAGTCCCATGATTCAGCATCTTTTCCCGATACATGATTTCACTCACGTTCAACCCACTTACTCACTTATCCAGCACGTTACAGTTACAGTATAACCACGCATCGCATGACACACACGCACACACTGTGACACAGCCCAAAGAAGTAAAAACGTACCCACGCAATTACTTACTGGGAGAAAAGCCAAGCTGTGTTTTTCAATGGATGAAAGAATGTAACCCTCAGTACTTGTCAATTTTGTCCTCGGAGAGAAGAGTTGCTTCTTCTTTGGATTCTCACGCACCGCAGCACTCGCCCTCCTCTCTGTCTCAGCTGAGCTCTTTCGCTGCGCACACAGGCAGCCGCTCTTTATATACAAATACAGGGTTTCTAGAAAGCGCGGGTCTCGTCAGCCAATGACGAAAAAGAAGATTTATAGGCAGCACAAGAAACCAATGACAGATTAGGGGCCGTAAGGACAGCCAATGTAAAAATTGCAGAGCAGCAAAGTCAGCCAATAAGTGAACGCCGGGGGTGCACCTTCCAGCTTTTTCGAGAAGCATCGCGACTCGTCCCGAGCGCGCGAGAAGGCACCAGAGAGAGCGGCTCGCGCGTGAGTCAGTGCGCGCGCGCACAGCGACCTGCGTGCAGCGCCTGTGGAAGACGGAAAGTGCTTCTTCGCTTCTGCCAACACACAGCATCTTTCATATGAAGCTCTTCGTTTTAATCTTCAATACGTGTACAACCCAAGTGTCCTAATGTCATGAGACATAACAGTCAAATCAAGTGAACGTGTTTAAGGGTTTTCGAGAAGAAACATGCACGAAAGAATGAAGCGGAGGGGAAGTCTGCCGTGGCAGCAGTAAAAATGTACGAAATAAGACTTAAGACTTAAGTTCGTTAAGCAGATGAGTGCATGATTTACGTGTAGCAATGAATGCAGTTAAAGGATCAGTGAAGCTGACACCTGTGTCCTTGGGCTATTGGGCTGTTGGGGGAAACACAGGTGAACAGAGAACTGCGAGCCGCACACAAACGGCCCGATTTGATCCCCCGCCGAAACGCACAGGCCAGGAGCTGTGAGGCACCAGCGCTACCTTACTGCAGCTGGGGTGCTGCCGGAGTCTGTCTTCTATAATTTAGCGAAAATAAACATCGAGTGGTATCGTGTAGGCAGAGCAGTCGCATTTTCTTAACATGTCGATGCTTTACCCTGAAGTCAGAGCTGGAAAAGGGCCTTATTTATGTAATCCAGTGCATGTCACTCATACTGTTCCAAAACTGATGTACATACATGATACATGCGAGATATTACATAACATACAAAGGCCGGTGGAAAGACTTCTAATTTCACTGATATGATGCAGTGCCTGTCGGACACGCTCTCTGACCCCCACGCATAACATGATTCGATTTACTGCTTTTTAAATAAATGTTAAAATATTTTCTAGTATAAATATCATACACATTGTGACATATCACACATCGTGTCCCTGATCCGCTCAGCAGGGAGGCTATATGGTGACACTGTAGAACATGGTACGGGGAGTAAACTTGGCTGTGGACAGGTAACCGTTCGGGGAGGTGCTGTGTTAACCCTAGCTAGTGTAAAACTGTTAAAATATAAGAGTATCGATGTGATTCAATCACTGATAGCACACTCAGACACATCATTGTATTCTTTAAACTTTTGGAACAGCAGGTACAGTAGTGGTTAGAGCTGATGCCTTTGAACACACTTGTTTAAATCTCACCTCTGCCTGTAATACTCTTCAGCGAGGAACTTGCCGTGAAAAAATTGCCCCAGTAAAACTACTCTTCTGTATAAATGGGTACAACTCTGAAGGCCCCCTGCATTAGATTAGCGTCTTCAAATTTTCATAAATAAGCAGTCAGTTCACATATCACCTTTGAAATGTGCTTAGTGATGTACAGCTGGATCAAAAGTCACACCTTGATACTATTAAAATGTTTTAATGCGGTAAGGGGCAGCGCTTGCAAACGGAGTGCGGACTGCAAGTACACAGAGGTGTTTCAGCCAAACGCCCTTGTCAGCTCCTGTGCGGACTGCATCAAGATCCATGTTTAGATCCCACGCAACACAGGGTCACCTCATAAGTCTGAGACAATCAGTTGATTATAAAAAACGTGCTTTGAAAGAGTGAACATGATGCAGAAAAGGGCAAAATGGACTACAGATCATAATGTGCGAGACCAGTTGTCAGAAACTATAGTACCAATGATGATGATCAAATAAGCAAATACCGAAGCCCAGTGCAAAGAATGACAGCTGAAGGTAGTTCCCTCATTAAGGCCATTCAGACTTCTCTTTATAACAAAATGTGTCTCCTGTGCACGTGGACACTTCTTTCAAGGCCCCTCAGGCGGTGAGTGTGCTGGTGACCAGGTACCTGCCACCCACATAAGATAAGAACAATGTGAAAGAGAAACATGAGAATTAAGCAGTGATTCTTTTAACTATTTAATTGGAATTGAGGGTGCAGTCCAAACACCCCGTTCACAAGGCATTACAACATAGTTATTTCAAATGTTGGGAGAAGTGTGTGCCGATGGCATTGTTGCGGTCAGCTCGTACAGAGTTCATTAATGCAGAATTGAGGGGCACCGCGGCGCCAGGTCAGGCACAGAAGAATCCGCCGTCCTGCTTGCGGGAGTAGCCTCTGTTGGTGGTGGCAATGTGGTGGCTCTCTGGGGAAAGACAGCCTGGTGTTAATGGGCTTCCCTTTTGTTTGGGATGCAAACAGTTCAAAAACATACCTGCGAGCTTGTCCTGGTGGCTCTGGTTACTTTCTACACATTAATGACCAGTTTCAAAGCTCTGGCTGCTCATAGTGTGATGTTTCCAGAATTTCTGAAATATATCAAATGTAGTTTGGAGGCCTGGACTGTGATGTTTTTGCTTCAGGCCCTTTGCTTGTTCTGAATAATACTGAGCCATCTTATAAGAACATTCATGTTCCCAGTGTATTAGAATGATGTTTTTTCTTAAAATGACATAAGTACTACATGATTTTTTTTTCCCCTCTTTTCTTCCATGTGTACAGAAGCAGCTGAAAGTCACTGACATCTTTGCATTATTTCAAAGTTCCAGTCCTGGGGATCCAAGAGCTTTAATCACATGTGTTGCTGCCTCCATAAAGGGGGTTCTACATGAGCAGCTCCCTTTTCAAAATACCCTGGGTCATGTGGTGCCTTCAGTTGTGTGCTACAGCCTTTGAGTTTCAGGAACCCTTAAAAAGGTTCAAATCGCCCTGCACAGCACATGCCAAGTGCAGCAAAGTGGTGGCATGCCCAAGCGGGTGTCCCTCTGCACTGAAACACAGGCTTTGCGCATACGAGGTCCTGGCTTCAGTCCGCATTTCCCAATGTGTCCTTTAATTGAAGTACTTCTCTGCCATGTGGATCTCTTTCTACATTCAGCTGGCGTGAGCGATTTTGTAAGTGTGGCGTTAGAGCCCATCCATTGCCTGCCTCCTGCGGAACTGACATAACCAGAGGGGTGGCACAGTGGCACAGTGAGTAGCGCTGCTGTCTCACAGTGCCTGGGGGGTGTGAGAGAACATGGGTTTGATCCCTCCTCAGTTTGTGTGGAGTTTGCATGTTCTTCCCGTGTCTGTGTGGGTTTCCTCTGGGTGCTCTGGTTTCCAAAGACATGCTGTTCAGGTTCCCCCATAGTGTGTGAGTGTCACAGAGTGAGTGTGTTTCACTGATGCATAGATGAGTAACCCCTTGTAAGTAATGTATCTAGCAGTGTAGTCACCTTGGTGAATAAGGAGTGCGGGCTAGTAACACTACATAGTATCCATTGTAAGTCGCTTTGGAGAAAAGTGTCTACTAAATGAATAAATGTAAACAAAAGATCACGGGTTCAATCCCTGTCGGTGCCTGCCCTTTTAGGCCGCTCAAGCGTTGCTTCTCATCCTTGGCTCAACCTCACCGGCTACAGTCCGCATAGTCGGGTCTCCTTGCGCGGTGTCTGCATTCCTTTCGCGATTTCTCAGCTGTAAGAGTCATCAGCTGCAGTGGCGCACCAGGCGCTTCGCTCAAATGCCCGCCTGCAGGCAGAAGCAAGCATTCTGAGTCTGTGCCGAACGCCTCATCTCTACGCTACAGCGACTATGTATGCACGCGAACTGCATCGCGAGTCACCAGGTAACTGTCATAGCTTGTTCCTCTCCCTGCTCAATGAGAAACGCAGGCAGCCTGTATGCCGAGTAAGGAAGTCGAGGTCTGCTACTTTCTTCCTTGTTTGCAAGTGGGTTTGTTGAAAAATCTCGACCACCACATGTTCACGTCAAATAACATCCACCCCGCCTTTCTGCTTGCTTAGCCAGGTTCCATCCTCCTCAAAGTACAGTGAATATCGGTGACTTCAAGGGAACAAGCTGTGGCCATGAATGAACACAGAAACCAACAAAGGTTCTACTCTACATGCAGTAGCAGTGCCGGGGATGTAGCTCAGCGGTAGAGCAATGCTTTGTATGTATGCGGTCCTGGGTCCAACCTCCCAGCTTGTCCATAGGGTTAACTTGGAGAAATATTAACTCCAAAGGCTTCTCCATGAATTCATTCCTCAGCATCTATAGTCTGTGTCCTTTAACCAAAGCATTCTTCTTCTACTTTACTGGCTCACTTACATTGCATGTAATGTGAATTTATTTTTCTTTAAACTTCTTAGCTAAAGAATTTTTTTGGTATTTTTTCCTTAGTTGGATTGTTTAAGGTACAGACACACCTTACCAACATTGTTTATTGTGCTTACATTTAGCAGATGCTTTTCTCCAAAGCAACTTCCAGTGAACTCTATAGTGTCATCAGCCCACACACCTTATTCACCAAGGTGACTACATTGGTAGATGGCACTACTTACAAAGGGTCACTCATCCATACATCAGTGGAACACGCGCACACACTCTCTCTGTCACTCACACACTATGGGGGAACCTGAACAGCATGTCTTTGGACTGTGGGAGGAAACCCGAGCACCTGGAGGAAACCCGCACAGACACAGGGATAACATGCAAACTCTACACAAACTGAGCAGGGATCAAACCCATGTACTCCCGCACCACCCAGGCACTGTGAGACAGCAGCGCTACTCACTGTAGCGCTGTGCCGCCCCAAGTTAACTTAACTTAGATTAAGTTACTTAGAATTGTTTACCTGTTTGTACAGCTAAGCAATTTCTAGGGTAAGTACCTTGCTCAAAGGTCCTACAGCTGGAGACAGAATTGACTGTGTGACCTTTGGGTCCAAAGGCAGTAACTCTAACCACTACACTACCAGCTGTCCTACTAAGTGTTGGTTTTGCACTTTGCATATTTGATGGTACTTTATACCAACAGCCAGCTGCCTCCATAATGCCACTCAAGGGCCTGTTAGATTCTCAAGAAAGAAAGCGAAGCAGAGATGTACCTCATGATTTTAGAGTCTTTGCACTTCACCGTTTCACCCTGTCAAGTGTTATTCCTTCCATCCATCCATCCATCCATTTTCTTTCCCACTTGTCCTAGTAGGGTCATGGTGGCAACAGGGAGAGCAGAGAGGCCCAGCCACCTCTGTCCCCAGCAACTTCCTCCAGCTCAACCTGGGGATCCCCGGTCGCTCCAGGCCAGCTGGGAGATATAATCCCTCCAGCGGGTCCTGGGCCGACCTCGGGGCCTCATCCCAGTTGGCCGTGCCCGGTTTACCTCCAAAGGGGGGCACCCAGGGGGCATCCTTACTAGATGCACGAACCACCTCAACTGGCTCCTCTCAATGTGGAGGAGTAGCTGCTCTACTCTGAGTTCCTCCCGAATGTCCGAACTCCTCACCCTGTCACGGAGAGTAAGTCCCAATACCCTGCGGAGAAAACTCATTTCAGCCGCCTGCATCCGCAATCTTATTCTTTCGGTCATTACCCAAAGTTCACGACTATAGGTAAGGGTAGGGACGTAGATCGACCGGTAAATAGAGAGCTTTGCCTTATGCCTCAGCTCCCCCTTCACCACTACAGTCCGGTACAGCGACCGCATTACTGCTGCTGCTGCTCCCAGTCTACGACCAATTTATTATGTTATTTCATCGTAAATTAAATTTAACTAGAATTTCAATCTGCTGCTTTTCTATGTTACCTCCTGGTTCATGGTGCAATGCTATCAGCACTTGGTTAGAGCTTAGAGTGCAAACCCCGCGCTGCATTCTCACCAATGGGTCCTTTAACGCTATAAATGGACGACTTCTGGGGGTCAATCCACACGCGCAGCTTTGCACGCTCAGTGCCATGGCCACGTGGCTGTTCCTTCACTTGGTTCTTTGGACTCCTCCTGCAAAATTCAGTTTTGGTTATATGTTTAATGAAATGTATGTTAGCCTTTGAAGGAGGTCACATCTATTTTAATTTTTATGTAATTCCCCGGTGGAGAGATAGAGTATTAAGCCACTCTCAACAGAAGTTTCTGATAAAAAGAATAAAAAATAAGAATAATTTGACACAGTAACCCATGGTCATCAGTGAAGGTCTCTTTCTGATACAGCGTCTGGTTCTTGCTCCACAGGAAATCTTGGTGGTGATCATAGGTAGCCTTCAGGTGTAAATCCAGACTGTCTTTTGGAGCCTAAATATGAGACATCCCCAACTGTAGCATCTCCAGAGAAAAAGTGTTGGTTATTCTACCCTTTTCATTTACAATAGGACATATTTTCTGCTCAGTAACATTTATGTATATGAACTACAAGGTTACTAGAGAGATCTACCTGTGACTCAAAGTGTAAGTAGTGTCTTCTGCTGCTGGCTAGAGTTGGATCTTCATGTAGGCGATGCCAAGGCTGCTCCTTCTGCGCCAAGTGCAGAGGTAGCTCCTGTTGATGTAATTACACCACAGATGATACACTTGAACACAGAAAGGATATTAATTACTTAAAAATCTTTACACTTTCCAGTCCTTTTCCGCTAACAACTCCTTGAGGAGACATGAAGCATGTACCTTACTAAGTACAGTGTTTACCTGCCTCTCTCCTTCTTTACCACTAAAGGTGTTGTGATGCTCGGATTCCAGCAGCAGGAAAGGATCCGCTGTGCTCGACATGTTCCAAAATCAGATACAAGACAGAATGCAGCGCTCTTTCTCGGTCTCTGACTGTTTACGGCACGGTTGCTAGGAGACGAGACCCCCCGCCGTCGAACCACGCGCTCGGCATGAACTAACCGGCGGAGACACTAACTAACACTATGCCATGGGAAGCTGAAACTATGAAATTTAAAGAAAGAAAAACAAAAATTTGGTTTGTTCTTAGGATGCTGTCAGTAACTTTTGACATTTGTCAGCAATGTCTAAATATGATTTTAAATGATTTTATTTCTCGATGCTGTGTGTGTTCAATTTAACATAAAATGAAAGTATGAACAAAAATAACCGTACGTTTCAAAGTAGTGTCGCGGGACATTTTCGAACAGTTTTGCAGTGCTATGGTTTAACTAAAAAAAATGCCAGATCCTATATGAGAAGAAGTTTAATTCTTAAATGCCAATGGTAGGTGTGGCGACTGTTCCATGGACCATTGTGTCTGTTTGCAGTTGAGCTCGTTACTGTTCGCACAGGGCAGGAATTTATTAATCCCTGCAGGGTAACCTGCTCCACCCGACCAACTGCTTACCCACAGTTCACTGCGTTGTGTCCTGGACCACAGTCAGACAGAGAGACATTAACAGGGCCAGGTGTAACCTGCTCGAACCCTGTGGCGTGTGCAGTGGGTGCTCTGATCACCTGTGTCTAGTAGATGTTGTGATCACCTGTGCCCGGTAGGTGCTCCGATCACCCGTTCAGTCGCTATGTCCCGCCCCTCGCGCGCGAGCTGCCGAACGCAAACACGGTGCTGCTGCTATACGAGCCGCGGCGGGTCTGTGACTCCAGTCCTGCAGACAGAGCGCAAAGAGGACGCGCGTCCTGGAACCGTCATTGCCAGTCCTGCCTGCCGTGCTACCTGCCGTCTCACCTGCCCATCGATCTTCACCTGAGCTGAGTGGATCTTCTTCCGCAGGGCGCGATGCCGCACGGGGACGCGCATCCCGGGCGCTTCGCTTTACGGCGCACTTTGTTGCTGCTGCTTCTCGCAGCTGAGATCCGAGCACGAGACTTGCCCATGTGCAAAGAGGTGAGGGCTCATCCTAACGGTTCAGTAGCGGTTCGAAAAGTGTGCAGGTAACGGGTAACAGGTGGTTTCGTGCCGAGGCCAAGGAGCTCCTGTTGACGCGCTTAGTTGTGAACAAACATGTAGCGCCTCGAACATGTGGCGCGATGCAGTGAATGAGTTGCGCTCCTTCTTTCGGTTTAATTGACAATTTCAGCTCACTATTTTACAAAAGTGGCGCAGTAATGAACTTTAAGCCCGTGATGGAATGTAATTCCCGGGCTCCACTTGTCTTCTCTCCTGGGACCCATGGCATGAACAGGAACATATGCCATATGGTACTTACTTTCTGCTCGAAGTAACTGTGGGAAAAGCTGGCAGGGACTACTAGACATTCAGTCATTCTAAATGAGCTCAGTTCAACGCGCATTTTCCAGAAAATGCATATGGTTTCTGGAAAAAAAAAAAAATTTCGAATCAGATTCCAGATTCCACATGTCCGCTCACTTCGTAAGAAGTGCATGGAAGATGAATAAATAGCGAGGAAGTCAATACTATGTGGTTTATTCAACTTTCTTCTGTAGTGTAGAAGGTTGACTTTGTAGGCTCTGTGGTATAAATACAACAAAAGGACCACAGACGTGTCTCTGCTACGATTTCATACTCTGAAAAAACTAGAATTTACACAGAGCTTATTGTAGTATAAACATTCACACAGGTTATGACTCATGTCAGGATGTCTCTTGGAAATGTAAACCTTTCTATGAACTGAAGTTGCTTTATCATGTAAATTAAAATTAACGAGAAAACAATTGTACTGCAAACAGTCAAGAAAGCTTGTCGAAGGGGCGACAGGTACCGCAGTGGATGGAGCTGCTACCTTTGGCCCCAGTGGTTGCAGGTTTGAATCTCACTGCTGCCTGCTGCCTTTAGTATCCTTGTGCAAAGTACTTACCTACATTGGCCAGCTGTATAAGTGGGTGAGTAACTGTAGGTAGAGCAAGAAAAGGTTGTTGGTTTTTTTTTTTTTTTTTTTGAGAAAAGTGTCAGATAAGTGTAAAATATTTAGTCTTAATTGTGATGCTCTTGCAGTGTTGCATTTTTACACTCTTAATTTCTTCCACTTAATTCATGAAACCCACCACTTTAATCGGCACAACCTTCATTTCAAAATTTTAAGTAATGTCACATGTTGCATGGTTTGTGTCCTTACATTCACACTTACTGAGAAATATATGAAAAGCCTGATGCAGTGTAAAATGGGCAAGTGTTTACACATGGATTATTCAAATGAACAGGGTGTAACAGTTTGGAGGTGTCAGCGAGACCAAAAGCACATTAGCAGTAGTACTGAAAGGAGTGGACCCCCCCTCCCCCCATGTTACACCTATGCAAATGAAATAGCAGCAGTGACCTTATAAAAGGAGGTCCTTCACACTGGAACTTTGAAATGACAGGCTTTTCAGTGATTCTCTTTCTGAAAGTCTGGAGGGAGCAGGGTTTTGTTTGGTGTTTGAACCCACAGGCAGACCTCTGCAGCATGAAAGCTCTGTTTACGTTTTATATTCCATAAATATAAGTATTGATTGGCTTGTCGACGAAGCGGAACTCATTTGTTTTGGCAGGAGTGTGACTAAGCCAACAAACTCTTGTTGATGCTTTCTGTATTGACTTCCATAAGCATGGAGCATAAATATCAGTAGAGCCGTTTTCTCGATTATCAGTCTTGTTTCACACTTTGCACAGCTATTCCTTATGAAAGCTCTGCGCTGTGTATGCTGCAAAATGTTTTCAGAAGACATTCTTTATTACTTCTTTTTCCTGCTTCGAACTAATGTAATAAAACATTGTCAATTCAGCATCAGCCTGTTCTAAATATTTTACAGTACTGTGATTAAAATCATATTAAATGTTTCCCTGGGGGTGCGGTGGCGCAGTGGGTTGGACCGGGTCCTGCTCTCTGGTGGATCTGGGGTTCAAATCCTGTTTGGGGTGCCTTGTGACGGAGTGGCGTCCTGTCCTTGGTGTGTCCCCTCCCCCTCCAGCCCTACGCCCTGTGTTGCCGGGTTGGGCTTCGGCTCCCCGCGACCCCGTATGGGACAAGCGGCTCAGAAGTTTGTGTGTGTGTGTAAATGTTACCCCCCTTTTTTTTTTTTTTTTTTTTGGTTGTCTGCTATAGTCCAGATGAGGTTTGACTTGGTACTTGGTTCTTTCAGTACTACACTGAAATGCGTGGCCACTTTGCAGTCGTGCATCGGTGTGTAGAACCAAGACATGGCGGTGCATTGGACTGTCTAATAAGTTGCCCTGTAATGGGATGCAAAGCTACGTGGGAGAAAGGGCTTTTATCTGCACCATGGGATGCAAATTTGACACGTTTCGTTTGAGCTGCTCAGCGGAAAAGTTGTCGGAGTCACATGAATGATCCCAAGGGTGTTTACATCAGGAATTTGGGAGTAGATGTTGTGTGACTGCAACACCTGAGACATGTGAATTACACATTTTACAAATGTAAACTGTCAAAACAAATGCAAGGCCTTTCCAAATGGGGCAGTTTGATGTGCATTTTGCTTTAATTTAACCCTTTGGTGGATACAGAATATAAGCCTGAGCTGAAATTTAACAGTTAACTTGTAACTTAATTTATTAACTGAAAAAAAAAAAATTATACATGTGTTTGGAAGATAGACTTGATCATGTGGTCACAGATGAGTTTACTCCTGTGAGGTGCCTTGCGTGTGAATCCAGCATGTGTGTAAGTCACCAAGCCAGGGTGGACTGTGGGTCAGTACTTTGCAGTCTAGTGGCTGAAATGTCACGAGCAAGTTTGTTGATGGAAACACTTTCAATCTAAAAAAAGAAGAAGGTTAAAGACATTCAATGTTGGAAGGCAACACATTTGCATAATGAGTCACAGAGAAATGGAGATGGTGCAAATTGACCCAATGAACTGAGGTTTGTTGTTCCCATGGAACATTTACACAGTTGTTCAACCAACCCAGGTGTTGGAGACCCTGCCACCCAGCACTTTACTGGTGTTAAACAACCTCACAAGTAGCTCAAGGTTTCTTCATCTCCCCATTCGACAGCTGGAGCCATGGAGCTATAATATGAGTAATTCTGTCCCATGCCCCTGTGTTCAGCCAATCAGCTGCCTGCATTTCTACACTGGTATTTGCATAGTAATTGCAGCATTTGATAACCTCAAGCTATTTATCAGGTTTGTGTGTTTCCGTCACAGGTGGGGTTTCATGAAAAGGTGGCTGGCTTGTCATTGCCTTTGTCCTTTAGCGGGCATGACAAGGCAAATGAAGCACAGTGTTCGGTCTCACATTGAAGAGCACAGTTTGGGTCCATTGTGTTTTAATCAAAGATATGGGACCTTTCAGATTGTTCTCTTGATCGCTCAATTTCTACGCAAATGGATAGCGTTTAAACACTCTGCACTACTTTGGTAACTGCAAAGCAAGTTTAATACAACATTTGCACATTGAAAACACAAAAATCTAAAGACCCAGTGAAGGAGCCCAGAGCCGCATCCAAATAAATAAACTGGTTCATGATATTCTACAATCTGTCTTTAAATGGTGTGGGCAGTTTGATAAAGCATGTCAGGATAGTTACGTTAAAGGTAAAAGTTTAGTGTTTGAAATGTATGTCTGAAAAAATGTATATATCACCATTTTTTTAAAACATTCATTCATGTAGCAGATGTCATTCTTTTTCCAAAATAACCATCATATAAGTGCAGTACCTGCATGAAACTACAACAGAAGTCCTTAGCAGCTATGTTAAGTGTAACCTTGCATAGTACAGGTTTGCATGAAAATGAAATAAAATAATAAAAGAATATGCTGTATAAAAAGTCACAAGCCATCAGTGATTATGGGCTATACATAAACTTCGAAGGGATCGGTTTAGTCTTCTCTCTACGAGACGGAGAGACCCGATACTTCTGAGTCTCTGAAGAAGCCCGTTCCACCACCCAAGGAATGAATGGCAAAAAGAGATGGTTCAGTGTCCCTGCCAGATGGTCTTTGAACTGAATCTGCGTCTCAGCTGGTGACCGGTTCGGTAGGTCAAGGACAACATGTGCATCAACATCCAGATTTACACTATGGTTTGTATTTTCTGCCTCAGTTTTTATAAGACTCTCTGAATCCTCATTTCCTTAGAGTGCAGATTGTATTGCACTGCATGTCTGGGATATGGGCACAGTGATTGTCTGTGTTTTCTCAATATCTATAGCACTGTATGGTAGAACCAGCAATTTAGTGCTTTCTGGGTTCTGGTGTCAACAGCAAACACATGAATTTAGTAAATCCCCATGAAGGGTGACTATAATGGTACACGTTTTTACTCGCGGATAAATACACCATTCATTGTTAATCAAAGCCTTTTGCCATTATTCCATGGAGTGATTTGTTGTTGGACCGCTCCGACCTGTTGCTAGTGGCAACATCATTAATATGGAGCTGGGCATCAGGTA
Source organism: Scleropages formosus (assembly GCF_900964775.1). Lineage (NCBI taxonomy): Eukaryota > Metazoa > Chordata > Actinopteri > Osteoglossiformes > Osteoglossidae > Scleropages > Scleropages formosus. The sequence continues at coordinate 42,614,395 of NC_041807.1, read as the reverse complement.
TGAGGTTACACATCTCTGAGCATGTTTCCATTAGAGCCCAGCTGCCCTGGGAGCCCAAGGTACGTTGCATCGTGAGCCCGTTCATAGACCCTGGCAACTAGGGATGGACCCAGTCGTGGGGTCCTTGAGGGAGAAGGACACTTGATCAGTGTTGATGTTACAAGAGGAGGGACTGGGATTTTTTGACCCTCTTATGGGTCAGCAGCTCTATGATGAATGATAAATGGACAAAGAGTCAGAACAGGGTGTCCTGTGAAAGGCCATAACATACTACACACACGGCACAAGATTTTAATTTCTGCCCGGCCTTTCCGCTTCCCTGCCATTAGTGGAAGAAAGAGCATTAATAGCATTAATAGTAAGAAAATTCCTGACTTTGGGTCTATTTGTGTAATATCCATTAATTATTAACCTTGATGCGAATCAAAACAGGATTCGGCAGGTTTAGCTAAGTGCTCTTCCTGTACTCAGTAAAGCACTTTTCCTCTGTCTCGGCTAGTAAACCTACTCCTTCCGCCCACCCACTGGCCAGTAGGTCGCATCCCTTCTTCCCTGTGTTTCCTCGGTGGCACGTGTTATGTTTAGTCTCATTAATATATAAATGAGTATAAACAGATAAGTAATTGTAAATTAACACTGTAAGTTGCTTTGGAGAAAAGTGTCAACTAAATTAAATGTAATGGGGGGGAGGCATGATGGCACGGTGGTGCAGGGGCTTGACTGGGTCCTACGCTCAAGGGGGGGGTCTGGGGTTCGAGTCCCATGTGGGGTGCCTTGCGATGGACTGGTGTCCTGTCCTGGGTGTGTCCACTCCCCCTCCAGCCTTGTGCCCTGTGTTGCTGGGTTAGGCTCCAGCTTGCTGCGACCCTGCTTGGAACAAGCGGTTTCAGACTGTGTGTGTGTGTGTGTGTGTGTGTGTGTGTGTGTGTGTAATTAAGGGTTTAATGGGAAAAGAGAGTCAGGCATTCCAGTTCACCAAGGCTTTGCGAGCCAGTTCTCCTTCACAGTGCCTGCATGGCGTGTAGCAGGGCTGGTACAAGTCGCTGTTTGCTAAAGGCTTTCTGCTGTCGGCCCGTTGCTTGTCGACGCCCTTCAGTGTGGTAAACAAGCCCACTCCACCAGGTAACAGCAAACACTTGACTTCCTTTATGAAAGTCATCAAGGCTGAGGGCCAGGACATGCTCCTTTGCAAATATTGATTCAGTATCTTTTTGGACAGACTGACTTCTGTACATAGAAAAATGAGTCAGTGTGCAAATTTACCCGGAGGCTCTGCTCGAGGCTCCATTTTCAGTTTACACATTATCTTTGCTATTGTTCTCACACCAGGATGGGTTTGGTGGGCTGCGGTGGCAATGAACAGTTGGCGTCTGTGAGTTTATGCAGAGCTCAGTGCCGAGCATAACAATGAAATGTCATGTGTGGTGTGTCTGCAGTCGGACTTCCACTTTGAGTACACGGAGTGCGACGTCCTGGGCTCTCGCTGGAGGGTGGCCGTACCCAACAAGCCGGACACCTGTACGGGCCTACCTGACCCCGTGAGGGGCACCCAGTGCTGTAAGTAACACTTCCCTACCCCGTCAAACTCTCGCTTCAGCAGCTCATCTGATGTATCTTGTAGTGTAGTGGTCAGAACTGTTACCTGTCCTTGGAGGCCCTGCGTTCAAGTTCCCTCTCTACTCAGGTACCCAGGAAGAGGGAAATCTACATATTTGTAGATATATTCTGTGTTCTCATACAAGTGGCATGGGGAACTGGGGACCCACACTGTTTCATAGGTGTCATTTACTAATCGTGTTGGAATGGCTCCAAGTAGAGAGCCGTTGCTTTGGGAAGGCAAATTTGTGCATAAAGATGAAGTCCGCAGTGAAGCTTCCTTCACGTCTTTCTTCCATTAGCAATTAGTCACAACCGTGCTTTGTTGTCCTAGTCTCACATCCGCTGTTCACTGCTCTCTCTTCCTCACCGGACAGCCTTCTCCTGCAAGGCAGGCGAGTTCCTGGACATGGAGACTCAGGAGTGCCAGAAGTGTGCAGCTGGGACCTACTCGCTGGGGACAGGCGTTGGGTTCGATGAGTGGGACACCCTGCCGCCTGGATTCTTCAGCTATGGCACGGACATGAGCGCTGGGGATGTTTTTGCCAACTGCTCGAAGTTAGTGTGATTGTTTGAGGGCAGGATGTTTCACTTCAGTTCAACTGATTCGCACAGAATGTTCTTCTAACAGTCACACAGTACAAAGAACCAGGAGACACAATAGCATAGCTAAAAGTTTAACCATAAGTTAAATTCCATTAAATGCCTACATTTACACAAGAACCATACTAGGTAGTAAAGCTATACAGGAAGCCAGCTGGTCACAGAGGAGGAAAAAAAAAACTCCCAACTGAAAGGCAGGGAAAAAAATAAACCTGTGAAGGTCCATGTGTTAGTACCTGCCCTCACACCCCCTCCTGAGCATCCTAGATAGAAAGCATGCTTTTCACGAGGAAGATCTCGCTTTGCACCCATCTCAGCTCTCTTATTGATTAATTGGCTGTGAATCATGGCCCCTGATGGCTACACCGTTTCACCACAGTTTTACAGTCTCGGACTAAATTTTCCCACTCAGGGAAATTCTAGGGTTGTAGATCCAAAGTGGGATGTTGTAAGCAGGACTGTGTGTGAACATCATGCATTTGAAATACATATAGAACCCTGCTGATCATGGTTATGAATGATAAAGACAGTCCGAGGGAAAGTGAAATAGTATCTGCAAACATATAAAGAAGTGTAAATTATTTTTTTTTGCTTCTTCTTGTACAGTGTGGTTCTGGAAGGACATCCTTCCTAAATCATATGTGTTGCAAACCAGAAGAATGTTGCTGAAGAAAAATGTGCTGCTTTTCTGCAGAAGAGAAACCACTACTTGCAGTGCAGGGGAGGACAGACTGGGGCAGATAAAGAAAGTCCATAAGTAGCTCCATCTCTGTGGGGTTTAGCATCCATTAACATCATTCGCTGGGACGTTATTTCACTCGACAGAACCCTCATTTTCAGGTCTAGTTGAAATGTATTAGCCAGGTGAAAGTTAATTCTGCCCATTGTACAAGTAGCGCAATGCAAGGTAAAAGTGGACTGAGTCACACATTGTGATGGGTGGATGTTATGCAGTCTGTCTATGGCCTTCGTTTATGTTTGTTGCTGTTCCAGTTATACACTGGGGAGCTCCGAAGAAATATTACGATATAAAAAATTTATTTCAGTCATGTACAGAACTCCAGTTGGGATGTTGCTCATCGTCTGATTCTCAGGGCTGTATTTTAACTCTTCTGTCTTGTGTCCACAGCTCGACCTGGGTCCCAAAGGGCGACTATATAGCCTCGAACACGGACGAGTGCACCTCCACCTTGACTTACACCGTCAGCCTCAAACAGTCGGGCACGGTGGCCTTCGAATACTTCTACCCCGACAGCAGCGTTTCCTTCGAGTTCTACGTGAGTGCTCCCCCTCCCCCCCAGCTCTCAGCTTAGCTTCCCTGTGTAGAAAGGGCCAGAAACGAGCGGAGGGAACCGCGAGCAGCCTGTCTTGTTCAGCCCGATCTCGTAAGGAGGAGAAATCAAACATTAACCTCAGAGAGGCTGCGAATGGCACGAGGCAGGAGTGAAACGGCGACTGGGCAGTAGTTCGAGAAGGTGGCCCACAGACAGGAGCATCTGAGCTTATCTGTCCACGTTACTGTAGGTGAACTGGTTCCCTCACGTTGCTGGAGCTTGTCGCTGTGATCTCAGGGAAGAGAGAGTTTTACTCTGGGCTGCCAGTCAATACTGAGGTTGAAACAGGAGACATCATTTGACTCTGTGACGGGTGTGGTCCTGTGCTTTCTGAAATTTTCCTTTCCCTAAAATAAATGGAGGTACACTTGATGGCGGGATCCTCATGGACTACCTCCTCTGGCTGTGACATGCAGGTCCAGAATGACCAGTGCCAGTCGACGGAGGCGCAGAGCAGGTGGATGAAGAGCACAGAGAGCGACTGGAGCTCCCATTATGTGAGTCTCTTAGTGCACCGGCTGCGCAAGACACTCTGCCTTCAGTGGCAGTTACAGGACCATCGTTAGAGCTTCTGAAAACCCCTGGGTGTGACTCAAACTGGTTTGTTGGAAAATGCTACTGCTTCAGGGGTGTTGTGTGACTGGCACTGAGCAGGGTGTCCTATCTGCAGGTGGAGCTGAGCAAAGGGAACAATGTGCTGTACTGGCAGACCACCGCCTTCTCCCTGGCGTCCGGCTCGGCCAGACCGGTGCTGCTGCGCAACATTGCCATCACAGGTACGACAGCGTAAGGTAGCCGAGGCAGAGCGCAATCGAGTGCCCTGCGGCTTGACTTTGTCGTGCGCTGCGGTGGCGTCTTGCGCACGTTGGAGTGACAAGACGTCAGCTTAAAGCGGGAGACCTCCACATTTCCGGGCAAAAGAGGAAAAAATGAATTTCCACCAATGAATAATGTTTCTGAACGCATTGCACAGAAACTGAGCTTGTCGGTGAGAGACATCAGCTCTGTCTGGGGAGACTCAGGTACCCCTAGATACCCCCGAGCATCCTAGTACAACAGAAAGTGTGAAAAAGGGTCAACATGACATGCACAGTGTGTGAGGCTTAATGTTTTACCAGTTCTTATTTTATTTTATGAGTAAAGGCAATATACTATATTTTTGTGAACCTGTTTATTACCCTGATACAATACAGTACAATTCACTCCACCCTGAGCAGTTTCCCAGGGTTACAGATGAAACAAATAAGAGACCAAAAAAAGCAACGACTGATGACCACAAACAAATGATACAGTGAAGTGGTGATACATAGTTTTTTTTTTATTATTATTATTTATTTATTTATTTATTTTTTTTTTAAAAAAATGCCAAATCAGGTCAAGTGTACCAAATCTGGCTGCTTTTCCTAGATAAATTATATTATTTCACACATTTTTCCAAACGGACAAACAGTAAAGTGCTGAACTACTTACACTAATTTACCCATTTGTACAGCTTGGTAATTTTTAACTCTATCAGTTCAAGGTAAAAACCTTGATGTAGGGTTTTATTTCCAGAGTGGGATTCAACCCTAGATCCTCTGAGTGCAAGGAGTAGCTCTCACCATTTCGCCACCTGCTGGCCATCTTGCTGAGGTCTGACACCAGTCTGTAGTTCAGTCAAACCCTATTTGATGTGTTGGGTGAATATGGTAAAAAAAGAGTGTGAATTCTGACCGTGGCAGTAAGTGGTGACTCGTGTGCCGTCGCCGCAGGGGTCGCCTACACATCAGAGTGTTTCCACTGCAAGCCTGGCACCTTCAGCAAGCAGGCTGGTGCGGCCCATTGCGCCCCCTGTCCGGCCAACACCTACTCCAACAAGGGCTCCACCTCATGCCAGTCGTGTGCGCAGCACCAGTACGCAGGTAACAGAGCGCCGGGGCCCTCTGCTCGGCCCCGGACCTGCGGCGTCTCTCGCTACTCCGTTAGGACAACTGAATTTTAACTGATCATTCTGACTTTTATAGCAGAGCCGCCAACAATCCATACATTCACACAATAGAGGTGTGCTCATAACAGACCACATGACTGTCATCTTTGATTTTGAGGTATGAATGAATCTTTACCCTACATCCTACACTGCTGTCTATGTTCTAGGCCCCGGTTCAGGGGCCTGTGAGCCTCGACCGCCTTGTAAAGACAGCGACTACTTCTACACCCACATGCCTTGTGATGCCAACGGCCAGGTACGGTAGGAGGGCTGTTTCATGTCACGTATGTGCGCGATCGCTCCTGGGTGTAATGCACCTGCACTCTATCTCTGTGGATCTCTCCCCACCCCCAACTTGGGTGACTCTTCCTCCCGACCTCCAGACCCAGCTAATGTACAGGTGGATTGAGCCGAAGATCTGCAGCGAGAGCACTGATGGGGCGGTGAAGCTGCCAGCCTCGGGCAAAATGGAGCTGTGTCCCCCTTGTAACCCTGGCTTCTTCAGCAGCAATGTGTCCTCCTGCGAGCCTTGCCCGTCCGGCTCCTACTCCAATGGGACAGGTATGGACCCCATGTCCTTCCCCCAGTACCCACCTTGACCTGCTTCTGACTTGTGTGAGCGAATGATGTAATTAGATTGCGGATCACATTTTATAGCTATCGAACCACTTGCACAAGTGGACGCTTTACTGAGGCACTTTAGGATGGACATTTTTCTGAAGTGAACGCCAGCAGGGTTCCTGCTGAAAGACAACAGCGCCACCTGGTGGCCATCATGACAAAGTAGACCAACTGAGGCGAGACGGTTTTCTGCATTACATCTCCACAGCATGTGTCCAGTGCCCTGCAGGGACTGAGCCGATTCTTGGGTTCGAGTACAAGTGGTGGAACACGATGCCCAGCAACATGAAGAGCTCAGTATACAGTTGGGAGTACAGCGGCTCAGACAGGGTGACAGGTATTGCCGGCTATTTGGTGGAGAAATTTCCCTGGAGCTTCCATGTCTCCTTATGTATATCACAAACGTATAATATTGCTCTCGGGGCAGTATGTGTTGAGGCCGAAGCGAAACACATGTGCGGACTGCTCTGAGGTTCTTAGATACCCTTGACGTGTCTGAACACGTAGGCTACTGCCCTGCCTGAGGTCTCCTGGATTTTGGATTGTCTCTGTCAGTGAGTGATGTTTGACTGTGACTCTACCAGTGGTGATTCCTCCATGGTCAGTTGCGTGGGCTTTCATGTGCCTGCAGCATGGGAGGTTGCTGGGGACTACATCTACACCACACCAGGAGACCTGGACTCCAACTACATGACGCTGACCCTCACTGTCCCGGGATACAGGTGGGAATTACGTAGTGCGGAACACATGGGGACATCATTTCCATCTCATCTCATCTCTCCTCCTGTCCCACAATCAGCCATCCATGCAAGTAGTTTGATGTTTCCACCAAAGGGACATGCCCCTTTGCAGGCTGGTTGCTACAAGACCATCCACCTTGTTTGGGAGATGCTGAAGAACTTTACCACATAAATTTTTACCATTGAAGCTACTGGTGATTACATCTTCGAGTTATGAGAGCTCACCTTCTGAAGGCTCTTTCAGGAACAGGTTACCTTGTGAGGTGGTGGAAGACTGAACATGTGTCCTCCTTCCTACAGGCTGACCCAGTCCATCGCTAGAGAGATGCCTAATAATGACCTTGCAAAGATCACCTTCGTCTTTGAGACCAGGTGCTCAGCCGACTGCATGCTGTACTTCAGCTCGGTGCGTTACACCGCTGTCCCACGTTTGCGTGTGTGAGACAACCGTCACCTCTGATGATGAACAAGCTCCTTGCCGGTGATGAGCAAGATCTGAAAAACTGCATTGTGGCTGATGTGTGGAGCATGGTTTGCCATTTCTCTTACCAGGGCTCCAGCGAGTGGAACAATCAGGAAGTGGAGCGCTGGGGTGGCACCAGGGAGAAGCAGTCCTACTCATACATCATCAGAAGGAACAGCAGCACCTGCTTCACCTGGGCTTTCCAGCATACAAAGGGTCACAGCGAGGTACATAGAGAGCAGAGCGGGACTCGTGAGGAGGACACCACGAAAAAGCTGTGATTTTGTCACAAATTCTGCTAACTGTCCTGTACTTACAAATGGGAAACTTAGGGTTAGGGTTTGGGCTACACGCATTACACAAGAAGTAAGTCAAGTACATGTCAATTACATGTACACGTGTACCGCACTGACAAACGAACTGGGAGAAGAAGTCTTTGCTGTAGAAAGTCCAGCTGCATCACAATGAATACAATCTACAGACTAGGTTCTGCAAAAAAATATAAGGTAAAGCTACAATACAACAGGGGGACGTGGTGGCTGCGAGTAGCACTGCTGTCTCACATCATCTCCACAACGTCCTGTTCAGCGTGTTGCATTCTGTATTATACATGAAAGACAGCGATATGTTTATGCTGTGTATCAGGTACCAGTGTAGTGCAATGGAGGATAGCGGATAGAGGATAGCATTGGGAAAATGTGTTTAAAAAGTGTTTGACGTTAAACAACAACTACGTCTCATTTGTGACTGAAGGCGCAACAAAACTGGCCAGAAGGTTGGAACTGATTCATCACATAAGCTTTTGAAGTGTTCATCAGCATCTGGCCGCTTTCATTTGATAATGATCTTTATTATTATTATTGATGATGATGATGATGATGATAATACACCTCTATTTATTTGTTTATGTAAAAGCCTCAGATATAGCCATAATACATAAAAAAAATGTGCTGAATGAAATTGTTCCTGCACAATTCTGTGAAGTTTCCTTTCTACATGATAGTACTTTGCTGCCAATTAATGACGGAAAGTGGAAAAGCAGGCCATCCTCACTACAAATCACTACGCTAGAGAAATTTTAGAAAACATAACAGTGAAAAACCTACAATAATAACTGAATAAATAAATTAGGTAATGCGTGTATCCTCAGAAATTGAATGGTTATAACTTAAGGTACATGAGACACGTTTAGGTACTACCAGCCTAGCTCCTCCAAAATCAATCCTTTACCCCACCCTTACGGGGTGTAGATTGAGTCCTCTTGGGGTCGACTGCTGCTGACTTGTGTGACTCTCTCTACCCTCTCTTTCCTCCCCACCGCTCCCCTCCCCCGCTCCCTGTCTCTGAAGGAGCGGCAATACAGCGTAGACTTTGCCAAGATCTACTCGATCAGCATCACAAATGTGATTGGAGGCGTGGCCTTCGGATGCCGTCACTGCGCAGTGGGTGCGTCCCATACGGATGAATCCCACATGGGAGGAGCCTGTGTTCCCTGCCCTGTTGGCCACTACATGCTCAATGACTCCAGTACATGTCTGAGCTGCCCACCCAATAGCATCGTCCGAACCGAACAGCCCATAGGAGTGGAGGCCTGTCTGCCCTGTGGCCCTAACACCCGTAGCAATCAGGTAAGCATCATCTCCTCCCTTCTCCGCATCACTCGTTCCTGTGGTTCTCCTTCTGCTCCACCATCTGCTCATCCCTCTACCCCAAGTCCCCGAGCCTCTATGTGTTGCTTATGCTCGTGGTATCCTCAGGATCGCTCTGCCTGCGTGAGTGACTGCACCTTGGTGCTGGAGAGAGAGGGTACGGCTCGCTACGACTTCTCCCCGTTGGCCAACGTCACGCACTTCCGAAGTGGCCCACGCTTCACCAGCAAAGGGCTCCGCTACTTCCACCAGTTCAGTGTCAGCCTCTGCGGGAGTGAGGTGATGTCTAGTGGTCGAGTCCCTCTTCATGTGTGGTGTTAATGATTGCTAATAGTAAGTGCCAGAAGATCCTGTTGTTGTACCAGAAAAGTCACAAACCATGTGAAAAAGGTCAAACTTTAAGTTGTACAAGTTGTTTCCAAAGTTCTGGAAACACAAGCTAGTGAATAAATAGAACTAAAAAGAGCTTTATCATAGTTGCACAGACTCCCTTTCGTCTCAGTAGGATTCTCCGATGTTGGATCGCCCATGTTGAGTTTCCATGTCAAGTAATGGACAGCTGTGGACAGCTAACAGGCCTGTTGAGAAGGAGCTCCTGAACTGACCGCCTCATGCAAACACACCCTCTGTTTGGGGCTCCTCAGGGCAGGCCAGAAGCGGTTTGCGTCGACAATGTGACTAAGAACAAACGGGAGGTCAGAGGTCACGTCTGCCAGGCCACAGTTGTGCCGTCAGAGCTCAGAAATCAGCGTGTGGTGTCGTCTCAGCCCTTCAGCATCGGCGACACTTTGATTGGTAACACCTGCGAGAAATTTGTGGCCACGCCTTTTCTTGTTGTGGACACACCCCCCTTCTTAGTGTAAATTTACCTTTAATTGGCTCCAGCTTGATTCAGCTTTTTACCCATCGCGTGTTAGTTTTGGGGTTGCTGGATCCACTTGTAACTGCACTGAATCTTCCCAGCTAAAGAATGTCTCCATGGTGACCGTCACCATGACACAGGAGTCCTCCCCACATTGTCTTACCACATCATGAGAGTCTGGTGTTTGCTATTCTTACTATTCAATTGCTGACCTTTTCTTCTCAGGGGTCACTACAGAGTCAACCCTGGATCACATCTCCTCTCCCCAAGATCATTTCCCTGCAGACTCCAGTCTGCCTGACGTCATCTTCTACTACCGGTGAGGGCACCCGACGTAGTATTATGAAGATGGGTGCTGCTGAAGGCCGTGTGCTCCTCCAGTCACGAGAGTCATCGTCTCCATTCATTGGTGTTAATGGCAGAGTGAAAAGCTGTGATGCTCTGAAGAGCCCTATCCTGTGTGCTACAGTGTGCGGCAGAATTTTCATAAATATAAAATCCTATTTGTTTAGTTGATTTACTGTTTTGGCAGATCAGCAGAAGCAACTCCAGCGTGCAAAAATGGCCGGACCACCACCATCAGACTGCGATGTGACCCCTCAGTTTCGGAGGATGACCAGCTGTCTTTGCCAAGGTACATACAAGGACGCTGCGGTTGGGTCGTCAGGTCACCGACAGGGAAACCGGTGGAACCGGGTGCTGATGGCATGAAGAAAGAGCGCAACTCTCCAGCAAGAGCTGAAAGCACTGTGGTATCCACTGAGTGTCTGTGCATCACCTCCTCTGCTGAAACCCTAGCTCATCTTCATAACACATGAGGAAAAAATAATAAAAATAAAAAACATAACTGATAGCCACAGTACTCTGTTTACCAGTAAATGACAGGTTATTGGTACACCTGTGAATCTTCAGCACTTTCAGTTCAAAGGACATTTAGAAGCACAGTGTCATGTGATGTTTGTTCCTTGGGAGAAAAACATCTGCCAATAGCAAGTAAAAGTAAGACCTGAAAAAAATGACATGAGTTTAACCAGAGACCAAACCCTGCGCCTATGCACACATAAACCCTTAGGGGTGCCCAAAGCCCAAGCACAATGAAGATCTCCAAGGAGTCCCTTACTCTGGTTCAAACATCAGCACAACTCTGTCATTTAACTATCATAAAACACACAGTCACTCATACAATTAATAAAACATCAGAATGAACACAATGAAATTTCAAATATATTATGAAAATCAGTTGCAGCACATGAGATTGTTACCGTACGACACCCCTGTGATCAATTGTGTGTCCATCTGTCCTCAGTACGTGTCCTGAAGGCACCTGTGACGGCTGCTCCTTCCACTTCCTGTGGCGGACGAGGCACGCCTGCCCGCTGTGCTCTGCCCGCCACTATAAGGAGATTGTGAGCGGCTGCATCCAGGGCATTCAGGTGGGGGGGGACCGAGACTTTGAGCCTTGAAATGAAGGTCACATCAGAGTGCGTGACACTAAGCTATAAGTCCTGCTTATAAACACACCGTGACCCGTGTGTGTGTGTGTGTGTGTGTGTGTGCGCGCGCGCGCTTTTGTGTTCCAGAGGACCACCTATGTGTGGCAGGAGCCCCTTGGCTGCAGTAGGGGTGTCCCCCTCCCGGCCCAGAAGCTGAGCGCCTGCGTCACCCTGGACTTCTGGCTCAAATTCGGCGTGTTCACTGGCACCGTGGCCGGCCTGCTGCTCATCGCGCTCAGCTGCTACTTCTGGAAGAGGACTCGCAGGTAGGGGGAGGCCGTAGGGGGTGCTGTGGGTGCCCAGTAGCATCTCCATTACCTTTGTACCGGGTGTGATTGTCCCTGCAGACTGGAGTACAAGTACTCAAAGCTAATGATGAACGCTGGCGAGAGAGAGTGCGAGCTCCCCGCCGCAGACAGCTGCGCCATCATGGAGGGCGAGGATGCGGACGACGACCTCATCTACCTCACCAAGAAGTCCATCTCCAGCAAGATAAAGTCCTTCTCCAGACAGGTCTGTGCTCCTGCCTTTGGAGGGTGTGACAAGCGATGCCTGCTGTGAAATGTTCATGGCAATATGAGACATTCACTTGTGGTCTTAAACACGATTTCTTCATCCTAAGGGTTGACTTGTGGTCAGGCACATAGCTACGTGTGTGATTGCTACAGGTGCTCTTTTTTCTGCATTTGGTTGCACAGATATGTCACTATATGGCACTATGAAGGCTATCGTAGTACTTCACATCTTTGCGGAATTTGTTGAGAGACTTCAGTATGAATTATGTTTCATTGGAGAAGCGGATTTGCTTTGAAGCAACGCACATTGCATCATGAACGTGTCAAAATGGTGAGCAAGAATAAGCATGCTTGCTTTTGCAGAGAACATCTGATGGATTCGACTCAGTCCCCCTCAAGTCCTCCTCTGGCATGGAGATGGAGATGGAGATGAGCTAGAAGGCAGGAACGTGGCCACGGGAATGGTCAGCACTTGAGTGCAGATGCATTATTGACTTTAGGGAATAGTGGGAAAACCACGCAACACCTCTTCTGGGCTCTGCTGTCTTGTCAGTGGAAGAATTCGATGCACAGTTTGACATGGACCATTTCTGAAATAAAAATGATAGTGTGGACAATTTTTAATGAATATGCCTGCTCCGTTTGCTGGTGATGACTTGACATGAAAAATTATGTGTGCAACCTTAATTTCTATACAGGCTGCTGGTTTGAATATATTTCTTTTTCTTTTTTCCAAAAATGTGTTCTATTCTGTATTACACTTCCTTCCCCTACAGTGTACATGTATGCTGTATCAATAAATACGTTTATGGATAATGTGTCTCGTGGAAAGGCCCATTGAATTCTGAAAATTGTTGCACGGAATATGTAATTTTTTTTCTCAGGGCATATCAAGTTGAATTGTTTAATGAAACATTTTATTTTTAACCTTGGAGGCAAAGCTATTTGGCAGACCTGTAGTTCTATTTATTTATTTTTTTGCTAAATTTTGCAATTTAGCCATTTAAATCAAGGTGTTCAAACAGTTTTCAGAAATTTGGCAGGATTTTTTTGTTTTTTGGAAATGACAGTAGATATTTAAAGGCTACGAAAAGAGTCCTTATGTTTTTCTAAACAGGCAACAATTTCATTTGCGCCTTTAAAAGACATAAATGCTATTTTTTTACGCTCTTAGACAAGTTTTACTTTTTCTTTTAACAACGTGGTACCTTCTACCCTTTTGGAAGATATGGTTCTCTGACCTTCCTGTTCAAAACCTCCATTGTGGAAGCAGCCAGGCACAGCTGTGGCCAAAAGCTTGTTGGTGCCAGCCAGGGTGGCAACCCGAGAACCCGCTGGTGGACACCGGTGGTGAGGGAAGCCGTCAAGTTGAAGCAGGAGGCCTTTAGGGCCTGGTTGGCTCTGGGGACTCCTGACTCAGCAGACAGGTACTGACAGGCGAAAAAGGCAGCAGCAGCTGCGGTTGCAGAAGCAAAAATCCCGGGCATGGGAGGAGTTTGGAGAGGCCATGGAAAATGACTGTTGGTAGGCTTCAAAGAAGTTCTGGAGAACCATCCGGCAGCTCTGAAGGGGTCAGAGGAGTTTCGCTCGGGCTGTGTTTAGCAGGAGTGGAGAAACTCTGACCTCTGATGAGAATATTGTCGGGAGGTGGAAGGAGCACTTTGAAGAACTCTTAAAACCGAGTGATATGCCTCCCTTACAAGAGTCAGGGCCAGAGGCTCTCGGGCTGTCGGAATCCATTTCCCTGGTGGAAGTCAGTGAGGTAGTTGGTCAGCTCCAGAGTGGCAAAGCACCGGGGGTGGATGAGATTTGCCTGGAAATGCTTAAGGCCCTGGATGTTGCAGGGCTGTCATGGTTGACACGCCTCTGCAATGTTGCATGGACCTCGAGGACAGTGCCCTTGGATTGGCAAACTCGGGTGGTGGTCCCTATCTTTAAGAAAGGGGACCAGAGAGTGTGTGCTAACTATCAGGGCATCACACTTTTCAGCCTCCCTGGGAAAGTCTATGCCGGGGTGCTGGAGAGGAGGCTCCGGCCGATAGTTGAACCTCAGATTGAAGAGGAACAATGCGGTTTCCGCCCTGGCCTTTGGAACAGTGGACCAGCTTTTTACCCTCTCTCAGATCATTGAAGGGGCATGGGAATTGGCTAATCCAGTCTACATGTGTTTTGTGGACTTGGAGAAGGCTTATGACCGTGTTCCCCAGGAAATTCTGTGGGAGATGCTTCGGGAGTGGGGGTGTGGTGGCGCAGTGGGTTGGACCGCAGTCCTGCTGTCCGGTGGGTCTGGGGTTCGAGTCCCGCTTGGAGTGTCTTGCGATGGACTGGCGTCCCGTCCTAGGTGTGTCCCCTCCCTCTCCGGCCTTGCGCCCTGTGTTGCCGGGTTGGGCTCCGGTTCCCCGTGACCCCGTGTGGGACAAGCGGTTCTGAAAATGTGTGTGTGTGTGTGTGTGTGTGTGCGCTTCGGGAGTATGGGGTACCGGGGCCACTACTGCGGGCCATTCGGTCCTTGTACATACGGAGCGAAAGCTGTGTCCGCATACTCAGCATTAAGTTAGGCCTGTTCAGTGTGGGTGTTGGACTCCGCCAAGGTTGTGCCTTGTCTCCCCTCCTGTTTGTGGTTTTCATGGACAGGATATCAAGGCGCAGTCAAGGTCAGGAGGGCATTCTGTGTGGGAGTCGGAAGGTGACGTCTCTGCTTTTTGCAGATGATGTTGTCCTTTTGGCACCGTCACATGGTTGCCTCCAACATGCACTGGAACGGTTTGCAGCCGAGTGTGAAGCGGCGGGGTTGAGGATCAGCACCTCAAAGTCTGAGTCCATGGTTCTGTCACAGAAAAGGATGGTATGCCCCCTCCAGGTAAGGGGAGAGTTTTTGCTCCAAGTGGAGGAGTTCAAGTATCTTGGCGTCTTGTTCACGAGTGAGGGAAGAAGGGAGCGTGGGATCGGCCACAGACTGGGAGCAGCGGCAGCAGTAATGCGGTCACTGTACCGGACTGTAGCGGTGAAGGGGGAGCTGAGCCATAAGGTAAAGCTCTCCATTTACCGGTCGATCTATGTCCCTACCCTCACCTACGGTCATCAACTCTGGGTGATGACCGAAAGAATAAGATCGCAGATACAAGTGGCTGAAATGAGTTTTCTCTGCAGGGTGTTGGGACTCACTTTCCGTGACAGGGTGAGGATTTCAGACATCGGGGAGGAGCTCAGAGTAAAGCCGCTACTGCTCCACATTGAGAGGAGCCAGTTGAGGTGGTTCGGATGCCCCCTGGATGCCCCCCTCTGGAGGTATACCAGGCACGGCCAACTGAGACGAGGCCCCAAGGTCGGCCCAGGACCCGCTGGAGGGATTATATCTCACAGTTAGCCTGGGAACGGCTGGGGATCCCCCAGGTTGAGCTGGAGGAAGTTGCTGGGGACAGGGGCGGCTGGGCCTCTCTGCTCTCCTGCTGCCACCACGACCCTTTTAGGATAAGCAAGACAGAAGATGGATGGATGGATGGTTCTCTGACCTTGCCACAATTACTGATTAATGAAGCTGTGACATAACTATACATACCTATGTATAAAATATGTTTGTCAGCCCCTCACTGAGGGAATGACGCAGTCAGGATTACAGTGAGTTGATTCATGGTGTAATGATGACGTATCATGGTGGAGACTAAGGGGTTGCTCCTCCCCCTCGGTCCTCGCTCCCGCGCCCGCAGGCTGTACACGGCCAAGTATATCAGCCTGCGTGCGCGGGAGCGAGGACCGAGGGGGGGGAGCAACCCCTTAGTCTCCACCATGATACGTCATCATTACAATGGCTCTAAGTGCTGATCAAAACACTGAAGAGAAGAGCTTGCTTGCATCCTATGGTGCTGAAGGAGCAGGGGAGGCACCCATTGAAGACTCTGCAAAGATAGAGAAAAGTACAATAAATTCAATACATCAACAGAAGGAGAGATTTGGATGCAGACGTGATTCTAAATTGTCAGTTTCTCACGTTCCACCATATGAACCATTGTACATCACACAAGCATCTGCATAAAGATTTATCCATTATTCACACACACTGCCTGAACCGCTTGTCCCATATGGAGTCATGGGGAGCCAGAGCCTAACCCGGCAACACAGGGCGTAAGGCCAGAGGGGGAGCGGACGCACCCAGAACGGGACGCCAGTCCTTCGCAAGGCACCCCAAGCGGGACTCAAACCCCAGACCCACCAGAGAGCAGGACCCAGTCTAACCCACTGCACCACCATCCCCCCCTTTCCATTATTCAAAAAAATTATTAAACATTAACATTTACATATTTATCCAGCACTTACAAGATCAGGGAGGAGTGAGTCCAAAAGAGATGAGTGTTGATACCCTTCCTAAATGCAGAGAGAGATTTAGCAGTTCCGAGTGAGAAGGGGAGGTCATTCCACTGCAAAGGAGCCAGAGATTTTGAACCTTTTGTATTTGGGACCAACAACTGGACAGAGGTGGAGGAGCACAGCAATCTGGCTGGGGTATTGCGAGTGGGCAGCAGGTCCATTGATGGTTTCCAAGACCGTAACCAGTGTGTTGAATTTTATCTGGGCAGCGATAGGAAAGTCAGTGGAGAGAGATGAGGAGGGGAGATATGTAAGAACTCTTTGGCAGGTCAAACACGACTCGTACCACGGTATTCTGTATCAGCTGTACAGGTTTGATTGCAGAGGCTGGAAGACCAGGCAGGAGAGAGTTGCAGTAGTCCAGGTGGGATATCACCATGGCCTGAGGCAAGAGTTGTGTAAAGTTTGTTGTGAGATAGGTGGGATATACAAAATGTTTTATATGTATGTGTGTGTGATTCTCAAAAATCAAAGCAAGTGAAATAAAAAAAGAAAATTAAAAAAATTCCAGAACTTGCCTAAGTTGTCCGCCTCCTCAGTTTGCAATGTTTAGACGGTCTCCTTTGTGCAGTGATCTGATGGCTGATACATAAGCAGAGCTGAGACAGGCCTACACACATGGCTCATGTCAAAGTGCATTTTGTAACTGTTTTCTTGTGTGCACACAGGTGTCTGCGTATGTATTTATTTATACATTTTTATTTTTTAACTCCTATTTTTGTGTATTGTTTTGAAAATTTTCAACTTTTTTTAATCTTTTTCATGAATTTTTAAAATATATCTCAAGAAAATCCATTATTATGATTTTCAAAATCCCGTGTCTGTTGTTTGACGGACGGGCTGTACCCATGCAAAGGAGTCTTCTGGTCTTCCTCAGCTTGTATTAAAGCTGGGGTCCTAACAAAAACACAGAAAAAGTTCTTTATGATTTGGAGAAAACGGAATAAGGAGATAAACAATCTGCTGACACTCAGTGAACCATGCGAGAGGAGGCCCTGCGTCTTCGATCTTTCATAAACAACGAGATTACTCTACTTGTGTTTCCAGTAAACACCTAACTGTGCCTTGTGCTGCCTGAACAGAAACGCAACGTGAAGCACCACAGGAAGAGTTTATCAGTGTCTCGGGTGAGGACTTCGGCCATGATGTAGCTTTTCATGGTATTGAAGCACTTTTTATGGTAGATTAAAGCCCACATGACATGGGTGACTGCATACAGGATTGGTGGAACATTAAAAAATAACATCACATAAGTGGTGGATAGGAAACACAAAGGTGTTTGTGACAAATGACATCATGTAAATAATGGAGTACGAAGGAATTTGAGAGAAGTGATTCTGAGACCCTTGTTGAATGTTGACAGAGATTCAGCAGTTCTGAGTGAGAGGGGGGAGGGGAGAGCCAGATTTTGGATTTGAAGTGAAAAGGGAAGCAGAGACATGAGTTTATTGCTGCTCCAGACCAGTTATCACAGTTGCATTTTTCTCACCACACTTAATAGGCTTGAACACTAGGAAAATTATTCTGTAATTAGTCATTCTTTGCTGATGTTTCTGTCCAAGGCGTCACAATTGTCTTCTGCATAAAGTCATATACAACTATTTACTTATAGAGATTTATAGAACAGGAACTCTTACTCAATTCAGGGTAATCCCTTACTCAAGGGTACCACAGCAGGAAGTGGGATTCAAACCTGAGTCCTTCTCCTTGTTTCCTATTCAGCTACTGGACTGAGTCATCTGCTGTGCAATAGCCATGGCATGACGTTACAACGGGTCACATGTTGTGTGTGTGTGTGTGTGTGTGTGTGTGTGAGAGAGCGAGAGAGAGGGATTCCAGCAGGCCAAGCTCGTTTTTTAAATATTATCAGTTGAGTAGAGCGCTTTAAAAAAAAAAAAATTCTCCACTAAAGTGGCAAACACGTATAATTGTATTGTAACGACCCGCGTTACTGGTTTTGTGTAAATAGTTGCATTCTGGGAAATCTGTACATGTGTGTAACCAGTGGGGGCACTTCGGGGGAAATGGTGTGTTGACTGTGTCTGTGAGGAGTTCAGGTCCTAGAGAAAATGGGGTTCTTGGCCCGAGAGCATTCTTTCCCTAGTGCTGTTGTTTTAATAAATTGTTCGTCATGAACGCTGACTTCGTGTCCCTCTTCGCGTCCCTCTTCGCCCCATCCAAACCCACGGTGCTGCGCGCCACGGAATTTCTCTGAGATGGATGTCACTTTGGAGAAAACTTAAGCGTCTGCTAATGAGTACATGTAAATGTGTGCTCTCTGTTAATGTAATAAATATATAATAAAAGCTGAGTTTTGCTCTGTCTGGGATTGTGTTTCAGAAGAATAAGAGAACAAGTGGTTTGAGGTGTGGAGCAGGAAACAGGCATGTACACCGCCACTTTCCCCGTGGTCTCCAGTTTCTCTCTTCTCTGCCAAGATTGAAGTGAAAGTGAAAGTTCAGATTCCATAACTGCTTAAAACCTCTATTCACGACGGTCACACTCTCGAGGACTGAAAAAGCTGACATAAAGTTCTTCTGCATATCAAGACAAGGTAAACACAGCAGTTTCATGCCATTCATATCACTGTCCTGTCCTTTTCTGTTCCGTCCGTGTGTCTTTGCTGGCCTCTCGGTCGCTGCCATGTGATTCATTGTCTCTCCGCTGAGTGACATCCTGTTTCATCGTGTCTCATGTGTGATCATCGTGTCGCTTTCTCACTCACTTCTCAGACAGTGACTATCTTTAAAGTCACTTTTTCATAACTGTGTGTTGTATGTGTTGTGACAAGGACCAGGCAGGAAACAAACGTGTGCAGATTTTGCTCTTTTTATTCGTACCACAAAACACAGTCTGAGGCACGATCTGAGGGCTCCACCCCGGACGCACTCAAACCCGGGTACGACTAGAAGTGCAACATTTACATTTACATGTATTCATTTATGATTTAGCAGACGCGTTTCTCCAAAGCGACGTGCAATGAATCTCATAGAAAATACAATGTGTCCATTACAGCAAAGTGCAGTACATAACATGATTTGACACAACATGATGAGATGCGCTGGCGGGGAGCAACCCGAATACTAAAAAATACTTAAAAAAAACACAGAAAATAAGGCACGACAGTAAGTAACACTGAATACAGGCTTGTGTTTGGGTGATGTCATCACGGAATTCCCATTAAAGCCCAATATCGGTTCCGTTCGTCTCCTTCTATTCTGCCATTCCTCAGCATAGCAGTGTGACCCACTGCCTGGATTTAAAGGAAGCAAGTGGGTTTTTCCATTTTATCATTGTTCTCAGATCTTCTCTTGAACAAGTTTCACCAACAAGAAGAGAAAAAAGCAGATTAATTTTAAGGGAGGATGGCAGATAAAACCTCTTTCTGCACCAGAATCTGGAGCCCCAGCCATGTCCTCATGACCACTGAGCGCTAAGCTTAGATGGTTACTGTGCAAGAACCAACTTTACTCATGGAGTACCGTCATTCACATCAGCAAATTAATCTGCCTGGGAAGGACTGGGGTCCAGTCAAGGTGTTCCTCAGGCCCTTCAGCCCTGCTCCCAGTGAGTGCAGAATAGCCTCTGGAGCGCTGCAACCATACTCAAGACAAGAGGTTACTGAAAATGGATGGATGGATGAATGGAAATTAATCTGCATTATAACTTTCATGAATGCTTGGCTCTTCTTTGGACAGTTGCGTTACTTTATGTAGGTCGATGTGCTTATAACATGTTCCTGCTTCAGTTTTTATGTTGATGTGTCCCACTGTTGCTGTTGCTGTAACAAGCTAAAAGACAATACTTTATTTACTCATGTTGTTGAAATTAAGGAAGACAGTTTTGTAACAGTCACTTTCTGTTTATTACTGACAATTGTGTCTAGACATGGATTGAATCTGTGTTAGTTGTACTGCAGTATGTGATCTATGGGTGTTGTATTACATGGTCTAACAGTGTAAGTCACCTTGGCAAACACATTGACTGTCTGAACAACAGCGGGCTTGGTGGCTCTGTCCTTACTAACAGCTTTATGTTTAAAACAAGAAAACTAAACAAAACTAAACAAAGGAGAAACACAAAACCTCAAAAAAAATCCATCCTCCATCTATCCATCCATCCATCCATCCATCCATCTTCCATTCCGCTTGTCCTAATAGGGTCACGGTGGCAGCAGGGGGAGCAGAGAGCCCTATCTGCCCCTGTCCCCTGCAACTTCCTTCAGCACAGCCTGGGGGGTCTCCAGCCATTCCCAGGCCAACTGTGAGATATAATCCCTCCAGCGGGTCCTGGGCCGACCTCGGGGCCTCGTCCCAATTGGCTGTGCTTGGTATACCTCCAAAGGGAGGTGGCCAGGGGGCATCCTTATCAAATGCCCAAACCACCTCAACTGGCTCCTCTCAATGTGGAGGAGTAGCTGCTCTACTCTGAGTTCCTCCCGAATGTCCGAACTCCTCGCCCTGTCACGGAGAGTAAGTCCCAATACCCTGCAGAGAAAACTCATTTCAGCCGCCTGTATCCGCAATCTTATTCTTTCGGTCATTACCCAAAGTTCATGAATATAGGTGAGAGTAGGGACGTAGATCGACCGGTAAATAGAGATCTTTGCCTTATGGCTCAACTCCCCCTTCACCACTACAGTCCAGTACAGCGACTGCATTACTGCTGCCGCTGCTCTCAGTCTGTGGCCGATCCCACGCTCCCTTCTTCCCTCACTCGTGAACAAGACGCCAAGATACTTGAACTCCTCCACCTGGGGCAAAAACTCTCCCCTTACCTGGAGACAGAAACAGAAACTGGCTCTTGGTACGTGGAATGTTACCTCAAAAAAACACCAGAATTCAATTAGAAGTTGTATGAACATACCCCCCCCCCCCCCCCCCCACATCTAGTTGGATTGGACAATTGTTTTATTTCTGAGAACAGTGAAGACAAACCGAAGGGGAACTGAACACTGGTCACGTTTCCTTAAGGAAACCAATGATTTTTATTGCTTATGTTGACTCACTCAGTGCTGTTTATGGTGCCGATAGTTTGTGCTTTTTGTATGTGCATGTTATATATGCCTGTAGCCATCCTAAAGTCTGTGTGGGGCAGCTGGTGGTGTAATGATTAGTGCACCTTCCTTTGGAGCCCCAGATCATGGGTTCAAATCCCAACTGCAGTATCCTTGAGTGAAGTGCTTACCCTGAAATTGCTCCACTAACATTACCCACCTGTACAAATGGGTGAATTGCTGTAAGTTGTGTTTGTGTAGGTGGTATGGTGGCCCAATGACTAGTTGTGTGAGAGACTGTAGGTTTTCTCTCATAGTCCAAAGAGATGATAGTCACTCATAGTGTGTGAGTGCCTCTCTCACACAGAGAGAGAGTGTGTGTGTGTTCTGCTGATGTATGGAGGAGTGACCCATTTTAAGTAGTGTATCTAGCAGTGTAAGTCACCTTGGTGAATAAGGTGTGTGGGCTGATAACACTACATAGAGTTCATTGGAAAGTGCTTTGGAGAAAAATATCTGCTGAATAAACAAATGTAAGTTGACCTGAAAGTGTAGGAATGTTTTTAATGGCTGTCTCTGCTATGGTAAGTTATGAGTATTTGTATGACACATAATTTTCAATGACTGTAGAGTATGTCATGCTAACAGCTTTATGGATTATGTTAAAGTGACACTGATCAATAAGACAAGGCAGAGAACCCAGCTGTTACTGTTCTCACATCTTGCTATATCTCACGTGAAATGGAAGCGTGAGCTTCAATGTGTTAAATATAAAATTAATATCTAGAAATATATGTCAAATAAACAATATAACATAAATAGTTGTTTCCTATAGCTGCTCGGATCAAATTCAAGACCCTGGTTATTGTCTATGTTGGTGCAGCCATCTATGCGTTAGAGAAGTGGTAAATCAATCACAACTAAGGGAGGTAACAAAGTGCACGCTCACACCATCGGTTTCCTTAAACCGGAAGAGAACAACATTTATTTGCATACGTGCTTCATCAGAATACATCACGTACAAAGGTCATGTGATCAATATGTCACCAGCATGAGAGCATACTAAATAGAACTTTTAACAGTCTACAAATGCATCAGTAGAACTTCTCCCAGGTATTTACTTGATCAACCACTACACCCCAAAAAGACTGCTTAGGTCTTGTACTTCTGCTTGCTTGGTGGTCCCGCGCACGAAAGGTAGTTCAAGTTCAAGGTTTATTGTCATAAGTACAAGTACTGTGCACAAAGTACTATGAAATTCTTGTTTGAGTGCTTCTCCACAGACTATGGACAAAAACAATAGATAGTACTGCACAAAAACAAAACAATAAATAATGCCAGTAATAATAACAATAAATAACAATAAATAACAATAGATAGCCAGAATGCTTAAAGTTGAGAATACTTAAAGTGACAATGCAAGTAATGTGCTGGTGTGCTTGGAGGGTTAGTGCAATGCTAGTTGCAAAAGGTGGCATGTTGGTGAGTGTTGTATACTCTTACAGCAGTGGGGTAAAAGCTGTTCCTGTACCTAGCAGTGAGGGTTCGAATAGACCTGAGCTGCTTTCCAGAGGGCAGACAAGTGCCCGTGCGGGGTGACTGTGATCTTTCATGATGCACATCATCTTTCTGAGGCAGCGTGTGGTATAGGTGTCCTGGACTGCTCGTAGCTATGTCTCCGTGATTTCCTGAGCCGTTTTGACCACCCTCTGTAGGGCTTTCTTGTCCTGTATGGAACAGCTGCCACCCCAGGATGTAATGCACCCTGTGAGGACGGACTCCACAGCACACCTGTAGAAAGTGGTCAGGACTGTAGTGGACATCCGGGCTTTCTTCAGACGCCTGAGGAAGTGGAGACGTTGATGGGCCTTTTTGATGATTGATGCTGTGTGCTCGTAGAGTTCGGAGGTAATCGGTTCTGACTCTGTTGTGGTGGAATGACCTCCCCCTCTAACTCAGAACTGCTGAAGCTCTGTCTACATTCAAAAGGGGTTTGAAAACTCACCTCTTCCAGACCCACTTTGCCCAAGATCTCTCCAGCTCATGTATGATGTAAATGTTCATGCACCGTAACTTTATGATCATCCCCAGATAAGCCTTTATGCAGCCACTACTCCTGTATTGTATGTGAATGTTTGTGTACCTTTTTTTAAAAAAAAATATAGGAAGGTTATCAGGATTCATCTATCCTGAATTTTATGCACCTATTCAAACAATGAACATCAGTGCATCAAGTGGAAAGTAACAAACTAGGTTTACTTTAATTATTACATGCCTGCAGTCATGTCTCTTTCTCACATTTAATTGCTTAGCAGACACTTTTCTCCAAAGCAACTTACAATGGATACTAGGTAGTGTTACTAGCCCACACACCTTACTCACAAAGGTGACTTTACACTGCTAAATACACTACTTACAACACAGTCTCTCTGTGTCACTCACACACTATGGGAGAACCTGAACAGCATGTCTTTAGACTGTGGGAGGAAACCCCAACAGACACAGGGAGAACATGCAAGCTCTGAAGAAGACTGAGCAGGGATCTAACCTACATTCTCTCACACCACTCAGGCGCTGTGAGACAGCAGTATTACTCACTGAGCTACCATGCCACTGTTCTCCTAATGTAATGCACAAATTTGTATTTTCACTGAGATGTATGTCGCTTTGGAGAAAAGGATGTGCTAAATGAATAAATATAAATGTAAATATTAGATTTTTATATTGTTTACTAAACATTGTCAGCATCCTTAAGTTTTTATACTCCCCTGTTCTCTTGCAGAGTGCAGAGATGGAGGACCCTGCCTCAGAAGGGAATCCACCAGGGGACTGTAGGAAGGAAATTCCTTTGTCACGAAATGATTTAGAGAGGTGAGACGAGGTCAATCCATTAAATTTTTTTTGAAGGTTCGGTCAATATTTGTGATCAATCTTGATGAGCCACTATTACCACTGAGTGTCAATAAGGTCATATGTATCCCCAAAGAGCTGCCCTTGTAGAAAAAGATAGAGTGAGTGCAAATTTAAACATTAATAATATGTATGATTTTGCTGGCTCGAAAACAGTTTATCAAGGTCTCACTTCCTAGTGTGGAAGAGTATAGCTGAAGGGTCTTTCATGTTTGCCTTGACAGTGTCCAGCAGGAGAGGTCGGTCTCACCTGTCCCCAGCTGTATATCCATGAGGAGTAACACGTCAATCCCTGTGATAATCAACTTTAAGGAGGAACACAGTTCTGCAGGTCAATGGTAAATGTCAATTTAGACCAACTCTAACAAAGAGAAGGTGTGTGTGTGTGTGTGTGTGTGTGTGTGAGAGAGAAACAAGGAGTGTGCAGGGGTTAGTGCCAAGAGCTGGCAGCTTAAACTTGCATGGCCACATATTCATAAATTTTTGTAAGCTTTCAAGAACTTTGACTGTATTTAATGTGATGGTTTCTCAAAATTGTATATAGTGTGTATGTTTCTAATAGGAACATTAACCATCTCTATATGAGCTTATCCACTTAGGAGACAAATTCAGTTTGAAAGTCTGTCTGAAAGTGTTACAAATTCAATATGAAATTAAGGTCTATGTGTAATTGGAGGGTCTTTTCCCGTTTCTGTTGACAGTGTCCAGCAGGAGAGATCAGTCTCACCTGTACCCAGCTGTGTATCGATGAACAGTGACACGTCAATCCCCGTGATAATCAACTTTAAGGAACCTTTATGGGTTACTGGAGGGTCTTTTCCAGTTCCCGTTGACAATGTCCCACCACAGAGATCAGTCTCACCTCTTCCCAGCTCTACATCCATGAAGAGTGACATGTCAATGTCTTGTAGTGAAGGTGGGTACTTTTGCAGTGTAATTAATTTGATATTTACAAGCATTTGTTTGAGCAGCATTCTAAAAACTGAGAGAAGTTTACACAGTCCGTATTCTTTCAGTCGATAACTAATAAATGTCACACAACAAAGGAAGCTTATCTACAAACGGAAAGGCCGTTTTGTATATGCCTAAGTGTGCTGAGAAAACAGAAGACATGCTCAACTAAGTGTAATAAAAGGACTAGGTGCTAAGAACCCCCTGGCATATATGAAAACGAAAGCAGAAATGAAGGGGGTGTGGTGGCGCAGTGGGTTGGACTGGGACCTGCTCTCTCATGGGTCTAGGGTTTGAGTTCCACTTCGGGTGCCTTGTGATGGACTGACATCCCATTCTGGGTGTGTCCCCTCTCCCTCCAGTCTCATGCCCTGTGTTGCTGGGTTAGGCTCTGGCTCCCTACAACCCTGTATACGACAGGTGGTTCAGACTATGTGTGTGTGTGAAGAAAAAAATGGGAAAGTACACATAAGCTTAACAAAAAAGCTATATTTCTTGCAATGTGATGGAAATGTTTTAGCAGCATGCCTTCGTCAGTGTTCTTATATGTTAAAATGTACCTATCACAATAATTCTGAATGCTGTAATCTAATTTGTTTTCTCAGATGAACTTCTGATGACCTGTCAGCAGAAACTGAAATCCCATCTGAAGAAAAAGTTTGAGTGTTTATTTGAAGGATTAACTAAGCAAGGAAACCCAACCCTTCTGAATGATATTTACACAGAGCTCTACATAACTGAAGGTGGTACTGGTGGGATCAGGGATGAACATGAAGTGAGACACATTGAGAGAACACTTAAGAAACCAGCTGTGCAAGAAACTACAATCAAATGCAGTGACATTTTTACACCTTTACCTGGAAAAGCAACACATATAAGAACTGTGCTGACGCAGGGGATTGCAGGCATCGGAAAAACAGTCTCTGTGCAAAAATTTATTCTGGATTGGACAGAAGGAAAAGCAAACCAAGACATTTGTTTCATATTTCCCCTTCCTTTCCGGGACCTGAATTTGATGAAAGATAAAGAATTCAGTCTGATACAGCTGCTTCACTACTTTCTCCCAGAACTGAAAGGGTTTGGATCCACTCAGCTCTCAAATTCCAAAGTCTTGTTCATCTTTGATGGTCTGGATGAGTGTAGCCTTCCTCTAGATTTCAAGAACAATGAGATCTCTTTTGATGAAGCAAAGACAACATCACTGGATGTGTTGTTGACCAACCTCATCAAGGGGAATCTGTTTCCTTCTGCTCTCATCTGGATAACCTCCCGTCCAGCAGCAGCCAGTCAGATCCCTCCTGACTGTGTCCACCGGCTGACAGAGATAAGAGGCTTCAATATTTGTCAGAAGGAGGAGTACTTCAGGAAGAGAATCAATGAAGAGAACCTGGCCCAGAAGATCATCAAACATGTAAAGTTATCAAGGAGCCTCTACATCATGTGTCACATTCCAGTCTTCTGTTGGATTTCAGCCACTGTTCTTGAGAGGCTCTTTGTTGAGGACCAAAGTGGAGAAATTCCCAAGACTCTGACTCAAATGTACACACACTTCCTCATCTTTCAGACAAGTTTAAAGAATGAGAAGTATCTGAAAAAACAAGTAACAGACCCTCTGAAATCTTTAGAATCAGATAAAGAATTTGTTCAGAAACTGGGGAATCTGGCCTTCAACAACCTCAACAAAGGCAATCTCATATTTTATGAGGAAGATCTGAGAGAGTTTGACATTGATGTGAGTGAAGCTTCAGTGTACTCTGGAGTGTGTACAGAAGTCTTCAGAGAGGAGTTTGGGTTGTATCAGGGGAAGGTTTACTGCTTTATACATCTTAGTGTGCAGGAGTATCTTGCTGCCTTGCATGAGTTTCTGTCAAGTACTGATCCCAACCTGCTGAAGAAAACAGTAGATCAGGCCTTAGAGAGCAAGAATGGACACTTGGACCTCTACCTCCGCTTCCTTCTTGGTCTTTCAATGAGGTACAGCCAGAAGCTTTTAAAAGGTCTAATGATGCAGAGAAGAAGTTCCTATAAGATTAAAGAAATAATCAATCACATAAAGGAGAAGATCAATGAGAAACTCTCCCCTGAGAAGACTATTTATCTGTTCCATTGTCTGAATGAACTGAATGACAATTCTCTGGTGAAGGAAGTCCAGAATTACCTGAGCAAAGGACATCTTTCGGAAAAAGATATTTCACCATCAGAGTGGTCAGCGCTGGCATTTGTTTTATTGATGTCAGAAGATGAACTGGAAGTGCTGGATCTGAAAAAATGCACCTTACGTGATGAAGGTCTTCAGAGGATGCTGCCAGTGGTGCTGACCTGCAAAACAGCTCTGTAAGTCCTGTTATCTCTTTTTATGAGGAAAATGGAAAAAAAAAAGTTCTTTTATTGTATTGTATAACCTGTATTGTTTTTATGTGTTTCCTTGGTGTGGAGTTGGCTCTTCAATATAATCTACTCAAATTGCCTTGCTCAATAAAATCTACTCAAAGACTTTGCAGCAAAAGTCAAGCTGACAGAGATTCATAGAGGCACATTATTCCATGCTCACAGGAAATTTCCCTGGAGAAAATTTACTGAAACCTTTCAGTCTGGAAGGGGCTCAAAAGCCATTTCTAAGGCTCTGAACCTCAATCATTCACTCTCAGCTATACTGACGAAACAGGAAGTTTGGAATAGTGGTGAATCTGCTTAGGAGTGGCCACCGTATTATAATCTCTCCATAATAAAGGTATAACCTCATTAATGAACTTAAAAGGAATCCCAAAACAACCTGTAGGGACTTGCAGACCTCTCTTGCCTCAGCTCAAGTCCATCTTTATGATTCTCGATACACTGGAGATTGGTAAGGCGGAAAGCACTACTCACAAAAAGAACATCAAAGTCAATGTACACTTTGTCAGAAAGTATCTCCATATCTCTCAAGACTTGTGGAAGGATGTTATGTGGACTGATGAATCAAAGGTAGAACTTTTTAGATAACATGTCCCCCGAATTCAATTACAGTTTCAATTTATTTGCTATAGAACACTCTTCTCAGCAGAGTGACTGTCATAATCACACAGAAATGTGGATGATGGTGAACTCAGGGGCTAAGTTTATTTACAAGTGCAAGGTACAGTAGGTGATACATAATGATTTGATGCGATGGAAGGTATGTGGAGACACAGAGACTTAGAGATGTGGTCACTGAATGTCATGATCCCAACAGTGAGCCAAGAGGCAGGACTCAAGTGCAGGTGCGTTTTTATTCAGGGACAGGCGAGAGAGTAGTCGGGGGCAGTCAAGGGTTGGTCGAGTGTCACTTGTCATCAGACGGAGTGTGTGAGAGCCAGAGTCAAGAGGATGTGAGCAACAGGTCGAGGAGCCAGGGTAGTTGTATCCAGGATCAGGGCAGGATGGAGCTAAGAGGAACACAAGGGAGAACACGGAGTGATAGCACAGAGCTGCGATTGCTCAGATGAGGTTCTGCAGTCTCAGGTGTCCGGGCAGCCTCTTTATACCCAGCTTCCATGATTCATCGTAGGTGCGGTGGTTCGGCATGCGGTCAGGGGCATGACACTGGAGGATTTACAGGATAAGATAACACAGAGAACTGGATCCATGGAGAACAGAGAATTTCTTCATGTCTCCTCATAACCCGTTGGATTTGGGGGTTTGATGATAGCTCTACTTCATTTTTGTTTTCAGAAAGTTGTGATCATTCTTATGAAGACACACACACACACACACACACACACACACACACACACACACACACACACACACACACACACACACACACACACACACACTTTCTGAACCGCTTGTCCCATACGGGGTCACAGGGAGCCGGAGCCTACCCGGCAACACAGGGCGTAAGGCTGGAGGGGGAGGGGACACACCCAGGACGGGACACCAGTCCATCACAAGGCACCCCAAGCAGGACTCGAACCCCAGACCCACCGGAGAGCAGGACCTGGTCCAACCCACTGCGCCACCATGCCCCCTCTTATGAAGACATACTCAGCAATTACATATCATGACACAGTTTTCTACTATATCCTTCACCTTCAGGTTTTTCTTCTCAGACAGACGCTCATACTCACTGGTTATATCTTTATATTTGCTTAATTGATCGTCCTGTTTACTTCTTCACTGAATACTTTTCACGTCATCAACAAGGCTTCTTGGGTAGTCTGATGACTCATTTGTCTTCCTGAATAGATGTGTAGGATATTAATATATGTTCATTACATTTATTTTTCATTTCAGTTTAAGCAGTTCTGAAATCACTGAGGAAAGCTGTGAAGCATTGGCCTCAACTCTGAGCTCAGACTCCTCACACCTGAGAGTGTTGGACCTGAGTGATAATGACCTGCAGGATTCAGGAGTAAAGATGCTCTTTACTGGAGTGGAGAACCAAGAGTGTAAATTGGTCACCTTGAGGTCAGTAACTGAACCAACTGAATCTATGCTGATATCAGTGTTAGGCCAACAGAACATAAATTGTTGTTCAGTTGTTGTTCAGCCATAACAAGGATCTGTTCAGTTATCTATAACATCTGTTTCTGCTTCAAAGTGATGAAGTCCTCTAGGATTTTGAATACTTCGTAAAACCAAAATAAATATTTACTTATTTAAGATGTGATCATCAAGTGGTCAGAATGTTGGACTTGAAAATCCAGATGGTTGTTGCTGATTAACTATCAGACTATAAATGAAATCTAAAAAGCAGCTCAAAGATCTCACATCCCCTCTCTGACATTTATTCATTTAACTGATGTTAAATCTCTAAGGTGACTTATAAAGTTGAGGTACTTACAATTGTTTAACCATTTATAGAGCTCAATATTTTTTTTCTTTTTACTGGAGCAATTTAGGGTAAATGCGTTGTTCAGGGGTACTGTAGTCAGAGGTGGGAATTTAACCTGTTACTTTTGGGCCCAAAGGCAGTAGCTCTTACCACACACGACCCGTTGTCTTCATTCTGCTTAACTGGGTATGAATGAATGAATGAATGAATGAATGAATGAATGAAGCCTTGTTAATTCCAGAGGGAAACTCTATTTCATTGCAGCAGCATACAATATGCAACCTACATACATATATACACACAGACAGACACTGAAAACACATAAGTATATTAATGAGTTATGCAAGTGAAAGTTGTGTAAATGAATTAGTACATCTATTTACACAAGAGCAGGCAGAGTGAGGTGACATCTGCAAGGTGTATTGAGACAACAACTCAGTCATTAAGAGGTCACCACCCCCACTTTAGAGCCTCACAGCTGGGGGTAGAAATAACCTCCAGTAGCTCATTAGATCACCACAACTGGCCAGTGAGGTACTGAAAGTGTAATTAATAATAGTGTAATTAATGAGCGCTCTCACCTGTCAGTGTGTGAAAGGCCGCAGTGCAGGAGGGTGATCTGAAGCGATTCCCTAACCGCTGAAGTCCTGTTCCTGCACTGCCACGTTTCTCCACAAAGAGGCGCTGCAGTAAAATGATCTCTGCAGCAGCAGCTGGCTGGGAAGCGCAATTAAATTGGCACCCCGAGCACATTGAACGAGCATAACAGGGCGACATCTGTTTATTAATGGCACTCGTACAGATGGGCGATAACCCCACACCCACCGACTAACCGCCCCTCACTTTGGCTGGATTAGGGTCACAAAGACCTGTGTCCTCAGCCCCAATTACAGCAGACGAAAGGCTAATAGCTCACAGCTAGGGATAGAAATAACCTCCAGTAGCTCCTTAGAACATCACAACTGGCCAGTGAGGTACTGAAAGTGCAATTGATAATAGCTAATAGTTAAAAATGAATTAATAACTAATAGCGCCTGCGTTTGACCAAGGCGGTGTCCAGAAGATGGGAGTCAGATTAAAACAGGACAGCTGGTAGGGTAGTGGTTGGAGCTACTGGCTTTGGATCCAAAGGGCACAGATTTGATCCTCACCTCTGGCTGTAGTACCCTTGAGCAAAGTACTTACTCTAAATGGCTCCAGTGAAATTATCCAGCTGTATAAATGGGTAAATGAACGTTTCAGACTGTAAATTGCTTTGGAGAAAAGCATCAGCTAAATGAATAAATCTAACTTACAGCAGTGTGTCTTACATGGGAAAAGTTTAGACACACACACACAGTCTGAAACTGCTTGTCCTGGGGTGGGTGGGGCGGGGGGGATGGGAGTTGCGGCAAGCTGGAGCCTAACCCAGCAACACAGGGTGCAAGGCTGTAGGAGGAGGGGACACACCCAGGATGGGATGCCAGCCCATCGCGAGGCACCCCAAGCAGGACTTGAACCCCAGACCCACCAGAGAGTAGGACCTGGCCAAGCCCGCTGCAACACTGTGTCCCCCGCTGGAAAAGTTTAGACACTGTCAAAACATTACACTCAAAATTTTTCTACTCGGCCCAATGCAAAAGCATAATTTTATAATCATATTTCCAGTGGGATTAGAGGTTTTCTTGGGCAATTTCAATGGTGCCGTGAATATCATATTATTTGTCCTAGACTGTCCAACTGCAGAGTGACAGAGGGAG
This sequence comes from Scleropages formosus, assembly GCF_900964775.1. Taxonomy (NCBI): domain Eukaryota; kingdom Metazoa; phylum Chordata; class Actinopteri; order Osteoglossiformes; family Osteoglossidae; genus Scleropages; species Scleropages formosus. Next base: position 42,582,797 of record NC_041807.1, on the reverse strand, counting down.
GCTGTGCTTCCCTGGTGTCAGTTCTGCGTTCGAACCCCTGTTCACAACTGAGAGAGCTGGATCTGAGCTACAATCCCACAAAGGACTCAGGAGTGAAGCAGCTATCTGATCTATTGCAGGATCCACACTGTAAACTGGACACAATGAGGTCAGTACTACTGACGAGTACACACTATAAACGGACACATTGACCTTGAAGTAAATGATTCTACTTGTGTCATTCTGTTCTGTTCAGGCTGAGGATGTGTGGACTCACAGAGAGATGCTGTGAAGCTCTGGCCGCAGTTCTTACGTCAAACTCCTCACACCTGAAAGAGCTGGACTTGAATGACAATGACCTGCAGGATTCAGGAGTAAAGCTCCTCTCTGCTGGACTGGGGAACCAACACTGTAAACTGGACACACTGAGGTCAGTACTGCTGTGAAATACACACTGTAAACTGGACACACTGAGGTCAGTACTGCTGGGGAATACACACTGTAAATGATCAGTAACTTGTGTATCAGTGATAATACAGTGTTTAGTGTGTGTCTCTCCACAGACTTTCTGGCTGTTGTGTCACAGAGGAAGGCTGTGCTTCTCTGGCTTCAGCTCTGTGTTCGAACCCCTGTTCACAACTGAGAGAGCTGGATCTGAGCTACAATCACCCAGGAGACTCAGGAGTGAAGCAGCTTTCTCATCTACTGCAAGATCCACACTGTAAACTGGAGACCCTGCAGTAAGTAGTGTGTGTGTGTGTGTGCATGCGTGTGTGGTTAATGAGTTCATGTGTCAGTGTGAGAAAAGTAAAGAGTTCATAGCGTAATTTGCTCTCCTTCTGAGTTTCCACACACACTTCATACACAGGCTGTGTGTCTCTCCCGCACTGTGTGTCCCTCTGCTTCTCCTACAGTGTGGACCATGGTGGACAGTGCAGGATCAGACCAGGGCTCCTCAAATGTAAGTATATAGTGCTGAAGACGTGCACTCATTTAATATATTTACTTACACAGTTGTGAGCGTTTATTTCAGTCTGTATGTAATTTTTGAGTATTTATACCGCTAAATAGATATTAGTAAAATGTGACAGAGCAGCTTGCTGCAGACATAAGTAAAAACCCAAATGTTTTTAAAAGACCAGTGTAAACAAAATGCAATGTAAATATTGGGTCCAGTTATTGTAATCTTAAATACGTAGAAGTGTAGATGAAATTGAAATATTTCATGAATTTATGGCTATCCACATAAATTCCGTTGTAAATCTAAGGTGGGAGTAACATCCGGACACAGAGCAAAATAGTAACAACTCAGCCGCAGAGTGTAAATAAAAGTGTGCTGTGCAGATAATTAAGCGAAGAGCTCAAGCGATCCGATAAACATGGGACAAGGAGATGCACAGGGTCTTCTTATGTGGACAATAAGTGGAAGAGGCGTACGAAACCAGAGCGGCTACACGGAGGTGTGACGGACACAGGGCTGGAACACGGGACCTGGACAGGCCTGATAGTACTCGTTCACCCCTTTTATAGGTGACCCTCTCCACCATCTCCAAAATGCTAAGATGGGCGACCAGTCGGCCAGAGAAATAACCGCCTTCTTTCCTGGTTTCCTGTAGTTGCGGTTAAATTTACACTTACTGCAAATGTTAAGCAGACTTGGTGAAACTTTTGCTGTCATTTTTTTTATCTGCAGACTCCTGCCAGCTCACACTGGACGAGCGCCTAGCAAACAGACACCTGCATCTTTCTGAGGGCAACAGGAAGGTGACGTGGAGTGAAAAGGAGTTGGACTCATACCCTGATCATCCAGACAGATTTGATTTCTGGAACCAAGTCTTGTGTGTAGAGAGTCTGTCTGGTCGCTCTTACTGGGAGGTTCAGTGGGGTGGAGATGCTGCTGAAATAGGAGTCACTTATGAAGGAATCGGTAGGAGAGGAAGTGACGCCGACTGTCGGCTTGGATACAACGAGAAGTCCTGGATCCTGTACTGTTCGGGTGGGAGGTGCGCTGCCTGCCACAATAGGAGAGAGACTGACATACCCGTGCCTCCCTCCTCCAACAGAATTGGAATATATCTGGACTGGGTGTCCGGCACCCTGTCCTTCTACAGTGTGTCCTCTGGTGAGCTGACGCTCCTGTGCAGGTTCACCTCCACGTTCACTGAGCCCCTCTATCCTGCGTTTGGCTTTTGGGTGGGCTCCTCAATGTCACTGTGCGAGCTGTGATAGGAACACGCACTCGGACGCACGCACACTCCTCATTATGTAGTAATGTGTTTCTAAGCTTCCTCTGTGTAAAACTCCATCATGTAAAGCGTTCATTCCGGCTCCTGGGTTATTGACCCCATCCTCAAGTTTCCAAGTTCTGGTGGACTTTGTGTTCTTCATACTGGTTTTTCCAGCACTGTCTGCTGAAGTTGTCTGGTGGTGATAAATCATTCTAGCTGGCTTTGGGTTCACTGTATTGGAAAGGACCGCCCCTTGTTACCTTTAACCACAGCTTGCCTTCTAGCACACAAGCTCAGTGTTCAGCATTGACCTGCCATTGCACTCTGTTCAAAGTAAATGTGTTGGAGGGGTTACTGATGAGGTCCCACAGAGGTCCAATGTGTTACTGAGAAGTAAGCGTTTATCCCGGTAGACAGATCGCAAGTTTGAATATATCTGATGCAACGGCCCTAGAAAAATTGTACCCATGTTCAGTAACCCATGTTACAGAGTTTTTTCGGCTTTTCCCCAATGATATACAAGTCATGGGCCAACGAGACAGACTTTTCAACGACATATGAGAACTTCCTCTTAATTTTGTATTGTTTTTCATTTTCTTTTATTTCAGTTCCGACATGTTCCCTTTTACTTTTTTAATGCTTTTTGTTCACGTACCTCCCTGTACTAAGATGGGTCTCAAAACTCACCTCTTTCAGGGTCACTTCTCCCCTGATCTTGTAAATTCTGGATAAATATGCATGCATGTGTTATGTTTAATATTTTTTAATGAGAATTTGTTTAACAATGGAAAAGCCAATATGCAGCTACTTCTGTAGTGTACACCGGTTTATACCGTGGTTTGTGACAAATCGACTGTACTCGTGAATCACGTGTCTACATCCAGATCTCTCCTCCTGTTAGTGTATTGTACTTTTTGTATTGTTCTCTGAGATATGTCACTTTGGAGAAAAGAGTGTGTTAAATAAATAAATGTAAATGTAACTGTACTCCATCTGTCTTGTACACTTTCACAGCATGATAGTGGTGAGTAAAGTGTCTCTGTAAAGTCCAGGAACACATTGTTTTTCTCCCCATTGAAAATAATGACAAAGAACCTTGGTATACAGACCATTTTCAGGAACAAATTAGGTCCGTATAACTGGGATACCTGTATTTACTACTATGATCCGTTACATTTCATAGTTGTGATGCTGAAGCACTCCTCACAGTTATACCAGATCACTCTTCTTCTCCGTTGCCAAATGCCTTTTTTTCAAGTTTAATTCATTACCAAGTGCCTTCATTGTTTTGCCTTTGCCTTTTATCACTTCCTGTGTTAACTGAATGTAGTGTGTAAATGTGTTGAAAAGAGTACTAAAACATAAAAAATGTATTGATTGTCAAATGTTTATTTTAGCTGTAACATAACAGAATATATTCAAGTTATTGTATTGTAACCTTGTATGCCACTTTTTGCCTTGCGTTAACAAGTAAAAGGTAAAAGATGAATATTCAGCCAAAAGATTAATATTATAATTGCAGAGATACCGATACTTTGCTTATATGGTAATTTCTATATAAAAATAAATTTAATTCAATTGAATTATATGGTGTCAGCTGGTGTTTGGAAATGCAATAACCTAATTTTGTATTATTTTCTTATATTTACAGATGAGAACAGATTGGACACAGTTGAAATAAAGAATAAAACACAAAACACAGCAAAGTATATAATATCCATTAATGACAACACTGCTTCGTTGCTCAAAGATACGACAGCAGCAAGGAAGTTAAAGCTGTAAATAGGAAGATAATATGACAGGATATTACTGAGGCATTTCTACCCAAAGAAACACCTTGGCTGTGAAATATTTCTAATAACACACTAATTTTCACACACACACACACATTTGCTAAAGCCGCTTGTCCCAAGCAGGGTTGCTGGAGGGGGAGGGGACACGCCCAGGACAGGATGCCAGCCCATCGCAAGGAACCCCAAGCAGGACTTAAACCCCAGACCTGGCAGAGAGCAGGACCTGGCCAAACCTGTTGCGCCACCACACCCCCCACTAAATTTCATTTTAGGTTAAATTAATTTCAACTTAAAATAGGAGTGCAACTCTGGTAATACTTTGTCTTATTACATATGAAAAGCGGAACATGAGAGAGTGAGCTAGACAAAGAAAAAGAAAGAAAGAAAGAAAGAAAGAAAGAAAGAAAGAAACCTGAAATCCAAGCCAAATCTACAAACAGAGAGCAGAGTCACTCCTCGCCATCTCCGTTTGAGAACCTATCAACCAACACTTTGTTTGCTACACAGGTAATGCACCTCCTTAACTCCTAACCCTTAACATCTCTAAGTACATCTCCCATAGCAAACCAAAGGTAAAATATAGTGTACCCGCCATACCAGAAAAAAGCAAAATATAGAACAAGATTTCCAAAAGGAAAGAGATAACAGAAGGGAGACAGAATAAGAAGAGAATACAATAAAAACTGAATTATATCAAAGACTTATATGAACCAGTCTGTCTTTCAGAATAGCTACAAATGGCATTGTGGCTGGTGGCTCGTCAAACTGGAGGATCTTCCCATCGTGTGGACACCTGAGTTGGACTGGGAAAGAGAAACCACAGAAGATCTTATGTGTTTTAAAAGCTCTGGTGGTCTCTAAAAATTTGCATCTTCTCCACACTGTTTCAGATGGCAGGTCAGGGTAAAGAGGAATCTTTAAAGATGATACGGGAATGAGACCAGAATGCTTCTCACAGGTGTTTGTGTCAGGAGTGTGGCTGGGGAGTCGGTAGCCGCAATCAAGCTCAATGGGAGGAAAATAAACCAGGAATGCCACCGAGAAATGTAGCTAGTCCTCTAGACCTTTACTGTTCTCAAACAGTCCCACAAACTTATTTTGACAGTTTTTATATTCTGCTAACTTTATATTCCTACCAGTTTTGCCTGATGCAGGTCAACTTACTGCTCCGGAGTTACCGATTTACTTGTGATCAGATTTGTCCATATCCTCCAAAACTAAAGGAAAATGAAAAGCGATTGCTTGTTCAGTGCCAGTAATGCAATTTTAAAAACTGTTCAAGCTATCAGACAAATTCTATTTACAAAACTGGAACGGAGGAGAAGAGTTCATTTTGGCCCTGAGATCATCCAATTTTGCGCCTTTTGGTTCCATACATCTTAGCTTCCATATTCCTCTGACCAGGCAGGATTTGGCTCTTTATCTCTCTCATTTCTTTCAACCAAGCTAACAAAAATACCCGTGGAGGTGAACTGATAGGACTGGCAAAAGAACAGATGGCCAGAGCCCCAATCTTTTCTTCCTCAGAGGATTCAGCAACATACAACATTAAGCTATTTACAGTGATTTACCCATTTAAAGAGCAGGGCAATTTTGGGGAAATACCTAACTCAAGGGTATAACAGCTCGGGGTTTGATTCAAACCTGTCACCTTTGGGTCCAAAGGCAGCAGCTCTAACCACTTGCTGTCCCAATATGATGATGACCATCTTTGATTGAATGCTCAGAATTTTCTCTGGGTGCTCTATTTTAGTTCTATTCCCTTTCTGATAGTGCACTGAAAACAAAAATTCAGTCAAATTTTGTCAGTTGCAGTAACTCAAAACTGATATCAGAGGGAAAGTATTGAAATTGTGGGTCTCTGCAGTGGAGCCAAAATTTAAGTGGCCATCTTGGAAAACTGCTGCGTTACGAGCCCAAAGTTGACGTTTTAATCCTAGAACACAACCTTATGTTTGTGTGTGTTCCATTCCCAGTTTACACAGGGACAATGAGGAGTCCCAAACCCTAAACCCAGCATAGAGGGGCTCAGTGAACGTGGTGGTGAATCTGTAAAGGAGACTCGGTTCATCAGAGGAGATGCTGTAGAAGGACAGAGTGCCGGACACCCAGTCCAGGTACACCCCTACACTGTTGGAGGTAGGGGGTCCAGGTATAATAGTCTGTCTGTTATTGTGGCAGACAGAGTATTTCCCATCAGTGTAAAACAGACTCCAAGACTTGTCATTGTATCCAAGCCAACACTCATCACAATTTCCTTTCCTACTGATTCCTTTGTAAGTTACTCCAATACCAGCAGCATCTCCAGTCCACTGAACCTCCCAGTAACAGCGATCAGACACACTCTCTACACACAGGACCTGCTTCCAACAGTCAAATCTGTCTGGATGATCAGGGTATGGCTGTTTCTCGTCACTCCATGTCACCTTCCTGCTGCCTTCAGACAGATACAAGTGTCTGTTTGCTGTGTTGGGGTCCAGTGTGAACTGGCAGAAGTCTGCAGGTAAAACACAGTTAGAAAAACCAAATCCGGTTAATGCGGTGAGTTTAAAGGGTACCTACAGGTAACTACAGAAAATTATATGACACTTCTAATCAGACGAAGGCAGTGCATACTGATATTGGTGAAAACAGTTCTTATTCTTCTTATTCGCATTCTGTATAGTGAAAAAAGTAAACTTTCCTGCATACATGCATAACAGTTAAAAGGTGTTCATTATTTTGCTACTTAGATTCTGAGTTCTTGTTAATGCCATTTGCCATTATTGAACAACAACAATCAAATGTCTAAACATGGAAAAAATCACTTTTTTTCACTGCATCTCTAGATTCCAGAGTTTTAATTTTGGACTGTGGTAATATGTGCAGTTTTGCTGTATCATCACAGGGAATTGCATTTTACCACATTTGCTTCAAGTTTACTTGTGCAGATGCATCTTCCAGCAATAACTGGTCCTCCATCCTACATGTACATGTATACCGTATAATACCTATAAATTTATAATATATGGAGCAGAGCGTGTTGTGTTCACTGGAAAGGAAATACAGCAAAGCACTTTTCATATACTCACAATAGGAATGCTGTATTTATTGTAGGACAAATTTCATGATTTCAAATGTCAGATTAATTTCTTAACTGACAACTGCTCTCCAAAGCTCAGTAATCATGTGAAGGTCTCCAGAACAAACATGCTTACATTTCCTTGGGCCAAGTCTGATCCTGCACGGTCCATGATGGTCCACACTGTAGAAGAAGCAGAAGGACACACTCTCTCAGTGGCCGAGAGACACATACAGCCTGTCAATGAAGTGTGTGTGGAAACTCACAGCCCTGACAGTAGGAGAGCAACTGAAACTATGAACACCTTACTGTTCTCAAACTGACACATGAACTCATTAATCACACACACACACACACATACAGAGTACTTACTGCAGTGTCTCCAGTTTACAGTGTGGATCCTGCAGTACATCAGAAAGCTGCTTCACTCCTGAGTCTCCTGGGTGATTGTAGCTCAGATCCAGCTCTCTCAGTTGTGAACAGGGGTTGGAACACAGAGCTGAAGCCAGAGAAGCACAGCCTTCCTCTGTGACACAACAGCCAGAAAGTCTGTGGAGAGAGACACACTAAACACTGTATTATCACTGATACACAAAGCACTGGTCATTTACAGTGTGTATTACCCAGCAGTACTGACCTCAGTGTGTCCAGTTTACAGTGTGTATTTCACAGCAGTACTGACCTCAGTGTGTCCAGTTTACAGTGTTGGTTCCCCAGTCCAGCAGAGAGGAGCTTTACTCCTGAATCCTGCAGGTCATTGTCATTCAAGTCCAGCTCTTTCAGGTGTGAGGAGTTTGACGTAAGAACTGCGGCCAGAGCTTCACAGCATCTCTCTGTGAGTCCACACATCCTCAGCCTGAACAGAACAGAATGACACAAGTAGAATCATTTACTTCAAGGTCAATGTGTCCGTTTATGGTGTGTACTCGTCAGTAGTATTGACCTCAGTGTCTGTAGTTTACAGTGTGGATCCTGCAGTAGATCAGAGAGCAGCTTCACTCCTGAGTCCCCTGGGCGATTGTAGCTCAGATCCAGCTCTCTCAGTTGTGAACAGGGGTTCGAATGCAGAGCTGAAGCCAGAGAAGCACAGCCTCCATCTGTTACTCTACAGTTGGACAGTCTGCAGAAGACAAAGTATTCATCTGTGTCATTACTATAGAACTGTCTCAAAATCCTGCAATGACATTGTAAGAATACAAATACAAAATTGCTGAAATATAACAGTAAATTAGTGAGAATGCTGATCTTCAAGGCATTTTTAGTACCACCTTTATCACATGTAATCATCAAAAAGTCGCAGACGGTTCAGATCGACGGACACGGCTCCAGCACTGCCATACTGAACGCAGGTACCCACAGGGCTGTGTGCTCAGCGAACTCCTGTTCACACTGCCGATACTTCTGACTGCACTGCAGCACATGCCTCCAACCGCATCATCAAGTTTGCTCATGACACGACAGTGGTGGGTCTCATCAGCAACAACGATGAGACGGCATACAGAAAGGAAGTGAACCAACTGGCTACCTGGTGCAAAACCGGTAACCTTTCTGCAAACATACGAAAAACAAAGGAGATCACTGCCGACGTCAGCAAGGCTCACGCCACCCACCCTCACTTACCATCAATGGCACCAGTGGAGAGAGTGAACAGCTCGAAGTTCTTGGGAGTGCACACTGTTGAGGGCTTCACCTGGTACTCACATACGTCAGCCCTCACAAAAGAGCCCAGCAGCACCTCCGCTTCCCGTGGCGACCGAAGAAGACAAGCCTCTTCCCACCCACCCACCTCGCTACCTTCTACAGAGGTACCGTAGAGAGTATACTGACCAACTGCATCGCTGCCTGGTATGGAAACTACAAGGTCTCTGATCACAAGCCCCTACAACAGATAGTGAACATTGCAGGAAGGATCATCGGTGCCCCTCGTCCCTCCATACAAGACATGTACCAAATATGGTGCGCCCGCAAAGTCGTCAGCATCAGGTCTGACCCCAGCAACCCTTCCCACAGCCTCTTTGTCATTCTGCTGCCTGAAAGGAGATACTAAGGACCTCCTTCACTCTGCCACAGCTTCTTCCCTCAGTATGAACCCTCTGACCTTCCATACACCCATCTCCTGGGGTAACCGTGTTTGCTAGTGTGGTGGGAGAGAGCCTGGATGTGTTAGGCAGGCTGGGAAAGTCGTGGAGGAAATAGGATCCTTGGCCCAAAAGCATTATTTGCTTGTGTGCTAGTGTCTATTTTAAAAGTTTAATATTATATCACTTTGATGCAGTCTATTTACTTGTAACACACACACACATATCGCCTGAACGGCTTGTCCCATACAGGGTAGCAGGGAGCCAGAGCCTAACCTGGCAACACAAGACGCAAGGCTGGAAGGGGAGGGGACACACCCAGGACGGGACGCCAGTCCATCGCAAGGAACCCCAAGCGGGACTCCAACCCCAGACCCACCGGAGAGCAGGACCCAGTCCAACCCACTGCGCCACCGCACCCCCTCTTTACTTCTAACAGAACATGGTAATGTTAACACTTTTTATTTCAAAAGTTAAATGTTTATATAAATATTACATCAAAACAATGGCATTAAACCATTAATGACTTCTTATGAAACATTGTTTAAAGTCCTCAAGCAATTATTCAAGACAAACTAATAAAATATCACAAGACAAGAAATTAATAAAATAAAACAAATTTAAGAAGTACAAGCACGCACACACACACACACACACTTTCAGAACCGCTTGTCCCTTACGGGGTCACGGAGCCTACCCGGCAACACAGGGCGTAAGGGGAGGGGACACACCCAGGACGGGACGCCAGTCCGCCGCAAGGCACCCCAAGCGGGACTCGAACCCCAGACCCACCGGAAAACAGGACTGTGGTCCAACCCACTGCACCACCGGACCACCACACCCCCGAACGTACAAGCAATATTATATAATATAATAAAGTCTTCCCAGTCTCAATGTCTAACAGCTGAAGTAAACATTCAGGAACTGAAAAGAATACAGTCAAATGTAAAATAAAATCACTTAAATTACTTATTCTTGTCTTCATTTTTGATGAAGATAATATGCTACATAATTATGTTATCAAATAAATCCTTAAAATACATCCACCCAAGAAAAGTGAGTTGTATTCGCGTTGTCAGAAAGGAAGTTTCAGTGGAAGAACAGGAGAGTCAGCGATTGAAAAGGTCGTGGAGAAAGAAACGTAAATGTGGGAACCAGAAACGTAATGAAAAGAAGGAGCGGGAGGCCAGGAGAACTGCTCGATCCCAGTCTATCAAGTCCTTCTTTAAGAAGACAGAAATGTCAGTGCGATGGGATGCCGTGAACAGCAGTCACATCACAATTTTCGCCGCGCATTTGCTTTCGCGAGAACAGGACGTTAGAATAGAAATAGAACAGAATGTACTTATTATTGTCCCATTCTGGGAAATTTGTCTTGGATAACCAAACCATGACACGCGGCCAGTGCACAACATTCATTGGACTCACATAAAACAATACATACCATAACATAGAATAATAAAATATATAAATAAGACCTGTCGCATCATTTTCTCATTTACTCAATTTACTACCGTATTGGCCCGCGCTCTCCAAACTATACGCTCAAAGTCCTAGTCTTTCTGCGCTATTATTATGTAAATGAAGTTGGTTTGTATAACGCGGAAAAAAAGTGGATATGCGCCGTGTCACAAGCATTACAGACCTCCCGGGTGCTGATGTGAAATTATGTTTTAAAAGAACAAAACAATAACTAACATCAACTGTTTTCAAATCAGCCTCAACTCTGATTGGTTGATGTTCACGAGCAGGGGTGGGACTTACCATTTTATTGGCTGACTCTGCTATTTGTCACTGACTGAATAACCAACGAACCAACGCACTAAACCATTTTGGAGCGGAGAGAAGATATTTGTAAAACTTCTTTCGCGAAATTGCGTAATTTTGTGGTTTTTATTAAACTCTTCAGCAAACAAGCTGAAGCTGTAATATATACACTATAATTATTCACAGTGTAGGGGCCTATATAGCGTAACTACTGGATTTACCTGCGCCCACGTATGCACGCAAAGCGCATCGCGAGTTACCCGGTGACTGTCGCAGCTCGTTCCTCTCCCCGCCGAATGAGAAATGCAGGCAGCCTGCATGCTGAGTCAGGAAGTCGAGGTCTGCTATTTCCTTCCTTGTTTGCAAGTGGGTTTCTTGAAAAATCTCGATCGCACGTCCACCCCGCCTTTGTGGTTTTGTAGCTCGACTGCTCGTTTACGTAGGTTCCGTCCTCCGGTGACTTCAAGAGAATCAGGTCTGGCCAAAAAAGGGGGGATATAGCTCAGCGGTAGAGCGCATGCTTTGCATGTATGAGGTCCTGGGTTCAATCCCCAGTGTCTCCAGGGGCTTCCCTTTAAGAAGTCGAGCACGCGGAATGTCCTACCTGCCTGTTTTCCAAGCAGCAAAAACTCTTGCCAGGTTAAAGGTCATCCTTTGTGAAGCTCCCTCATGTGTGAAGGTGGGTGGGGAAAGGGAGGGGCATGGTGGCCAAGTGGTAAGGCGTCTGTCTCGTAAACAGAAGATCGCGGGTTCAAACCCCGTCCGTGCCTGCCTGTTGGGCGGCGTCCGCCCCATCTTAGCGATCGCGGGCAGCTGTGTTTTGCGTGGCGCCTGCGTCTCATTGAGAGCTGAAAGAGCAGCCCCCTACACGGGCGCAAGAAGCGATTCGCCCGAGTGCCTGCCTACAACGGAAAGCGCGCGCCGTACGCCTCCGCTACAGCTACGTTCCGCTGTCGAAGCGGCCGCTGTAGGAGGTCCCGATTCTTACCGGGGAAGCAATGCGAGAGGCTCAGGAAGCGAGTTGAAAAGCCAAGCTACGCTACCTCCTTCGGAAGTCAGGTTTCGGAAATCTTCGCCGCCGCGTGTTGGCGGGCGGTGACCACGCTGCCTTTGTCGGTCTGTAGCTTCTTCGAGTGCCGGCCACCCGCAACCGACGCAAAGTATAGCGAACGCCGCCGATTTCGAGAGAACAAGGCGTGCTTTCGAGGAGTAGACCTTTACCTCCTGACCGCCAGCAGCACCGAGGCAGGGGAGGGGGGGGTGTAGCTCAGCGGTAGAGCGCGTGCTTTGCGTGTATGAGGCCCTGGGTTCGATCCCCAGCACCTCCATCTGCTTGTATGTGGAGAAGCTCACGCGCAACGGGTCGTGCGTGCCGTTGTCTCGATTAAGCCAGCGGTTTCTGGGTGGGGCGGGCTTGCCGTGACCTGTGGCTTTTCTTTCCCCCATTCCACGTAGTTGGCGACAAATGGCGAAACCAAGGCTGGGCAGGCCAGCAGGGGGATGTAGCTCAGCGGTAGAGCGTGTGCTTCGCATGCATGAGGCCCTGGGTTCGATCCCCAGCATCTCCACGGGGCTCACTTTAAGACCCTGTGCCCCAGGGGCTTTTACAGGAACAGCTCCCGTTTCAAAGTGCGACGCCTTCAGCTGTACGCCGCAGCCTTTGAGTTTGACAAGTCCTTAGAACGGTTCAAATCGCTGCGCGGAGCAAAGGCGTGGCACGCCCAAGCGGGACGTCCCTCTTGGCTGAAACACAGGCTTTGCGCGTACGAGGTCCTGGCTTCAGCCAGCATCTCCGAACGTGTCGTTTAGTTGAGGCACTCCTCCGCCACGTGGGTCTCCCTCTACATTAAGCTGGCACGAGCGATTTTCCAAGTGTGGCGTTAGAGCCCGTCCATTGCCTGCCTCCCACGAAAGGGCACCGGCGGGTGGGGGCACGGTGGCCGAGCGGTAAGGCGTCTGTCTTGTAAACAGAAGATCACGGGTTCAAACCCCGTCCGTGCCTGCCTTTTGGGCCGCTCAAACGTTGCTTGTAGTACCTTCGTTCAACCTCACCGGCTACGGTCCGCATAGTCAGGTCTCCCTGCGTGGCGCCCGCATCCCTTTTGCGATGTCTCAGCGGTAAGAGTCGTCAGCTGCAATGGCGCACCAGGCGCTTCGCTCAAATGCCTGCCTGCAGGCAAAAGCGAGCATTCCGAGTGTGCGCCGAACGCCTCGTGTACCTGCGCCCACGCATGCACGCAAACCGCATCGCGAGTCACCCGGTGACTGTCGCAGCTTGTTCCTCTCCCCGCCGAATGAGAAATGCAGGCAGCCTGCACCGGTAACCTCAAGAGAATCAGCTGTGGCCATAGAAGAAGAAGAAGAAGAAGAAGAAGAAGCAGCAGCAGCAGCAGCAGCAGCAGCGGGGGATATAGCTCAGTGGTAGAGCGCATGCTTTGCATGTATGAGGTCCTGGGTTCAATCCCCAGTGTCTCCAGGGGCTTCCCTTTAAGAAGTCGAGCACGCGGAATGTCCTACCTGCCTGTTTTCCAAGCAGCAAAAACTCTTGCCAGGTTAAAGGTCATCCTTTGTGAAGCTCCCTCATGTGTGAAGGTGGGTGGGGAAAGGGAGGGGCATGGTGGCCAAGTGGTAAGGCGTCTGTCTCGTAAACAGAAGATCGCGGGTTCAAACCCCGTCCGTGCCTGCCTGTTGGGCGGCGTCCGCCCCATCTTAGCGATCGCGGGCAGCTGTGTTTTGCGTGGCGCCTGCGTCTCATTGAGAGCTGAAAGAGCAGCCCCCTACACGGGCGCAAGAAGCGATTCGCCCGAGTGCCTGCCTACAACGGAAAGCGCGCGCCGTACGCCTCCGCTACAGCTACGTTCCGCTGTCGAAGCGGCCGCTGTAGGAGGTCCCGATTCTTACCGGGGAAGCAATGCGAGAGGCTCAGGAAGCGAGTTGAAAAGCCAAGCTACGCTACCTCCTTCGGAAGTCAGGTTTCGGAAATCTTCGCCGCCGCGTGTTGGCGGGCGGTGACCACGCTGCCTTTGTCGGTCTGTAGCTTCTTCGAGTGCCGGCCACCCGCAACCGACGCAAAGTATAGCGAACGCCGCCGATTTCGAGAGAACAAGGCGTGCTTTCGAGGAGTAGACCTTTACCTCCTGACCGCCAGCAGCACCGAGGCAGGGGAGGGGGGGGTGTAGCTCAGCGGTAGAGCGCGTGCTTTGCGTGTATGAGGCCCTGGGTTCGATCCCCAGCACCTCCATCTGCTTGTATGTGGAGAAGCTCACGCGCAACGGGTCGTGCGTGCCGTTGTCTCGATTAAGCCAGCGGTTTCTGGGTGGGGCGGGCTTGCCGTGACCTGTGGCTTTTCTTTCCCCCATTCCACGTAGTTGGCGACAAATGGCGAAACCAAGGCTGGGCAGGCCAGCAGGGGGATGTAGCTCAGCGGTAGAGCGTGTGCTTCGCATGCATGAGGCCCTGGGTTCGATCCCCAGCATCTCCACGGGGCTCACTTTAAGACCCTGTGCCCCAGGGGCTTTTACAGGAACAGCTCCCGTTTCAAAGTGCGACGCCTTCAGCTGTACGCCGCAGCCTTTGAGTTTGACAAGTCCTTAGAACGGTTCAAATCGCTGCGCGGAGCAAAGGCGTGGCACGCCCAAGCGGGACGTCCCTCTTGGCTGAAACACAGGCTTTGCGCGTACGAGGTCCTGGCTTCAGCCAGCATCTCCGAACGTGTCGTTTAGTTGAGGCACTCCTCCGCCACGTGGGTCTCCCTCTACATTAAGCTGGCACGAGCGATTTTCCAAGTGTGGCGTTAGAGCCCGTCCATTGCCTGCCTCCCACGAAAGGGCACCGGCGGGTGGGGGCACGGTGGCCGAGCGGTAAGGCGTCTGTCTTGTAAACAGAAGATCACGGGTTCAAACCCCGTCCGTGCCTGCCTTTTGGGCCGCTCAAACGTTGCTTGTAGTACCTTCGTTCAACCTCACCGGCTACGGTCCGCATAGTCAGGTCTCCCTGCGTGGCGCCCGCATCCCTTTTGCGATGTCTCAGCGGTAAGAGTCGTCAGCTGCAATGGCGCACCAGGCGCTTCGCTCAAATGCCTGCCTGCAGGCAAAAGCGAGCATTCCGAGTGTGCGCCGAACGCCTCGTGTACCTGCGCCCACGCATGCACGCAAACCGCATCGCGAGTCACCCGGTGACTGTCGCAGCTTGTTCCTCTCCCCGCCGAATGAGAAATGCAGGCAGCCTGCACCGGTAACCTCAAGAGAATCAGCTGTGGCCATAGAAGAAGAAGAAGAAGAAGCAGCAGCAGCAGCAGCAGCCAGCGGGGGATATAGCTCAGTGGTAGAGCGCATGCTTTGCATGTATGAGGTCCTGGGTTCAATCCCCAGTGTCTCCAGGGGCTTCCCTTTAAGAAGTCGAGCACGCGGAATGTCCTACCTGCCTGTTTTCCAAGCAGCAAAAACTCTTGCCAGGTTAAAGGTCATCCTTTGTGAAGCTCCCTCATGTGTGAAGGTGGGTGGGGAAAGGGAGGGGCATGGTGGCCAAGTGGTAAGGCGTCTGTCTCGTAAACAGAAGATCGCGGGTTCAAACCCCGTCCGTGCCTGCCTGTTGGGCGGCGTCCGCCCCATCTTAGCGATCGCGGGCAGCTGTGTTTTGCGTGGCGCCTGCGTCTCATTGAGAGCTGAAAGAGCAGCCCCCTACACGGGCGCAAGAAGCGATTCGCCCGAGTGCCTGCCTACAACGGAAAGCGCGCGCCGTACGCCTCCGCTACAGCTACGTTCCGCTGTCGAAGCGGCCGCTGTAGGAGGTCCCGATTCTTACCGGGGAAGCAATGCGAGAGGCTCAGGAAGCGAGTTGAAAAGCCAAGCTACGCTACCTCCTTCGGAAGTCAGGTTTCGGAAATCTTCGCCGCCGCGTGTTGGCGGGCGGTGACCACGCTGCCTTTGTCGGTCTGTAGCTTCTTCGAGTGCCGGCCACCCGCAACCGACGCAAAGTATAGCGAACGCCGCCGATTTCGAGAGAACAAGGCGTGCTTTCGAGGAGTAGACCTTTACCTCCTGACCGCCAGCAGCACCGAGGCAGGGGAGGGGGGGGTGTAGCTCAGCGGTAGAGCGCGTGCTTTGCGTGTATGAGGCCCTGGGTTCGATCCCCAGCACCTCCATCTGCTTGTATGTGGAGAAGCTCACGCGCAACGGGTCGTGCGTGCCGTTGTCTCGATTAAGCCAGCGGTTTCTGGGTGGGGCGGGCTTGCCGTGACCTGTGGCTTTTCTTTCCCCCATTCCACGTAGTTGGCGACAAATGGCGAAACCAAGGCTGGGCAGGCCAGCAGGGGGATGTAGCTCAGCGGTAGAGCGTGTGCTTCGCATGCATGAGGCCCTGGGTTCGATCCCCAGCATCTCCACGGGGCTCACTTTAAGACCCTGTGCCCCAGGGGCTTTTACAGGAACAGCTCCCGTTTCAAAGTGCGACGCCTTCAGCTGTACGCCGCAGCCTTTGAGTTTGACAAGTCCTTAGAACGGTTCAAATCGCTGCGCGGAGCAAAGGCGTGGCACGCCCAAGCGGGACGTCCCTCTTGGCTGAAACACAGGCTTTGCGCGTACGAGGTCCTGGCTTCAGCCAGCATCTCCGAACGTGTCGTTTAGTTGAGGCACTCCTCCGCCACGTGGGTCTCCCTCTACATTAAGCTGGCACGAGCGATTTTCCAAGTGTGGCGTTAGAGCCCGTCCATTGCCTGCCTCCCACGAAAGGGCACCGGCGGGTGGGGGCACGGTGGCCGAGCGGTAAGGCGTCTGTCTTGTAAACAGAAGATCACGGGTTCAAACCCCGTCCGTGCCTGCCTTTTGGGCCGCTCAAACGTTGCTTGTAGTACCTTCGTTCAACCTCACCGGCTACGGTCCGCATAGTCAGGTCTCCCTGCGTGGCGCCCGCATCCCTTTTGCGATGTCTCAGCGGTAAGAGTCGTCAGCTGCAATGGCGCACCAGGCGCTTCGCTCAAATGCCTGCCTGCAGGCAAAAGCGAGCATTCCGAGTGTGCGCCGAACGCCTCGTGTACCTGCGCCCACGCATGCACGCAAACCGCATCGCGAGTCACCCGGTGACTGTCGCAGCTTGTTCCTCTCCCCGCCGAATGAGAAATGCAGGCAGCCTGCACCGGTAACCTCAAGAGAATCAGCTGTGGCCATAGAAGAAGAAGCAGAAGAAGAAAGCAGCAGCAGCAGCAGCAGCAGCAGCAGCAGCAGCAGCAGCAGCAGCAGCAGCAGCAGCAGCAGCAGCAGCAGCAGCAGCAGCAGCAGCAGCAGCAGCAGCAGCGCAGCAGCAGCAGCAGCAGCAGCAGCAGCAGCAGCAGCAGCAGCAGCAGCAGCAGCAGCAGCAGCAGCAGCAGCAGCAGCAGCAGCAGCAGCAGCAGCAGCAGCAGCAGCAGCAGCAGCAGCAGCAGCCAGTGGGGGATATAGCTCAGTGGTAGAGCGCATGCTTTGCATGTATGAGGTCCTGGGTTCAATCCCCAGTGTCTCCAGGGGCTTCCCTTTAAGAAGTCGAGCACGCGGAATGTCCTACCTGCCTGTTTTCCAAGCAGCAAAAACTCTTGCCAGGTTAAAGGTCATCCTTTGTGAAGCTCCCTCATGTGTGAAGGTGGGTGGGGAAAGGGAGGGGCATGGTGGCCAAGTGGTAAGGCGTCTGTCTCGTAAACAGAAGATCGCGGGTTCAAACCCGTCCGTGCCTGCCTGTTGGGCGGCGTCCGCCCCATCTTAGCGATCGCGGGCAGCTGTGTTTTGCGTGGCGCCTGCGTCTCATGAGAGCTGAAAGAGCAGCCCCCTACACGGGCGCAAGAAGCGATTCGCCCGAGTGCCTGCCTACAACGGAAAGCGCGCGCCGTACGCCTCCGCTACAGCTACGTTCCGCTGTCGAAGCGGCCGCTGTAGGAGGTCCCGATTCTTACCGGGGAAGCAATGCGAGAGGCTCAGGAAGCGAGTTGAAAAGCCAAGCTACGCTACCTCCTTCGGAAGTCAGGTTTCGGAAATCTTCGCCGCCGCGTGTTGGCGGGCGGTGACCACGCTGCCTTTGTCGGTCTGTAGCTTCTTCGAGTGCCGGCCACCCGCAACCGACGCAAAGTATAGCGAACGCCGCCGATTTCGAGAGAACAAGGCGTGCTTTCGAGGAGTAGACCTTTACCTCCTGACCGCCAGCAGCACCGAGGCAGGGGAGGGGGGGGTGTAGCTCAGCGGTAGAGCGCGTGCTTTGCGTGTATGAGGCCCTGGGTTCGATCCCCAGCACCTCCATCTGCTTGTATGTGGAGAAGCTCACGCGCAACGGGTCGTGCGTGCCGTTGTCTCGATTAAGCCAGCGGTTTCTGGGTGGGGCGGGCTTGCCGTGACCTGTGGCTTTTCTTTCCCCCATTCCACGTAGTTGGCGACAAATGGCGAAACCAAGGCTGGGCAGGCCAGCAGGGGGATGTAGCTCAGCGGTAGAGCGTGTGCTTCGCATGCATGAGGCCCTGGGTTCGATCCCCAGCATCTCCACGGGGCTCACTTTAAGACCCTGTGCCCCAGGGGCTTTTACAGGAACAGCTCCCGTTTCAAAGTGCGACGCCTTCAGCTGTACGCCGCAGCCTTTGAGTTTGACAAGTCCTTAGAACGGTTCAAATCGCTGCGCGGAGCAAAGGCGTGGCACGCCCAAGCGGGACGTCCCTCTTGGCTGAAACACAGGCTTTGCGCGTACGAGGTCCTGGCTTCAGCCAGCATCTCCGAACGTGTCGTTTAGTTGAGGCACTCCTCCGCCACGTGGGTCTCCCTCTACATTAAGCTGGCACGAGCGATTTTCCAAGTGTGGCGTTAGAGCCCGTCCATTGCCTGCCTCCCACGAAAGGGCACCGGCGGGTGGGGGCACGGTGGCCGAGCGGTAAGGGCGTCTGTCTTGTAACCAGAAGATCACGGGTTCAAACCCCGTCCGTTGCCTGCCTTTTGGGCCGCTCAAACGTTGCTTTAGTACATTCGCTTCAACCTCACCGGCTACGGTCCGCATAGTCAGGTCTCCCTGCGTGGCGCCACGCATCCCTTTTGCGATGTCTCAGCGGTAAGAGGTCGTCAGCTGCAATGGCGCACCAGGCGCTTCGCCTCAAATGCCTGCCTGCAGCAAAAAGCGAGCATTCCGAGTGTGCGCCGAACGCCTCGTGTCACCTGCGCCCACGCATGCACGCAAACCGCATCGCGAGTCACACCGGTGACTGTCGCAGCTTGGTCCTCTCCCCGCCGAATGAGAAATGCAGGCAGCCTGCACCGGTAACCTCAAGAGAATCCAGCTGTGGCCATAGAAGAAGAGAAGCAAGAAAGCAGCAGCAGCAGCAGCAGAGCAGCA